>NC_041399.2:185720575-186042242 GCF_900747795.2 Erpetoichthys calabaricus
AGAGCGAATAACTGGCCCTTCCAATGGTGATTAACTGTTGCTTGGGTCTGTGTGTCAGTATTCCCTTCTTCCACACCTTGCATTGGTCCAGTACATGGACTTTGTTAAACAAGGTAAATGTTTTAGTCAAAGATATAGTCATATTATGGTTTGTTTGTGCAGAGGTTACTAATAGCATAATGAAATCTGGCTGATTTTATAACATTTTATTATAGAATGTTCATTGTTGCTGCAATGTTTATTGGGGCTGGAAGGTAAAATCAAGTTTCAGTTTGGTAGTTGCAATAGTTCAGTTTGAAACAAAATATCACTGGCGTTCACAGAATTATGAATGCTGCTGTTTGGCTTATCAGCCAATATTATATGTTTGGGGTCAACTATTGTGGAGTTTCATGAGAATTTGACTGAGTTTGCTCATTTGGTAATAACACCAACAACAAGAACAGAATTAATTTAGTGCAACATATGTTTGATAAATGTATATATAAGGAACAACAGGAATTAACAGGTGTGAACAAACTAAACAGGAGTGTGATTGGATGATAGTGTCCAGGAGTGAATGAAGAAGAGGATCTTGAAGTGTGAGGTTTTTGTGAAGGGGTGCAGATGCTGTTGCCTGGCCTAGCAATACATAAAGTATGCTGAATATCTGATGACTGTCCACAAATCCCATTATTACTTATTTTTTAAGGGTGTGATAACCATGGTGGGGGTGCATGATAGGTATAGACATACTGTTTTCACTTATACCATTCACACTTAACATGTTTTTCATTAAAAAAAAACCAAACACACACAAATACTGGTTTACAGGTTTATCCAGTAAGTATTGAAGTTTGCTTAATGCATGTATCAATTATGGTGCAGAGAAACTTTATTGGACCCGTCTTCCCAATATGCACACCTAACCTGTACCTCACAATATACACGCAAACACTCACACTTAGTTTGTTGAAAGCAGCTGTAAAAATAAATTATGAAAAAAATGGTTTTACAGCAGCAGAAAAATGGACAGTTGCAGAAAGTTCACTGCGGATCACGAGAGACTGCAAAGGACACTAGCTTTAAAAAATAATGGAGACGACCTTGAGGCTGGAATGGCGCAGCTTGTTGTAGAGAGGTATCAGTATACATTTTTTATGTGTCAGCTTCCTCAGGGATAACCAAACACCACCCAGGCACTTACCTTCAGGTTCTGTGACTTCTGGCAAATGTGTGAATTTTTCATTGCAGTAGTTTCCCTCACAACAGCAGAAAAATACTTGGGGATTCTCTTCTGTTGCAACACATTCTTGCCTAAGTAAGGAAAATTACAATATTATGTAAAAGCAAAGCCTTTATTATAAGATTTCCTCCAGAAAATGCATATTATGATCATATTCAAATGGTTGCAAATCTGTGGTGCATGTCCCTAAAGGGATAATAACCCTGACTAATAATGTACACAAATCTCAGCTGAGGTCTTCAAATCCTGGCTTCATAATAATTTTCTTGGTCCTTAAAATACATATGTGCTGAAAAGTACACAGTTTATTATTCATATTATTACAGTGGAATAGGATATCACAATGGCTACAATAAACAACATTCAGTAACTAATTTAAAATCTAGAATGACAGATGTCAATAATGGCAGCGCTGAGCACAAGAGAAGTACCAGTCCATTGCAGGGCACATTCACACTGGGCCAGTTTGGGACTCCAATTAAAATACTTAGCACATTTTCTCAGACAAAGAGCTCTGGAGGCACGGTTAGAATGTATAAGCTCAACACAAACACACAGAGACTAAGCTAATCTTCAAACCTATGGTACTCTGTGATTGTGCCACCATGCTCTCGCCATTTTAAAAATATCCACATTAAAAATATTGTTCTGTAACTCTTAATCCTCACCTGTCATAGCAGTTAAAGTCATCCAGCCAGCAACCTTTCTTCACCAGCTCTATGGTACCAGAGTTATTGCGCCATGAAGCATAGCAGTGAAGCCTCTTGTCCTTCTCTCCCTCACAGCGCTCCACACCACTTTGATTGGTCTTCTCCAGCTCCCAATTGGCATTATAATAAATACACTCCCTGGTCTCTGCCTCTCCATGGCTTGGGCCTAGTGGAAAAAGAAAAAAAAAATATGCAGGCCTTATTACCATCAATATCAACGTACAGGCACCTAAACCAAAAGTCCACATTGAGTCAATGGCTGAGTAAAGTTAAGTACTACTGAAGTCAAGCAAAAAGACAAAGTGATTATTGCTTCATTAAAAAAAAGTCGAAAGCAGCTTCAATTGTGGAATTTGACCATGAGCAAGCAATGGCATAGCTTATGGAACATAATAGGGAACAAAGAGGTGGCACAGGACACATCAGTCTCCATGGTCATATTAACACAAGACACAAGGGAAAATGAGCCACTAACACCTCCACATAAGTATGCACTGCCAAATCAGCAGTCACACTGCAAAGTGCTCAACTAGAATGCCTGTTAAATGCTTTGGTTATTACCGATCAATTTGTGGAGTAATTGCCTTCACGTCTGTGTGTTATTAGTGCAGCTCACTAATTTGCATTTGAGCACTGCAGCACATTACATGTCATGGATGCACATCTTGAAGTCACTGCCTGAATGCACAGAACTGTCTCCATCTACTCTACAGGAAACGTCTGGTCAGCCCACAAGGTATATATTTAAAGTGTTCTTCCAAAAAATAAAACATTCATTAAAATACAGGTTGCAGCCTTCAGAAGCCAGAGAGCTGCCTGTAGAGGCTCGTGTAATCGTAGCCAGAGGGACATATGGTGTAGCCAGCAGAGATGTCAAGATATGCTGCCATCAAGTAGTAACTGCAGAAAAAGCACACTTGTCTTCACTTATACAAATACACAGTAGCAAAACCTCCAATCACCAGCACATTCTCACTCACTCACTCACTCACTCAGACGCCTCACGCCTGAACAAACTGGCGAGGAAAGCAGGTTGTATTGTAGGCATGGAGCTGGACAGTTTGACATCCGTGGCAGAGCGACGGGCGCTCAGCAGTCTCCTATCAATTATGGAGAATCCACTGCATCCACTAAACAGTGTCATCTCCAGACAGAGGAGCAGTTTCAGCGACAGACTGCTGTCACTGTCCTGCTCCACTGACAGACTGAGGAGATCGTTCCTCCCCCAAACTATGCAACTCTTCAATTCCACCCGGGGGGGTAAACGTTAACATTATTCAAAGTTATTGTCTATTTTTACCTGCATTTTTATTACTCTTTAATTTAATATTGTTTTTTGTATCAGTATGCTGCTGCTGGCGTATGTGAATTTCCCCTTGGGATTAATGAAGTATCTATCTATCTATCACTTTGAGTACTGAGAAAAGCGCTATATAAATGTAATGAATTATTATTATTATCCTGTATCTTCAATTAATAGATTTAGGCTGTCAAAGGACAAGTAAACACAGCAGTCCTACTACACTGGATATACAATGTGTATTCCCTGAAGGAAACAGCAAGAACATCTAGAACAAAAGTGGACAAAAAGTCAAAAAATTTAACAAAAATAACTACTGGTAAGCATGTAAATATTTGCACTGTGAACTCAATCATCCATTTCATGATTTCACTTTTCCATTCGAGTTTCAGCAGACTGTGCCACACATGGATCACAAGGCACACCCCATTCACACCAGACCAATTCAGAGTTGTCCATTAAATCAAAAGACACATTTCTGGAAGGTAGTGGGACAACCAAGGCAGCCCTGTAAGTTTACGCAATACTGTTATGTTGTGCTATGAATTATATTAGTAGACAGGAGGCCTAGGCTGTAGACAAATTCACCTGTACTCAAGGTAGAAGGAGCAAAATCTGGGGGGTATTTTCCATACGTCGCTTAAACCATCCGAGATCAGATGCCTCATCTTGGATGAGTTAATGCCAGTGAAACTCATCCAGATAAGTCGGTTTTTCCAAACACAGCCGTGTATTAGATTAGTCGAGCTGGATCTAATCATCCGAGATGAATGCGCGCGCCCGCGCTGATTGAAAAGCCCATATATATTGAGTCTAGAAAACATGATCAGCAAGTCTTTGATAGGCTGCAACAAAATGACGAAAGAACGGGCGTATTTTTTTTCTTTCCACACAAGCGGAGCAAGACCTTTCATTCGAAGGACATGAAGAATTTCAAGATTTAATATGCACAAGGGGTAACACTGCAAAAGTAGCCCAAACCAGAAAAGACGGCCGGCAAAAAAGTGGTGGACAAATGAAATGCGTGTGCATTGTACTTACTGAAAGCAGCGTTTCATTTCCTATGTGTCAGATTAATTATTATTTAATATGTCATAATTCCAGATCAAACGTGAGCACAAGGAGAACACGGGAACAGGTTAAAGTGAAGTACAACAATATACTTCAAACTGGTAAATATTGGTATATAACTATTTAAAGAATTGATGACATAAAGAATCATATATAATGTAAAGAACATTAATTTTAGAGCTAATAAGAAGGCAGACGAGCAAAAAACAGGTGGAGGTCCACGCGGTCCAGACCTAACCCCTGCAGAAGAGTTGGCTCTCCAGCAAAATGCCCATCGCCCTGTTTCTGAGGGCATTCCACGGAGAAGCTCCTCCTCAGAGCCAGTGGCAGGATGCAGTGGTCACATCATTTCAGGTAAAGGATGGTCATTGCATATATTTGTCCTCAATGTGTGCCATAGGTATGTTCCATATAGCCCTCTTTTTTGTTGGGTCAGTTGTAGGGAATGTCATATCCCTAGAACCTGTGTCTGACCAACGAGATATTGACGAAGGTCAAATATTTGATGAAGACACTGTGTCTCATTATTCATCAGGAGGAGAGGTACATTTTCCAAATAATGTTTGATCAAACTCCACTGTGATCAGTCCCATGTGCCCCAATCACATTTGGAAACCCTGGGTAATGAGAATGTTAGGCTGATTGTGAGATTCTTTATGGAATACCTGCAATGGCATGAAACGCCTCTTTTGTCTGCACACGCAGGTGTCCAGAAAACACAATGAAAACCTGAAGGAAATGTTTCAGAGCCAAACAGACTTTACGAATTGCAAAGCAAACTGCACTCTTCGATAGATGTTCCGCATTGCCTACAGTATATAAAAAAGTGCCACTTGCAAGAAACCTCAAAGCAATGCATACGGTCTGTGTGGTTGTGACAGCCCGACTTCACCGAGTTTGACTTTGAATATACAGAGCTAATAAATCTTTGAGGTACAATATTCCCCTCCCCTTTGTGCACCAATATCAGCTGGTTGCTCATTCATGAACAGCGAAGCCATGACTGGATGACTTCCATGCACCGTCACTGATTACGCGTGTTAACTAATCCTTGTTTACGTAGAACAAACCTGCTCCGAGCAGGTTTGAGGATTAGGATGTGTGACAACACTTCCAGCAAGAGTTTCGAAAAACCGACAGATCCAGGATCAGGCCAAATCGTCAACAATTACATCCGGCTAAGCGAGTAATCCACGTACGAAAAATACCCCCCAGGACTTGAAATGTGATGTGTTGAGTGTCTACTAGTGTGTTAATATATCAGGTGGTGCAATAATAAGTGGCCTGTAAATCATAAAGAACATGCTGCTGTAACCTAGAGGTACACGAATCTGTATTGCCTTATGAGTATATTGTTCCATACAATCTACAGTTATGACAACAGCCTCAAAGATATGGATGGAAGGGTTTCTTGGTGCTTGTGCAATGCTTGAAAAACCAGCAGCCCACCACTTTCTGGTTTCTCAAGAGCACGGAGATATTGTTCCATGAATGCCTCATGAATGAGCCTCAGTTGAAATATGCTGTTCCTATGGATACTGCACATCTTCTCTTCAGTAAGCACAAAAATACAGTAACAGAACTAACAAAAAAAATCTTCATCAGATTAAGTTTGCTACAACTAAAATCAGGATGAATTCCTTACTGTGTGTGGGGCTTTACCTAAGGCACCACATTATAAATAAAATTTTTGTTATGCTTAGCTTCTAAGGCAAATGCAGCAACCATCTAAAACATATAATTCTGGTATTGTACATGTGACAATTTTCAAAAAGTGGTGGGAACCCATGCTTAGCTTAAATTGAACCTATTATTTAGACTTTCAGTCTTTCTGATATTCTTCATATTGTAGCATTTCTTCTCCAAGAATGAGGAGGACATTTCACAGAATGGAACAAAAATCCTTTAACAGCAGCAGTATACTAAAGACAGGGACAGATAACAGAAAGTTTTATTGAAAGTCAGGATCCGGAAGCAGTGGAGCTAAACCGAAGAGGCTTTCTAATGAACCCAAAGGAGCTTTAAATATCAAAGCAGCAATACTGAGGTACTTTAACTCTAGATGCAGTCCTGTTAACGTTCTTTCTCTGCATAAAAAATTAATGAAACAGTAATTTAGCAGAAAGTTTGAGCCCATTTTTTAATAACATGGCAACAATATGACAGCAGTTAAAGAGTTATTTGTGTCTGAGAGGCTGAAAAGCAAAAGGAGTTTAAACTGGCACCTAAAAATGAGAACAAAGTCTAAGGCTACAAAAATTCAGTCAGGTTACAACAAAACATCTGCTGCAATGGAGGTGCACACTACTTGACTGGGTTGCACTTTTCATGAGTGATGCAAGAAACAACCACACAGTCACTAGAGCTAGTTACTGATTTGCTCCAAATTCTCCTGAAAGAGGCTTTGACGTCTAACTACATGGAGAAAAGTAAAGCTGACAAATCAATTGTTAGGTGGATATTATATGTTATAATTAAAAAAATAAACAGTTCATACAAGCATCTCTCAGCATTGAATCTACCAGTGATGTTTGTTTTGGAGATAGGAGTCTAAGTATATATGTATAAATGAAGTTTGATACTGTAATTAAACATTCCTTTTTATTTAACTAAAACAGAAATCAAATCCATGTAAGCAATTGTGTATTAAAGTTTTATACCTCGAAAGAACAGCCTTTGAGTCCTCCAACTTTAACGCTTTACTGATTTCCCAGCAGTCTCCACAGTAAGGCTGAGAACACTTAGTGGTGATACAGTGTGTGACACACAGATGTCAGTAACCGGCAGAGTCGGTGCTGGCAATGCCTTATAAAATGGGAACATAGGTATAAAATTTAAAAAAAAATTTTTTTTCATCACGACTTTTTTTTTTTTTTTTAACCAAAATACAGTTTTAGCTGTAATGACAACCTGTTTAAATTTAATAATTTCTAAGATTAAAATCTATGTTTAATGTTTTGAAATTCTTCAAGAAAATTAACTACAATGAGCACCATTGGTTCATATACGGGCACCCTGAAACTTCTTTATCTTACTGGGTCAGTCAAGACATACAAAATTCCTATGTTCTCTGTGAGTGGGATAGCAGAGCCGAGAATTGATATTGAGTTCCAAAGGAATGGCCATCTAGAAAAAAGCTACAGCTAGCTGCCTAAAACATCAGACCTAGCCTGGCAGATCTAGTTAATGTGTGGACTTCCACTGTTTCACAATAAGCTTGGTTTAACAAAGCAGTTTGTTAAAGCCCTATCAAAAAGTGGAGCCTGTCTGATGCGTTCAGCCTGACGTTTTTGGGTTCGTCTGCGGCTAAATTGAAAGAAGGCATTTTTGCTGGACCAGATTCTAGAAAACTATTTATGATGCAGAGTGAGATGGCTCAATGAGCAACAATGGAGCAAAAGGCTTCGGTATCATTTGAAGAAGTAATTATTATGACTTTTAAGGTAACAATAAAGGTGTCATTTTGCTTGACTTCTCACTAGGTAACAATAAAGATCCCAATTACAAAGCAATTATTAGTTATTTCAAAGCAGTTATTAGCTAGGTTTAATGAATTTTGGTTGCAACATGAGTCTTAAAGTACACTTTTTGTTTCGAATAAGGAATATTTTTCAGAAAACCTTGGAGTGGTGAGTGAAGAGAAAGGTGAAGTATTTCTTTAGGATATCAATGACATGTAAAGAAGGTAGTAAGAACTTTGGGATGCAAGTAGGATGGCGGACTACTGTTGGATGATTTATATGGACAACACACTAGAAACACTGTACAAATGACAGGCCATCAAACAAAGTACTAGATGAAAGGCTAGAGAAGTTATATTTAAGTCAATAAATATACTGTATATTTTTTTTACATGTCTAAGAATACTACATTGCTTCTTTGCTAAACTGACTTAGAACAACATTGTTTATATTAATTAAAATTTAGCAAATCATTCAATTTAAATTCAATTACTTTTTAATTTTCTACTTAAATGTGATGCGATAGAAAATTTCTAATTATATATTTTTTTATTGCGCTCATGAATGCAAATAAAAACAGCTATACACAACTTGATTTCTTGATTTTAAAACTGAATTTTGCAGAACTGTGCAATGCTTGCAAATTGTTTGTGGCATACCTTCTCTCTCTAAATAATATTTATTTATATATATATATATATATATATATATATATATATATATATATATATATATATACACACACACACACGCCAAAACCATTTAAATACTTTAGTACAGAAAAAACACTTGATATAGTGAGTTGTGATTTGCCATTTCCAAGACCCCTATCACCTAAAATAGCACGAAGCTTAATTAAATGCCTTCATCAAACCTATATAGCAGAACATGTTTCAAACTTTACCATTGAAATGGCTCTATAAATAAAATGGAACATGATTAGTGGTAAGTGAAATAGTGTTCAATTTCACATGCAGTTTCACAAAAATTGCCCTTAAAATTCATTTCACATGCGATTTTGTAATTGCGACACAAAAATACACTAAAATAATATTTTTACGGTTGTTTGGGGTGAAAGGCAATTGATCTTCCTCCCTAAGGGAGGATAAGCCCTCCAATGCTGCTGCTCCATGCGCTCTCATCAGCCTTGTGCACCTCATGCCAGCACATTCACACCACTCACATTTTCTAACTCAATAAACTAGTACAAGCCAGGATCATTCCAGAGTTTCGCTAGTGGCCACACAACTTGGACAACTGCATCCCCTTTAACAAGTTCTGCACCAGAACAAACTGTGCCACGCCTTCACATATGGAGAAAATGGTTACACAAAAATTAAAATATATGTGGTGATGACAAATTTCACTGGTTGCCAAACAGCATTTAGTGTTTCATTCAGTGAAAAACACTACACAAAAATTTGTTTTATTTTATGTACTGAAAACCCCATGTTTTGCTGAAAATTCAGTTTTATGTGAATTGTTTTGCTCGCTCATCAGTAATTATACATGTATCATAAATGTAATTATAAGCATTATTTGGAGCGAATTTGCTGTATTTGACCTTGTTCGTCAAATTTACCAATAATTCAGATGGTTTAGGAGAACTTTTTTCCCAGGCACCCCACAATGCTTTGCATGGCCAGCGCAACATTGGCTGGAGCTGTAACAGCCAACACTTGGCATTTAATGCTGACCATTTGCATTACAGACTGTGTGGGACTTGGGTAGCCGCAGAAAAGATAAGTATAATGCAGGTTCTCAAAATTTTATTTGTATGAAACAAACATAAATAACGAGTTCTCTTTACTTGTCACCAAATATGCAGGTCAATCGAGTTCTATTTCAGTATAAGAGAAGGAGGTGCGTGCCCTATACATGCATAATTAGCCACCTGGAGATAAAAAACAACCCTTGAAGGAGCCTGACACAACCACTCAAACACAGAAGACTCTATGAAATAATAATAATAACAATAATAAAAGATTTATTATTATTTACAAGATGTGTCTATGTTTTTGATAGAAGAAAAAGTGCATAGCATCAGAACAGACCGTTTGGAGAGCCTTCAGCGCGACTTCAAAAAATAGAACAAGCCAGTGCACAACTTCAATCATGCAACATTGCATTTTCTGCCTTTGAAAGACCTACAATCAGGGGTCCCCAACTCTGCTCTTGGAGGGCCTCAGTGGCTGCAGATTTTTTACTTTTCTTAATTAGTAATCTATTTTTGCTTCCAATTACCTTCTTTTGATTTAATTCTATTTGACTTGCTCTTGAAGACTGAGACCCCTTAATTGTTTTTTTCCTTAATTAGCAGCCAAACAAAAATGAGATACAAAATGAGCCAAAACATGACCAGCAAATTGTGTTGACCATACAATATCTGAAAGTAAAGAAATGTGAATATCTCAGGAATGTTGATCTGATCAGGTCCCCAAAACATTTTAACAGTGCTCTTAGAAAAGAGAAAAATCAACAATTTAGGAAATGTCTGCTATTGCACAATGAGAGCAGCAACAAGCCATTGAATTAAAGAGCGGGTTTAATTAACAACAAGAATCAGAGCCTAATTAAGCATCTGGTTGGAGTAAAATTGGTTGCCGTTTCAGGCCCTGACGTAGTTGGTCTTCTATTGGCTCACTCACTTCACATTTCATTTCTGTTTCAGTGCCATTTAAGTGAAGAAATGAAGCAATTCAGGGGAACGGTGAAAAAATTCAGGGGAACAAATCTTAAAAAATAAGTCAATTAAAATTAATTCAAAAGAAGTTAATTAGTAGCAAAATTAGGAATTAGGAAAAGGGTTAAAATGAAAACCTGCAACTACTGGGGCATTCCAGGACAAAAGTTGGGGACCCCTGACGTACATATTTTTTCTGACTTTTGGCTATGATTTCAGCATTTCTGCTTTGATTTGACGAAATACATGATTGCATGTCTGACTGAGCTTTTTCCACTTTGATTTCACGGGAGTACAGTGGTACAGCAGTTGGCAATGCTGCCGCACAGCTCGAGTCAACTTTTGGCCACAATAATCGGTCCAGTATAGTTGGCAGATGTTCCCCTAGCCATCAGGGACACTTTAAAGATGACTACATCATTACAGTCTAGTAAAACCTATTTCAGACAGTCATCTCCAATTGATTTCAATGTATTTTGCCGAGTTTGGTGATATTCGTGAACATTTCTGTGATTTCTCTTAATCTAAAGCAGGGGTCCTCAATCACGGTCCTGGAGGGCCGCAGTGGCTGCAGGTTTTTGCTCCAAACCAGTTGCTTAATAAGAAGCACTTACTGCTCAAGTAACACTTCTGCTTCACTTTAGTTGTCTCCCATCGTTAAGATTTTGAACCCTTATTGCTTATTTTAGTCTTTAACAGCTGTAGTCTTGGTTTTTAATTACTCCTAATTAGCAATAACATGCAAATGACAAAAGAGACCAGCATTTCTCCATTTAGCTTGTTTCCACTTATACCTATGTGTATTTATCATGCACTATTGGGTTTAATTAAATACTTGGAAGGAAAGTTAAGAGAAAAAAGTGAAGGACTGAGAATTACTCATCTGTTTTAGACTTCAAATCATTTGGATGATATCCTTAGAAAGGAAAAAAAAAATAGGATACAAGAATGATTTGACATGGCAAAGTTAAAGCACTAACAAGCCATGAAATTAAATTTTTGGCAACAATTGTTTTCTAATTAAGCAACCGGGTTAGAACAAAAACCTGCAGCCACTGCAGCCCTCCAGGACTGTGATTGAGGACCCCTGATCTAAAGCGAAGCGAACACCATTTAGTCCACTCATCACTACTAATCACTAATTGCATCCGCATAAAATTTGTAGATATAGCATTTTCACTTTTAAAATTACCAGACTTACAAAGAGAAGTGATCAAAACTATGAAGGGCTTAAAGGGTGTAAACAGAGCAGAGGTAGAAATAATTGGTCTTTAATTAGAGCAGATTGCGGCTTTGAAATATAATCCAAGTTTATATTACTCCTTTAATCTATCATTTATTTTGAACTAAATACACTTTTATATAAAAAGAAGGTTGTATTAAAAGAGTTATTCTTTTAGAATTTGTGGGTTTTTCGTTCCGGCATTTAAGCATAAACTTACTAAAGAAAAAAGGAAAAAAATAAAAAACACACCCAAAGGTTTTTCCTTAGCAAGATGCTTGTTGGATTTCTGAAGACTCGGTCCGTCTCATTGCATTCATGGTTAACACCACCCCCAGTGAGCAGGAAGCCTTAAAAGTGACTGTGGAGCATGGGAGGATGAAAGCTTCTGATGAGGTAATTTGAAGATGGATTACAAGTTATGGGAATGACAGCTATAGAACTTGGGGGACATGGTCAGAATGAACACAAAGGTCAGTAAGTCAATCAACAGCAAAAAGCTGACGGTGAAAGATAGTTAAATGAATAAAGCAAATAAATAATAAAAAAATATGGGGGTAAAGTAATCAAATCACTGCGGTGGGTTGGCACCCTGCCCGGGATTGGTTCCTGCCTTGTGCTCCGTGTTGGCTGGGATTGGCTCCAGCAGACCCCCGTGACCCTGTGTTCGGATTCAGCGGTTGGAAAATCGATGGATGGATAATTAAATCAAGAGATTTGTGAGATGCATGAAAGAAGAAAGCCCTTAGTGATAAAGCACTGACTATTTTTCAGAAGTCTAACATGTCTTTCCCAGTGTCAAGCAATAGTAGGCATGGGGGACAAATGACAAAGCTGTCCTCCAAATCAGCAGATACAACACCAACAGAATGTCGACACAATTTTAGCTATAAAGTCAACTTGTGTTCCATCCCATATTGACATTTTCCTTCTTAAGACAAATACACCAGTTAGGGTGAGCCACTATAGTAAACCTTTAACTGAACAGGTCAGAGGTACATCAGGAGGATTTTGGAGAAACCTGTAGAACACCCAGTTGTGATACTCAGTTAAACCGGATTCCCACAATTCCACAGAACAAAGTAATGTATATGATCCAACTGAAGCTGCATCTCTCCAGAGATGACAAGCAGCACCAGAACGAGTCTGACTCTAGTTTTTAGGAATAAATTTCAACTCTGTCAACAGGCAGAAAAAAATCCAACACCACCTCCAGTTTTGTTTTAAAGTGCTTTGCAGGAGCGTAAACTGCAATACAAAATATAGAATACCCACAGAACAAACACACAGTCAAAGTGTAACATTAAAAATAACAGATGTAGAGAGTGTGTGCATGCACATGCAATGACCACTAATATGACATCTTCCTGGCACCCCAAAAATTCATCAACTAACATTCTTAAATATTTACGATACTTTAAGGAGGCAGACCACGTTTCAGAAAACTGGATTGATCAAAGCAAGGCAGGCTTGTGGAATTGTGATTTTAAAATAAAACTATTTAAAAACATCCTCTTCTCTATGCCCGGCCACCATCCTTTTGAATAATCAAAGGAAAGGCATCTACTGGCAAGAGTCATTTGTAAGCCAAACTAAAGCATTCATGTTTTTGACAAGAGGCTGACCTTGCAGTCTCACGCTGGTTATTACAGCAAGTGTCTCAAAACAGCCTGTTAGAAAGGGAACTGATAAATGGCAACTATTAAGCAGACCCATGGAGGAGCCTATCCATTTGGCTGTGCTGAGGGAGACTTTTCATCTGTGAGTGCAGGGGGAAGAGTACCAGCTAATGATATATTCCAGATGGTGGAATGGCATGGCATTACGCTCTTTGCAGATCCGGGATCACTTGCTGGGAACACAGTCCTCTGCGTGGAGACACCATATACTACCTGTTTATAAGCCAGCTCAGTCCCACTCCCGACTCCACCACATCCTCATTACTTCACAACCCAGACGCTAGCTGTTTGAATCCACTGGTGACGATGAATAACACTGTTTGTGTGAGTGTGTGTGTGCATGCATCTCTCTTCTATCACATGACCTGTGCTACCACAACACAATACAGCAGAAGAGGCAAGGATTGATTTGCATGAGAAAAATGACACCACAACAGAATAACAAATTAGCTGAAAAAGTAGCTAGCCCGATCAAATGCATAATGCTTAACATTTTTGCTTATTTTACCATCTCTCGGAATTCCTGTGGGTACTGAAACTGGACAGAAACATTTTATTAGATTTTGGTTATAAAAATTACATTTTCAGTTAGGATTAAGTTATAATCTACATTAATTTTTTTTTTTTTTTTTTTTTAAAAAGCCCATTGCTCTTATTAAAGGATCATTCAACATGTAGAGGAACATGCAAATGCTGTCAGTTTCATTATAGGTAAGGACCTGAGCAATAGACAGATGCATAATCACCACAATAAAGACCACAAGCTTTAACCAGCAAAATGAGGATAATGCAATTTTGCAGGACAGAAGAACACAAAATCATTCACACACACAAGCTGTCAGAAGTTCATTTGAAGGAGTTCCTTAGCTCCTAAGCAACAGTATTGCCGTTACAAAAAAAAAAAAAAAAATAAAGATAAATGTTAAACACAACTTGGTGGGCAAGTGTAAGCAGATTTCGAGGGAAGACTTTTTAAGAAAACTGCTCCTCCCAAGCAGTAATGTTTATATACAATACGAATTTGGCACGACTGGACACAGCAGATGTTCTCCCAGATCTATGCATTATCGTTGCTAAGCAACAACACACGTAGGCAGCCTTGTAATGAGATTTTTTTGTTCCCTTTAGCTCGGTCTTGAATATTGGAAGGCATTTAAGAGAGACAAAATTGTGCCCGACACCCTTCAGAAATGACAATGCTCAAAGAAACAACAGACAGGTTTCAATCAGATCAGTAACCCAGAGCATGGAAATGTAGACAATGATCAGCCTCTCCAGGACCACAGAGTTTTAGTGCTGAACAAGCAGCTTATGCAGCCATTAGGACTAGCCTCAAGATCAGTTTGCTTTTTCCAAATGCAAACAGCAAGCACAATCCATATCTGGGATAAACATTGATCTCCACTGAGCAAGCAATCCAACAATTAGAGCTTGCGAACACTAAATGGTGCATTCCACAATCCTGATGACCTATATGTACTTCCAGTGAGCGAGCAATATACATAGTTATCACAGCTGGTCATTTTCAATATAAACACCATTATTTAATGAAGGAATACTGCATCAACCATGAGTTTTTTTTTTGTTTGTTCTTTATTTCGCCTTATACAATTTCTTGTATTAGGAATTTGTTAGTTTTCGCATACTCCTTGGGGTCAGAGTGCAGGGTCAGCCATTGTACAGCACCCCTGGAGCAATTGCAGGTTAAGGGTCTTGCTCAAGAGCCCAGCAAAGTAGGACCTCTTTTGGCAGTGACGAGGATTCGAATGGGCAACTTTCTGGATACCAACACGAATCCTTAGCCTCAGAGCTACCACTTCGCCTTCAGTAAGCAGAAGGCCCAACTATCATCAGGAGAATCATTCTTTTCCATTGAGTGACTATCCATATCATACATATCCAGGTTAAATTTTCACATACAGTGATCAAACATGTGCAGCAGTCTTCATTTGTAATCAGAAATTAGGGGTTATATCTGCGGCTATGAATAAGCATCAGAACTTGCCAAGAGTATATTGTCCCCAGGTAGGCCTTGACTAGCTAAATAACAAGCAGCAGAACCAGTCCTTCAGATTATGCTCCACGGACTGTTTTTCTTTAAAGATGAAAAAAAAAAAAAAAGTTTGTTTTAATGCTCCTTAAGCATCACTGATCTCATTAGTATGCTACACCATTCACATATACAGAGGGGGCCCGTGGCAAAAATTTCACCTTGGTTCACTTGATGTTCATATGTCTTTCCCACCGAAAGGCTGCCCAACTCAGGAACTGAGAAAGGGTTCTGTAAATGGATAGTTTTCCAGCTGATTATAATAAGTAAAATATCAGGATGTATATATTCAGTACATAAACACTGATACAGTATACATATGTATATTGCACATACACATTTACATATTCTGCATAGACATACTGTATATCTGTGTATACAGACACACACACACAGGTAAATAAAATAATGGAAAAGCCACATGAAAAAGGAGTTTCAGTTAGGAGTAACTAAACCTCAGTTACACAAAAGCAGCTACTAAGGTGAGTCATAAGAGGTTTAATTGACAATTAGCACTACGTGTCAGCTATAAAAGAGGCTTGACAATTATCACTTAAGACAGTTGAGTTTTCACTGCAACATGAGGCAACTAACAAACAGGCCAAAAAAGTTGGTGCCCAAAATGCAGGTGCAATCAATCACAAAATATGGGAAGTTATTTAATGTGTCAAAGTTAACAATCTCAAATATAATTAAAGCATACGGCAAATGTGAACAAACTGCATCCACAAAGCAAAACAGCTGTCACAAGTTGAAGTTCACTGACCGGGACAGAGGGATGTATTACAGGAAAATTTTTAAATGCTACAAACGTACAGCCTCAAATACTGTATGTCTACCGAATTGAATCAGCACCTCTGTGATCTGTTCTCAGCAAAAACTGTATGTCTTGTACTTCACAAGCTGGGATTTATTGCAGGACTGCTTCTATGCTGGGCCAAAGCCAAATGGTGTACATATCTTGATGTAAAGAGCAGTAAACCTGGAAAGAATAGTGATGCTCCGATCACATGGCTGCTGATGGAGATTGGCCAATTTTCACCCCAAAAGACTCCATCAGTGATCAGTAAATCAGCCAATCTGAAAAAATGATTTTTTTCAGAACCTGCTTTCCTAATGTTTAAGGTCTTAGTGTGGACGGTGAGCCATCTTGTGTTTAGCACAACAGTTCACATTTTCAACTTAAAAAAAGAACAGATTTGACAGTGTGCCCTTGTTTATTACTAACAATAGGCTTTCTAGCTTAAGAGCCAAACGTGTATGTTTCAGGTGTAAGGTTAAGTGTTTTAGCCTTGTATCTTCCTGATAAGAATGAACATTTTATTAGAAATGTGGCTTGTAATTATGGCAAGAATTTTCATTTTCCTTTATGGCATTTGTATGATTGTTTTTTTATTTTTAATTTAAAAAAGTATGTTTTAAGGGGATTTTATTTATTTTACTATTGTTATGGTCCTGGGTATGACATTAATCTGCATCCAGCCCTGCATGTAGGTCCTCCAACCTGCAGGGAATAATCCTGGGGGTTGGTGGCAGAATTGGCACTCCAGCCACCATAAACAACCTCACACTGGTCCCATTCCATCTGAACTAGTGTGGTGCTGAGGTGTCACCCATTGCATGGCTACACTCGGGTCCTAATCTGGGATCCTGTGTTGGTTTGTCATGTGGTGGGTGCGGCAGCGCCTGATCCTAATCAATCAATCACTCACTCTCTCTCTCTATTGAACAATACACAGAATTTCATTTAGTTAAGGAACAGTTAACATCCGAGTCCTGCTTTTAAATTATAAAAAAAATACCACTTTAAAATAGAGCATAATGTTTCTACACAGCCGGTTATGCAGAGGTTTAGTGAAAAAAAAAATTAAAACAAAAAAAGAAAATAGTATCAGCCAGTTTTGGTGATATGAAATTGTTGATTAGCATCAGCCATATAAAAAAAAAAAAAAACCTGATCAAAGCATCCCTAGAAGAGACGCAAAATGGTTTGATTCACACTACTTGCTACATCCAGACAGATTTAAATTTGGAGAAAACTAATGGATGCTTTCCATGCATAATGTCTGTTTCCAGATGTTAAACATGCTGGGAAATTCATAATAGCACACACAGCAATGTCATGAGAGTCCCAAAGCCCTTCATCTGCATAATCATAGAATGCTCAAGGAAGTAAAGGCCATTTTCCAGGATCAGGTGCACCCTATAACACAAACATTGTTCCCTCATGATAATGCCCATTTCTAGGATGAAAATACTCCCCCATACTACTTTACATACCACCAAACTATCACAATAGTGATCTCATGATTGCCAGGATGAACTCAAATGCCTTCCACAAAAGTACATTTGCACAGCTTTAACTCCTCAAAGACCTGGAGGCTTTTTCCCTCTCTCAGAGAATGGTGCACACAGAGTTCTGAACTTTTATTATTGAATTCCAACAAGGACTGAAGCTCTTCTGAAGGGAACCAATAGTTCCAGCCCTTGTGATGCGAGTGTGGAAGGGAAAGATCATGAGCCGCACAGAGTCAAGCAGTGCAAATGGTTAAATTTAATTTACAGTTGGACTTGTAATATATTGCATACAGCAGGTACTGACTACATATGGAGCCAAGATCTGTGGTAACAACTTTGCAGGCTTCCATATAAAACCTTAAAGAATGTTTATTTGTGAAGACTTCCACATGTACCTTCTCCCAGCTCAGAAGCTTTTTGAGCCCTACACAGTAGATTACCATCACCAACCTGTCATAGTAAATGGGTTTGTAAGAAAGCACAGAAAATAAAAATTTATAAATTTACAAACCAGTTTGGGAGTGACAAAGTAAAACAGTGTCGCCTTACATGACATTATCGCATTAAATATGGAGAGCTGCTCTTTGCTTAAAAACCCCTTTTTCTCCTGTGTAGGACTCAAATAAACTTACTTCTGGCTTATGTTTTGGCTAGCTACGTCCATGTAATGTTAAATTCCATTTTCAATATCTGCTTTACCGTCACAGGGTAAAAGGAAGTGTGAGCCTATTGCATGACTGAACATTGGAAGGCTGGCCATTGCATGAAGGGGCACACTTGCCTAGAAAATCTCAATTTAGATTGTACTGTACAGACCTAGGCTCCGCTAATTACTGTAAGGCCCACAAGTCAAACAGAAACTTGGGCCCAGACAAGTTACATGAACTGGCTCCCTGCCCACTAGGCCACATGGTCTCCCCCAGTTTAAAAATTACCATTGCTAAATAATAAGACATGCAGAAAATGGATACAGAGAAGACAAGTCATGGGAACGAATTCTAGACCACATGAATATTCAGGGCATCCGAGTAAAAATCCAGAACCGTTAGAAGAAAGCAACAACAATGCGGGAGATTACAGGCATCAGAGACCTTGACCATCCCCCTTAACCTCAAGGAAATGGCACTGGCATTTACAAAAATCAGTCAGTACAGATGGTGCCATTATGCTGCTGTTTAACATGTCGAACAAAGAGCTATCGGTGAAAGGTCACAATCTGGCAGGAGTCGCCTATGTTGATGCTCATGGAAAGAGAACAAATCTGCATATGGATTCCCCAAATGCCCCACATTAATCCTCAACAGAAGTCTAGCGACAAATGTATAGCTGTCTAACAAAGCAAGTGCATGTAAACCTGCATATCAGACATCTATGGTTTCATATTCAAAGTTACGGTCTCTATCAAAACTATAGTTTTAATACAAAACAGAAAAGTGTGGAGGCAGCAGTCATCTTACAACACAAGCCTCTGGAGTCCATCAAACCCAAACCAATGGAGCCAGTGAGTGCTCACAATCTGCAATACTGATTAATGCATGACATGAGTTGGTAAAATCCTCACACTGCTATCCATAAGGTAAGAGGCATTCACCACATACTGTTCTCGGGCTTCAAAAGGAATCTGTTGAGGCTTCCTCAATCTTCAGTCTTTCAATGATCATTCTGTTTTTTTTGTTTTTTTTTAATTTATTGACACACTGATTTCTTTCAGTTATCTTAACTTACCTCCTCACACAAAGACACATAGGCATGAACCATAGTTTTACAGTACTTCTGTCCATTTAACACAGCTAGCAGTGGTATTAGGTAGAGTTTGGGATCAAGTTTATTGTTCAGGTGTACACAGTACAATGAAGTTTTCCTTAAATGTCCCCTTAGGATAAGAACAGTGATAAAATACACACACACACAGACAAAAACACACACACAAAAATGCCAACATTAGCCACCTGAACTGGCTCTGTGGACATGTGTGTCATTGAATGTGCCCTGATAGACTGGCATAGCACCCATGTTTAGTTCCCACCTTGCACATGATGCTACTGAAGTAGACTTTGGTAAAACTGACATTAGGTTTTGGAAAATGAATAAAAGTGATGAATGACTCTAGTTCCAGACACTAAAAACATACACATCAATGCTACTCACCTCACTGGAGTGCTAATATGCATGACAGCTCCAAGAATGTATGACAAGGAGCTGCGTTGATTGAGAGGGGCATGAGCCATTCTGTCTGTCTCTTTAAAAGAGGTGTGCACACTGGGATTACCACAAGTAATACATGAGTGCTTAGTTATTTTGCATGTGTGAATTAATAAAAATGGCCAGTATGTCAAGAAAACATAAGCCAATATCTTTAGAAACTTGAATACAGATTTTAAAGGGGTAGAAGTGGGAAAAGAGAAATTCCACATAGAATCACTTGGTCATGACAGGAGCCAGTGCCGAATGTGGTAGCAGGGATGCTGATAGACAGCATGTTTCAGCAAGTACTTTGGAGTTGATTCTCTGCTGATATAGTCCATTAAGCTGGATGTGTGCCTACCAGCAAGTCTTGTAAAGAATCCCAGTTTGGATCATCTCACAGAGTTGAGGAAGAGATACAAGGTGCAGTTAGCAATGTGAAATGTCTAGGGAGTGAATGAAGAAGAGGAGAGCATGTTGAGCCACACAGAATAAAACATGCAATGAAAGTATTGGCAGTGGCAAAGTATCCTATGAAGAAACTAGAAAACCAAACTGATAATTTTATTAATTTTTTTAACAAAGCAAAATCCCAGAATGGAATGACTTTTTAACCCGAAGTATTACTGTAGTTTGAAATGAGCAGATTTTGAAGAGTTGACAGATACCATTGTAAAGTCCATGTCATGGCATGACAAGCTCTAGGTACTTCGATGGCACAAGGTATCACTTTTGACAGGAAAGCAGAAGAACACATACTTTTGCACAGGTATATTTTTTAATGTTCCACATAAGAGGGCTAAGTGAATTAACCACACAAGAACAGCAGGAGACCTAATTTACAGTATTAGTAGACTAACCATAATAGTATGTCCTGCCATCAGTGAAAAGACAACTGTAAATTGGATGGGCATACAGTCCTTACAGCTACAAGCAAAGAAATGAGAAAATGGCTAAGTAACATGTACAGTAATCCCTCCTCCATCGCGGGGGTTGTGTTCCAGAGCCACCCGCGAAATAAGAAAATCCGCGAAGTAGAAACCATATGTTTATATGGTTATTTTTATATTGTCATGCTTGGGTCACAGATTTGCGCAGAAACACAGGAGGTTGTAGAGAGACAGGAACGTTATTCAAACACTGCAAACAAACATTTGTCTCTTTTTCAAAAGTTTAAACTGTGCTCCATGACAAGACAGAGATGACAGTTCTGTCTCACAATTAAAAGAATGCAAACATATCTTCCTCTTCAAAGGAGTGCGTGTCAGGAGCACAGAATGTCACATAGATAGAGAAAACAATCTCTAGCAAACAAATCAATAGGGCTGTTTGGCTTTTAAGTATGCGAAGCACCGCGGCACAAAGCTGTTGAAGGCGGCAGCTCACACCCCCTCCGTCAGGAGCAGGGAGAGAGAGAGAGAGAGAGAGAGACAGAGTTTGTTTTTCAGTCAAAAATCAATACGTGCCCTTCGAGCTTTTAAGTATGCGAAGCACCGTGCAGCATGTCGCTTCAGGAAGCAGCTGCACAAAAGATAGCAACGTGAAGATAATCTTTCAGCATTTTTAGACGAGCGTCCATATCGTCTAGGTGTGCGAACAGCCCCCCTGCTCAATCCCCCTACATCAGGATCAGAGAAAGTCAGTGCAAGACAGAGAGAAAAGTAAGCAATCTAGCTTCTCAGCCATCTGCCAATAGCGTCCCTTGTATGAAATCAACTGGGCAAACCAACTGAGGAAGCATGTACCAGAAATTAAAAGACCCATTGTCCGTAGAAATCCGCGAACCAGCAAAAAATCTGCGATATATATTTAAATATGCTTACATATAAAATCCGCGATGGAGTGAAGCCGCGAAAGGCGAAGCGCGATATAGCGAGGGATCACTGTACACCTACATGCTGATATGCACACATGCAACATGAAAGCTTAAAAATAATTGCTGCATATATACTTTAAAACTTTATTTACTGATTTAAATATTATATACATCACTTTCAGTAAACACTCATTAAAAATTAGTTTCACTTGCATTTCTGCATCAAGAACTTTAACGTTTAGCTTTCGGGGTAGTTTAGACAAAAACATTTGCTTGGCCATGTGGGAAAAACTGCTGACAATAAATAAATACCAAAAACGTCTAAAGGTTGCAGATCATTGGAGATGGAAGAAATGGCACGAGCATAGAGGCCAAAATGTAGTATGAAAATGAATGCAGTGAAATGGTTATAAACACGCATCTGCATCATTCATAAAATCCGTACTCTTTATGCAGGTTGTCCAAATTGGAGTTTCTGGTGTGTGTGCCTGTCATTACATTGTTTTGGCATGCTGCACAGTACATTAATTTCAGCATGTTTTGCAGCTTTATGCTATACAATGCTTGGGAAATTACAAACAAGATTAAAATTTTTAAAGTCTAGAGTGTCACTTGTGAGCACCTACATAGATATAAGGGAATGTCCATTGGCTCGCTACAACAAAGATGTTAATTTATTTTTGATACTCAGCTCTGTGTTGGAACCTAGCCTTTATTTTGGAGCTGGTCTCAAGCCCATATAAATGGGTAGGGGAAAGGCACTGGAGAAGGCTTCTGGTCATAAAAGTCAACTGAAACCTCTACTGAAGAAGTCTAGTCAATAAAAAATACTGACCCCAAATAAAAATGGGATTAGCTGTGGAAGAAGAAGAAGAAGTGTTTTGTTGAGTTGCATAAACAGAATTTGTGCATTAGTGCAAGTGCTTCATATCTGAGAGTTTGCCTGTTTCTAGCTGTGTTGTTGGTTCCCATCATGTAAAAGACCAGGATGTTCACAAATGTCCAAATAACTGTTGTAAATCACAAACAGTGTTTGCTTATGGGACTTTGTCAAGGTAAGCCAAATCATCCTTCTATGTGAAGTATGGTTACTTGCTTAGCCAGGCCCACACAAAAGTGTTTGTTTTTACCATTATGATCTTACTCAAATTTTTTCCTTTTTGTATTATTGCACATATTTAAGTTGGCATTTGAGAAGAAGGCGAGTGGTGTGGCTGTTCCTTGACAAAGAATAAAAAAAAAGGATATATGCTCCTTACACTACCTGTCAAATATATTTATCCAGTATACAAAGTTCCTTATGTAAGAAAGCACAATGCCTTTTATAAAAGGCATGAACTGAAAAAAGGGATTATTCATTCAGTCTGTACTATTCAACTACTGTAAAAGCTTACAATAGGCCTTGTAAAGCAAAAATTGAAAAAGCTGTTGAAAGACCACAAGACACCAGCTATAGCTAGTCTCCAGCCACTCTTCACAGTCAAGGTAAAACGGACCAGGTTCCATTGCTATACTCAAGTTTCTAGCTTCTTTGAAAGAATATCTCAAAATCTATCAAAATCAAGGTAAAGATCGGTCAGGAAATTTTAAACATGGCCTTAACTGAAGGGATTAAACAGTTCCAAGTGTATCATTTAATTTTCATTAAATGGGGATGGAGATGGGAAAGCCGGTCTATTCCAGTCATGAAAGGAAAGCCTAATTAATACATGTCTAAAAATTCAGGAACTAAAACTTGAAATTATGTATGAAATTAATACAAAGCTTCCCTAAAGGACACCAAGGTGTGGAACAGGCTTAACTTACATCTCCCAGTAGCATTCCACATGCACTTCTACACAGGGATTTTGTGCTCATTGCCACAAATTGTGCGCCAATGCAGACTTAAGGCAAATGAAGGCAGTCATTATGAAGCCCAACATCTTAAGAGGTAAGGTGGCCCATATTATGATCACCCTGTGGATATACACACTGAGGTCTCATGTAAAAAATAAAATAAAAAAAAAAAACAAGGAGAATACTTATGTTACAAAAAGCAATGGATAATTGTTTTAGCTTAATGTTAATTTAGTTCTCATCTGAATACACTTTAAAATTTAATTCAATAATTAGAAGATATTGGTTGACTTTTTCCAATTTAGTTTTTCAATTTATTCTTACTAAAATCACTTACCATTATGAGCCCAGCACATTATACAATAATTGCAAATATAAAAATAATATTGCAACATAAACATGACAGAACATCCACAAAAGTACCTAATCCAATTGAGAATCATTGAAGGACTGAGGTTATACAGTCCTTTACTATCTGTAAGGCAGGAGAAAGTCTTAAAGAAGGCGTCATTCCATTGCAGGTCTAGAAACAAACAAACACAGAGGACCAAACAGGATTCACCAACATATTATGCTTTTCCTTCCAAGACAAATGTCTTTGCATGCTGCAACTTAAGCAATTTTGCTCATCAAGAAGTTTGTTAAATAATACTTTAATTAACCAATTCATTACAGGTTTAAAAAAAAAATGCAAGATTTGTGAAAAAGTGTTTGAATAAATATTACACATATTATATATAAATATATATACACACACACACAACACAATGCCTTCCTTCCTAACAATAGTACAAGTATGCTGATAAATTACATTTATAAAAAAAAAAAAAAAAACAAATTACAGAAAAACTAACTGTAGGGTCTACTTTCCATAAATACAGCCTCCATTTCTCGAAATGTGAATAACATTAGTCTATAACCAATAGGAATATTAGTCAATTAAGTGACATATATAATGGATAAAAAGGCAGCTAATCAAAAGCAAAATTCATGGACCACTGTTTTTACCACAGATTCTCACCTCATCGTTGTTGTAGCCCTAGTTTGCACATTCTCCCCATGTCTGGGGTGGCTTTCTACCTGTTTGACTATTTGTCCTCCCACATCCCTGTAGATAACCAAGTTAGTATATTGGTGATGCTAAATTGGATCCTGTGCTAGTGCGAGTGTACACAATGTATAGGTTGGCTTGGTCTCGAAACACAGAGAAAGTATATAAGAAAAGGCAGAGTAGACTCTTCTTCCTTAGGAGACTGAATTCCTTTTAGTGGGACGTGACATCCTTCACATCATCTACAATTTTGTGATGGCCAGTGCAATTTTCGATGTTGTGGTGTGTTGGGCTGGTAACATCATGTAAAGAGAGGCCCACTGACTTAACAAGCTCATGCAAAGTTGGTTTGTTGCGACTGTGTAATGGTGTCAGCAGGTTTACAGAATATCGAAAGAATAAACACAGACACAAAGTTTGATGCCAGCATCTCAAGTTAAAATCTGATGAAAGATCCTTCTGGCAACATGTATGAAATAGAATGCATGTGAGGTCCTATTTTCTGACCGGGGAAAGTACCTACTCCAGAATGGACAGGTTGCAGCTTCTTTAGGACTCCAAGTCAGATTGGCTTGCATACAGTAGGTAAACAGATGTTTTTTAGGATGTATGCTAGGAATACCATGCACCCTTCCATCAGCCATCCACTCATACCAACAGACTCATTTTCAGAATAGTTGGGGAAATAAATGCATGCTCAAAATTCTTTGTATTACATAAAAATATTTTATCTGGCTTTTGTTATTATGAAAAGAGACCAGTTCCCTTCAACCCCCTATAACTGTGATCATCTGCTCAAATATGGAGTTCAAAAAACATGACTTGATGTGCCTAACTAAATGAGCCATCTACAGTCACTCTCCTTCACGAATGGCTAGAAACCTCACTGCAGTGCCTACTGCAATAGGTTCACTTGACATCTATGATGCAAACCCCCTCCCTCCAAAAGTCAGAAGCCTCCTACAGCTATAGTATTTCAAACTGAGGGTGCCACCAAAACTTAGGTACAGCAGACATGGTTTATGCCACCTGTAGAACCTGTGTTCTGATCCTCTGTGAAGCCACAAAAGAGACACTTTTCATCTGCACACAAACTACTGAAAAAGAGAAAATCAATGAAAAGAAAAAATTAGCAAAAGGTAAAGACACACAAAACCAAGAGGAAGAAAAGGTGGTAAAAAGCCTGCATCACCAATCAGACCCTTGCTTTCATAATGAGTAGCTCAGTGATGAAATCCCAGTAGGCCAACATTAGGCTGGTTTTGAAACCTGTACTCTTCAGGTTTTCTCCTTCTCTTCTCTTTCAAAGGATGGGGTTAACCGCCAGTTTAAAGTGCCTCATTAATTAAGGCTGCTTCACAAGGCATAATTAAAGCGCTAATGCTGCCAATTGATAAAGCCGGCCTGAAAGCTTTGAAGCCTTTCAAAAGAGAGGCAAAAACAAATAAAAGAAATTTCCATTTCTAACAACATGCTAATTGGGTAATTGAAGAAAAAGAATAAATAAAAACGCAAAAAAAAAAAAAAATAAAGCTACCCAGCCTTTGGAGTAGTTTTTTTTCCACAGAGGAGTTTTGATATCAATTGCCTCTGGGTGTGTCCCATAAAAACAGCTCTTCCTCTACAGCACTTGATACATGTTCCTATTAAAACTGTCTAACTCCTCTCCATTCAGAAAGGGCCACAATGAAGGCAGAATTTTACTGTTACCAGTATGGTTGAGAGCAAAGTTTTTTTTGTAAAACTAGTAGGTGGAACACAAAATAAAAATACCAACCACTTGTGATGCCCTGGATGCTACATCAGTTATTCAAATCTGATAGTGATGCACCAATATGGAAATTCTGGGTGATACCGATAACCAAAATGTTTGTCTATCTTTGCCAATACAGATAACTGATGGCCAATATATATACATTTTTTTTTATTTACTTCAGGTATGAATGTTTTAGGTATGCTGAAAATATATTATGCATTATCAAAGAAACAACAGTAGCATATGAAACAGAGATTAACTTTTTATTAACTTGCTGAATTTTATGCTCTTCTTTGCGATATAAGCAGCCAGTACTTTATGCGGGGGAAAAAGAGCAAGATATGGCTCATCTCTATAGAAAAAATACTCTAGGTCATGTAGAAAAATCTGCTTAACATACACATTCTAAGTAACTTAAGCACATCAAGACACCATGTCATTAAATAACATGGCATTGGGTATATTAACAACAAAATAAATGCATATTCATTGTGCTATAATCAGACACATATTACTTTAAGTAAAACTAAAATAAAGGGTACAATGAGGACAGTAACCCTGGGCTTAAGTTGGCTTCTTGAAAAGCACAAATGGTAGGTTTTTCTTAACAAAAAGAAGCATTTCTGCCTTTTCACCACCAAGCCCATTTACCATATTTGACACAGCTGAAAAAAGGCATTCACTGTCTACACTGATACAAGGTGCCAAAAGGCACTTGATCATTGCCTTGGCCAAGTTTGGGAAACGGGCTGCATTGCTTTTCCAATACTGGAGGGCACAGTTATTTCTGAAGATAGGGGGCTCGCTGAGATAGTTATTCAGCTGAAAAAAAAAAAAAAAAAAAGTTTACAAACGTTTATCTATATTATAATAAAAAAATAATAATTATTAGGTTGACCAGATTTGTGGTAAAGAAAAACAAGACAACCACCTGTACCAACCACAGCCATTAATAAAAACTTGTGATAATGACTTGGGTCATATAAAGGGCATTCTTGTTGACAAGTCTGAATTATATCAGTTGGCTGTATCGGTTAAAATGTACACATCTGACTGATTTCGATGTCATCATTTTTAATGAACATCGGCCGATAACAATACAGTTCGCGATATATCGTGGATCTATAAAATCTGACACATTCTGCTCGCACTTGCAGCATGAGCATGTTTGGCCAAGGCCAAAGTCATTAACCTCTGCTTCAGAAGGACCACAACTTTTTCTTTACTGGCAAAATAAAGCTAAATAAACCTAAATCTTACTTTTAATTGAAATGCTTCTGTATAAGGCTTCTGAACTCCAGTAGGAGGGTTATAAAGAAAACAATGATGTCTGTCAGAAAACTTTAGTACATTTGACATAATTGTTAGAAATTTGTCTGTGTGTTACTATTGTTATATTAAAGGTTGTAACACAGAGACAATTGTGTTATTTTGCTGCCCTAAGACTGATTTTAACCTTGGTGTGAAACTGTACAGTGTGGAGTTTGAATATTCTCATCCTGTCTGTGTTTTTGAATCACATCCCAAAGATCTGCTGGTTATTTTAAATAGCAACCATAAACAGTCTCTGTGTGATGGACTGGTACTTTCTCAAGGGCGAATCCTGTATTGTGTCCAGAGCTGCCAAGATATGAACTAGCTACCTGTCAACCTAAACTGAACAATCTCCTTACAAGATGGATGGATGGATGGATGGATGGATGGATGGATAGCACACATACAATCCCTAAAATAAATTTATTACATTCAACATCAGCAATAGTGATTGAGTTATTATTCAATAATAATATAAACCAGTATAGTTCATTCTCAGATCTGTAAAGGTCAGTTTCAAATTAAAGATTGAAAGAATGTGTACTACACAGATACTACAGATCTCTGTAATAAGTTAAATTTTAATACAAAGACAAAGCAGCTAATCTAATATAATCTGCACCCATAAATTCACCACCTGTTGAGAATTGTTTCTGCTAATAATGGCGTCACAAGAACTTAAATGCACCTGTGATGCACAACCATAACACACCTTTAAGAAAGGTAAGAATAAAAAAATGCAATGCTGATAAGTATTTTAGAACTTGCTGACTACCACAAAAAGAGAATCAAGGGGACTAATTAAGAAAGCACTGTAATTAAAAGCCTTGAAAGAACAGGCCTTTTTGGATCAAATGAAATTCTGCTCATGATGCAGTACTCAAACAGCCAAGTTAAACTTCTCTGTCTTAAGTTATCCTACCGAGTGCTGGAAACTGAAACAGACTAATTGAGAAGATATTAAACCTGGAAGGCAAAATCAGCTTCCAATGAAAAACTTAAGGAACAAAGTCAAGAAGCAACTGCAGATTTCTAGAAACTGAGCCCCTTGTGTAAGTTATGAGGAAAATAGCTAAAAATAATCATATCTAAGATGAGAACATTTAAACATCCCACAACTGCCATATCCTTGCCGCTCTGACAGTGTCTCTCTTTGATTTCTTATTTATTCTTTGAGGTTCAGAACAGATGCCACTAATGTGTTTTGTTAAAGTTGCCTTGTGCGCCATCTGTTACTTGCTTGTATTTTCTTCACATTAAAGCAGCAATTTAAATGACCACGGTAAGACCGCACTTAGCAACTGTCTTTAAAGAAAGAAGAAAAAAAAAAAACTTTGACTTGAATAAACACATGTAAAATCAATCAATCAATCAATCAATACAACAATCAGCTAAAATGCAGCACTTGCCAAAACCAGATAATTTAGAAAAAACACTAAATTTCAGGAAAAAAGAGATACTTCAGGCAATTTGTTTAATGGACAGACATCGACACTAATAGTATATTCTGTTTTCTTTTCTAGCTGGCAGCATAGTGAACAAAGACCAACAAATTTTTTGGCAAACTTGAGAAGTTGGCTAAATATGGCAGTGTTTGGTTCATCAAAAGCTTAACAGGTCAGTAAACATGTGTGCCTTATCAGCTTATTATAAATCCCCTATCTGAATGTACCACAGGCTCCTCTAAGCAGCACACAAAGCTTCAGGAAATCTTGCAAGTTACATTTAGCGTTGATTGTGTCAAAATACACTATATGGACAGACGTATTGGGATGACTGATCATTACACCAACAGGGACTTTAAAGACACTGCTTTCAAATACATAAGACTTTAATATGGAGTTTTTGCCCCCACCCCACACCACCTCTTTGCAGCTATAAAAGCTTCCACTCTTCTTGGAAGGCTTTCCACAAGATTTTAGAGTGTTTCTGTGGGAATTTGTGCCCATTCATTCTGTCAAGTATTTATGAGGTCAGGCACTGATGTTGGATGAGAAGGCCTGGCTCGCAGTCTCCAATACGGTTCATCCCAAAGGTGTTTGATGGGGTTGAGGGCAGGGCCCTGTGCAGGCCACTTAAGTTCTTCCACACCAAACCCATCCAGCCATGTCTTTATGTACCTTGCATTGTTCACTGAGGCACAGTTTAGCTGGAATAGAAAAGGGCCTTCCCCAAACTGTTTCCACAAAGTTGGAAGCATACTGATGTCCAAAAAGTCTTGGTATGCTGAAGCGTTAAGACTGCCCTTCACTAGAAGCAAGGGGCCTAGCCCAAACCCTGAAAAACACCCTCACACCATTATACCTCCACCACCACAGTTGGCCCAATGCAGTCACAGACTCACCCATCTGACTGCCAAACAGAGAAGTGTGATTTGTCACTCCACAGAACACATTTCCACTGCTCCACAGTCCAGTGGTGATGTGCTTTACACCACTCCATCCGACACTTAGCATTGGACTTGGTGATGTGAGGCTTGCATGCATCTGCTCGGCCATGGACACCCATTCCACACAGTTGTTGTACTCCTATTAATGCCAGTGGAAGTTTGAATCTTTTCAGCTACTGAATCAGCACAGTGTTGGCAGCTTTTACGCACCATGCACCTTAGCAGTCATTAACCCTGCTCTGTGACTTTACGTGGTCTTCTGCTTCGTGGCCGAGTTGCTGTTGATCCTAAAGGCTACCACTTTCCAATAATACCACTTACGGTTGACAGTGGAATATCCAGCAAGGAAGAAATTTCACAAACCGTCTTATTGCAATGGTGGCATCACAGGACCATGCTGGAAGTCACTGAGCTCTTCAGAACAACCCATTTTATTTCACAAATAATTGTAAATGGAGACTGCATGGCTAGGTGCTTGATTTTATACACCTACGGCAATGGGTCTGATTGAAACCTGAATTCAATAATTAAGAGGTGGGTCCCAATACTTTCGTCAATATATTGTATTTAGCCGATGGCTTTCCCATGCAGAGCACCTTCAACCATGAAACAGTGATGTGCTTCTTGTATTGCTAATGGAGAAAGATTTATTTTGAAGGATGCAAATGATGGTATGGATTAGAATTTCAAGTATTTTTCCTAAATAGTAACCAGAGCACAACTAAAACATCAATCCATCCACCTTCACAGCCTTCTTAGTCCAAAACAAAACTACCTTGAGAGCCAGAAGATAGAGGCAAATCCTTCAAAAGACAGTCACTTGCATTAGGGCCTTTTTGAGATATAAACAACTGAATATTTTGGTAATTTCCTTTGAAAATAAATGCAAAACAGCATATGAAAAACAGCTTAATTTTGAAGTAACTATTATACAGTTACAAATACAGCAGTGGCTTTGGCCAACTCACAAAGACACACAACCTTAAAACCACAATGTCTGTTAGCAACTGTTTAACATGATAAGGAATCTGTAATTCTATATGCAGACAGGTTGTGGGAGTCACTAGGTCCAATAATGGTTCTACAGGACCACATAATATTCAGTTAAAATGAGTCATTTTTATAGTGCAAACACATCCCTATTTCAAAATGAAAATGCTCCATAAACACTTGAAATAATTGAAGAATGGGAACCATGAACACCAGGATGTACTCAAATGCCTTTCTATAGCTTCTCTAATCATCATATCCAAACATCACCAAACCTTTATTGAAGGTCCTGGGGCACACAGTGCAAAACTGATTTCTAAATCCTCCATTTTTAAAAACCTGACTTATTTTTTTATTAATTGAAAAACTGTTCAATGTCCCATTACAAACAGTTCAAGACTTGTAGAACAGCATTCCAAGAAGACCTGAAGCTATTCAGAAGGCAAAGGTATGCAGGGAAGTCATATAAATAGTTTTTCTTTGGCTGACACCTTTATCCAAGGTGGTTAACAACATCTGAGATACAATTCGTTAGATTTTTCTTTTGTTTTTCCAATTGGAGAACAGGCAGGTGAAGTGACTTGCTCAAAAATCACAGTATCAGTAGTGGGCTATGATCCCACAATCTCAGGGTTTAAGATCCAAAGATTTAAGCACTACGCCACACGGTCTACATTATGCTTTATTATAATGTATGTATTCAAGAATATTGTTATTTGTTTTGGTTACTTTTTTCAATTCTTTCTAGGATGAACCAGAGTAGTTGCAGAAAACTAATGTGCATAAAAGCTGAACCTATAAAATTCCACACACACAGGTACTAAATCTGGGATGCTGGAATTGTAAAGTAGCAATAACCAACTAACTACATCTAAACAAAGCTACAGTTTATTCTCACTAAACACATTTTTTATTTTTAATTAAAAAAAATGCCCAAATTAGATCAAAGCAATATGTTGTCTAAATTATTCAATTCATATGCAGATATTTCCAATTTCACTCCTTATGCTATGCTCATAAATGCATTTACCTACATAAGCAGCCATGGTGATACCAGTATTAGCTCACTGCAGAGGTTACGGCCATAGTCAAAGTGTAACTAGAGGATGGAAGACTTAATGTGCCAGAGGGTCAAACCTGGGAGAGCAGGCTATATTTCAGTCATTTAAGAGCCAAAATCTGGCTGGCAACTTTTCAACTGAGACAGCAGAATTCTGAATTAATTTGAAATTAGTCCCGATCAAGGTCATCCCATAAAGACACATGAATGAAGTTTTCAATTTAAGTCACGTGTAAGAGCACTGTGTCCCCAGAGCCAATCTTTTTATTGCTGAACAATGTTTGAGTCCCTCCTTATCCTTCACGATGACTTATTTGAAAAGTACACTTCAGGGCTCTCAAAGATAATGTGCATCAAACAGAATAAGGCAGCTATATTATTGTACTGTTCACACTGTACCACAATAGGAAAACCAAAAAACAACAAGCATCAAAACATAACAAAAAAAAAACAAACTGAAAACATTTCTCCCTTTTAATCCATAAAGCTAAAAGGAACAAGAAATGGATTGAAAGCAAGTTGTAATGAGCCACATCTCCAGCAAATGCATATGTATGAAGGAAAAGTGAGACTGACCAGAAGTATTCAGAAGCTCCAAACCATCTGAAATTAAGAAGGCAACAGACAGATGTAAAATTCCATGCTCTAGACATCTTGTTGCGTTTTGAACGTCACACATTATTTGACCAAAGAATATCTCAGAAAGGTGGTGACAACATTACAGTAACCAGTTCTTTAAGCCTTCTTGAAAATAAGTAGATTGCGCCAGAAGTACTTAACGTTTACTGTAGTTTGAATTATTTTCCTGTGTGTAAATAGCATACAAAATACAAGTACAAAAAGCAACAGAAAAAATTGAAGTAATAAGTTTACCAGCCTGAAGGTGACATGCAAATACTTACTGACCATGCTTGTTGTAACTTGGAAAATTTTACCTAAAATGCCACACAACATGTAAGCAAAATAACAATATGGCATGGCACAGTAGTTTTAACATTTTCATTTTTTTTCTTGGGATTATATTAAAAACATATACATAGTTATGAAAAAGTTATTTCTTTATAAATACACACGAGTTCTATATCAACAAAAAGAACTGCATTCATTTCCTCTGTGCTTACCAGGGAAATAACTATGTACTTCTCAATATGACCATTAGGATGACTGCAATAAGTGATGAGAATTAGACCTACGGTCCACAGTAGGCAACTCTGCATGTGTGTAGCTGACACCACAATTAACTCTGACAGTCTGGACTCATTTCACTTGAGAAGGAAACGAAATACAGTCAAAGTTGACACTCTGAGAGGACAAATATTGTCAAAGCAGGTGATAAGTACTGCACATTTCTCTTCACCCTTGTATTTCTGAAACTGGTTCTGCACTGGATGCAACATGTACCATCAGACTTCAAGGAGGGATTTCTAGTAGAGGAAGCAGTGACCATAGATGCTCAACTCTATAAGTGGAAAAATGCTTCCATTTGTCAACATGAGAGCACCAGTGGGCTAGACTGTGTGTGGAACTTGAGAGGAGATACAGTAAGTTGTAAATGGAAAGCAATCAAATACACATGATTTTTCGCATATATTTTTATTAAGTAAATTTAAAGCTAGAAAGGTGCAAAGGCGTTAAATGCAAATTGTAAATGTCAAGTCCTTCAGCCTTATTAGTATGAAAAGTCTTAAATTTGCGTAAGCAGACCTAATTTGGGGTATTCATAAGAAATGTAATGAGGTGGAAGTACATAATAAACAAGAAGTGCTGCATCATATATTTGAAATATTAAAAATGTAAATTGAAGCACACATTTTAAAGGTTAAATATACTTGACTGTAAAAGAAATTTGTCATTTTTTTTACTTTCTGACAGAAGTCTAAAGGGAAATACATCTCTACTAAAGGATTATATACTGTACGCAACTACTGCCCCTGAAACGCTCTAAACGATAGCCCACATGGTTATGTTTGACATTTGTAACCTTTTGGGAGTGGCTCCGATAGAGCTAAGACCACTGGTAAAGAATCATATATCAAAAATACCATTCTCAAGATCAGCAACCTTGAAATAGCATAAAAACGACACTCCACGTGCCTACATTACTGAACCACATTTTTTTTTTAAGCTTTGTGAAAGAGATTAACTTTGACCCCTTGTATTACATTAGGGGGTGAAGCCCTGGGGTCTGTTGATGTGGCATGTACAACTCTTAAGTCCATTTGATCAATTTTGCCGAGAACACCAACTGGTTTACTCTTCATCATAAGGGTTAAAAGCATAAAATATAGTTTTAAAAAAACGCCTTAAAACGAGGGTTTTTCAATGTCTTGCAAAACTAGACATCAAGACAAGTCAAACGAAATATCATATGTGCGGGGTCTTCTTAGACCAGAGAGCCAGGAGGTGCTGGACCAAAAAAAAAAAAAAAATTGCTATGAACACAATAATGATACTATTGGTTTTAGTATCAGATTTTACTTAATGCAAATTTTTTAAGAACACTTTATAAAACCAATTAGAGAAAAGCCAAGCAAAATGACACCTTTTATTGGCTAACTAAAAAGATTACAATATGCAAGCTTTCGAGGCAACTCAGGCCCCTTCTTCAGGCAAGATCTTGCCTGAAGAAGGGGTCTGAGTTGCCTCGACCTTCTTCAGGCAAGATCTAGCCTGAAGAAGGGGCCTGAGTTGCCTTGAAAGCTTGCATATTGTAATCTTTTTAGTTAGCCAATAAAAGGTGTCATTTTGCTTGGCTTTTCTCTACATTCATAATGGCTAACATGGTTCAATACCCTAGTACTACTAAAACCAATTAGAAATGTACTGTGTGTATATTTAATTTACAAAAAGTTTACATAGAAAAATGAACTGTAATTGCTTGTGGAATTTTTTTTATTATTATTTAAAGCACAATGTACATTTTGCACACATTTACAATTCTGTGGGAGTACACACAAGACGTGCACTTTATTTAGATTTTATTATATAAGTTTGAAAAGTTGAGAGAAATAAAAGTTAGAACCCATTTTTCATTGTAGCGTTAACCTTCACCAATTTTTTCCACAGTGTTAAGATGCACACTACAGTATTTACTGTGAAATAATTACATTTACCAGCCCCAGATGGGTTTGAAGGTGTAAACAACATAGTGGCTCCATACAAGCTTTACTAGTTTAAAAGCCTATGCATTTTGAAGCTGGGAGGGTAAAGTATTTATTCATGTGGTCTTTGATTTGGTTGCTGCTGTTATTTGGGTGAGTGTTCTAAAAAGAAGACTCAATATCTTAATTGGAATCCTGTATTTCAAGAGTGGAGCTACACCTATGTGCAGGCTCCTTCAAGCTGCCACATTAGAGATTTATGAAAAAGGTATCCCATCATGTGCACTCCCATAAAACAAAGTTCAGTAGTTGATGAAAAATAAGTGGATAACTACTGTTTTTGTAAACAGTGCACTGAAACATAGAATCCCCCCTACCCACAGCCCAGTGGTTGCCACCAACATTGTGAATCATGCACAATAAAGTATGTCAATGCAGTGATTAACAAAACAGACAGGTGTATCACAAACCTTCTGTCAGCATGCATTCTATGAATTATGGGCTATCTTCTATTGCACCACTCTGTACAAACACATGTAGATGCATACACAAACCTGCTATGAGTAAAATATATATAGCATGTATGTAATAAATGTATGTGCTCTGCTTATAAAATGTACTACTACACATTAATGAATACTATGGAATGTTAAGTTTGAACTTCAGACAAAGTGAACATATCTGAAGATAGTTGAAGTTGCCTGCACATTGCCAAAGGTCAGAGCACTAAAATATCTTTCAAAGTTGGACTGGTACATAATGATCTCATAAGACTATAAGACAAAGACTTTAAATGTATTTATGAAAAAACAGGGTCTAATTAGTATACAAAAAACATATGAATCCCTATAATTTGCATATTATCTATTAAACAAGAAGTATTTTTTATCAAAAGATAAATGAGCTAATTGCCAAACACGCTTTTTTTTTTTTTTTTTTTATCTCCCACTACTTTACTAACATTACAAAATTAACAAAATCATCAAATCAATGAAGAGTCAATTTTAGGAAAAAGTGCTAGAACTTCTAAAAATTTCACAGATTCACTTGGGTGGTGAATGGTTTTCTCCCACAATTTTTTGAGGATTCATAACTGACCCAACATGTTCTTAAATTAAAACTGGGACCTCTTCATATGCACTGTACCTTTGAAAATTAGAATTTAGATTACACTTGTAATGACACAAGAATAATAAACAATAGTTATGTTTTAAAGTTAAAAATAAAATGCATGTAGGTTAAAAAAAAAAAGTTTCCAAGAATCAACCCTACATTACATGCCCAGTAAAAACGGTTGTTACTTCTTTCAGTGAACACCACAAAAAAAAAAAATGAAAATAATAAAAATAATAACAGTTTATAATGTTTGATGAAAAGGAATGAGTAAAAAAAGAACCTTTTATTAATTCATCTTGACTTAGACACTCCTTTGTCTTCTCAGGCTACAAAAGATGGCCTTAAATATAAATTTTGACTTGCATATATTCCCCACTGTTCTCGAAATCCAACATTTTTTTCCCCTGAGAAATTAATTGTAAGCGTATTCTTCTCACCTAATTAAGAGGACCCTAGAGTGCATTTTATCTTTTTTCTGCTTTATCTTCTTTTTTTGAGCACTTAGAATCCAGTTCTTCTGGCAGTAGATCCCACTGATAATTCCCTCAGTAGCAGAAGGGTCAGCCTTTGGGGCCCACTACTTTCTCAGTGCTTTTTCAGAGGCAAGCTGTCCCAACAATCTACCAGAACCTTGAAAGAAAGAACACAAAGGCTCCATGCAGAGGCCGCTCGTACGACCACAATGGCCATCCACTGCTCCCCACTCATGTAGCTTCTATGAAATAGTTGCTTTTATCCATGGTAGTCCATAGCCGTGAGATTCTTCTCATTCAGCTTAATTAATGAAAGCAGATAGTCCATAAAGCCTAACCCAAGCCTTCCCCCCTCTGCCACATCAACCCCCAATAGACCTTAAGTGTTCTCTCTCTTGTATAGGTGACAGCAGGTTTTTTTTTTATTTATTTTTTTTTTTTACTTCCTACACAGGCAACTTCACTTATATGGTCAATTATGTCATGAGGAGTTTTACTGATTACACCATTTATTATCACCTGAAAACCCCTTAAAAAGCAGGATAGACCACAGAGTGGCATTGTGGCAAATTTTTTTTTTTTAATACAGACACTTCTCATCTCTTTGTTCGGTGGGCACTCTGCATTTAAGGCGTATTTTCCTTGTTCTCATGAAAATTTAGCACAATAGTTCAGTTTACCCGATACTTTCCAAACTAGTTATTCTGTTCAGACAGCAGTAGTTAAAAAAATATATATTAAAGTGATTGTTTGGGTTTACATTGATGTGTCACTCTACTTGAGAGGTGGGTTTTTAAGCTACAGTGTTTATTTCAGGGCATATTTAATTAACAGCCGCACATTGGGTGAATTTACTATTTCCAATTTAAAACATGCAGGTCTTTGGACTGTAGACTAAACACTGGGTGACACTATTTAAACACTGGGATAAACAAAACTCTGCCTAGATAGAACGGCTAGGAACCATGCTAGGGTCCACTACCCATTATACCACGACGTCTTCCTCATTTGGAAGCAAAACCGAGAATGTCTTTCTACTGGTCATGCAAATATCCAGACATGATATGCAATATAAATTCCAAGTTGTCATGAAGTGGATTTACAGACACATACACACAAACACTCTCAACTCCCCCACCTGCCTTCAGTACAGGTAGAGAGCTCACTAGAAGGCAGAGATACCTTTGCTATTTGAACAGCTATCTGTCTAAGCAAACATTTCACAACAACCAGCAAGATCCACTGGACTGTGACACTGCTCTGATGTAAGAATACTTGAGCATAGGGCTTGGAAAACCCCTGTTACTGCATACACATCCTTTCCCCTTAACTTTCTCTAAGCCAAAGCTTGATGGGCTTTCACTGTCAAAGGATTATCTTGTGAATTTCATCCTTACGCCCTTACATACAGTACTATTCTTGATAGATTTCCACTAGGTTCCGCTATTTGCAAATTATACAGAGTTGGTTCCTGTCATGCACCCAAGACTGCTGAGATAGGTCAATACTCTCTGTGCTTCTATAAGTGGATTAACAGGCTTCAGTAAACGGAGGGATAAACTGATGGATAGTTACTCCCTTCATAAAAGATCTAAGAAAAGTTCATTATTTATCCATCCATCCATCCACTTTATAAATCTGTTTAATATAGATCCCAAAGCATGGTACACAAGGCAGGAACCAAATGTGGATGGGGCAGCACTAGTCTATAGCAAGACACAGTTACACACAGTGCAAATAATTTTTAAATGCTTATTTACTCATCTGTGCATAAAATGGTGACCAAATCGCTGAAAAAGCCTTCTCAGTGGGCAGTGATCTGTGAGGCAGAGGTGGGGCTGTAGGTGAAGAGGCTGTGGCCGCTTCACAAAAGCAGGACAGCCCTGACAGCTGAGTCAGCTGGAAATCCACAAACAGAGTAAATACTCTCTGTCAATCCATCAACAACTTGCAAAAAGTTCCATGCAAGTGCTTGCTCTGCTGTCAGCAAATATACACAGGCATTCAATTAAATAAACGTTTGTCATTTTGACCAGAAACAGGCTGTTTTTAACCAGTGGCCTTCTGAATAACAGCTGGACTGCACACCATAAAACTGTTGGTTCCTCAATGCTGCCCCACTAGCTAACCATAAGCCCACCAGCTCTCTGTCAGATAATCTAGTAAATAATAATTAAAAATAATACTTCTCAAACTTAATTAATGCAATTGGGGGGCCAGTGTCTACCTGTGTAGCACCAAGCACAAGACAGGGTGACAACCCAACACATTGCAGCTACAGTTAAAACTACCAGAAAACCAAAGAAAAAGGTCAGCATCTAGCAACTTAAACTGCACACTTGCAATGCAAGTCAGTGTAATAAGCAAGCCGTGTTTCAAACAGCACTATGTGCCATATTTGAATCCATACCTTTAAAATTTGATGCTGTTTTAAAAATGTAATAATTTCTAAGGAAGAGTTCTGTAAAAACAATTGAGCTAAGTTACTAGCTGTCCACATTCCCCTGCATCCCCGGGTTTATATGCTATTGCAACTTTTAAGCTGCTTCGAGTAAGAGCCATCTGTAAATAAATATCAAATTTCAATGCACAGAAAATTCCACTACTCAAAGAGCAAAAAAGTAATAGAGGATAAACTGCTCAGAAAATTAAAGGAACACTTTGAAAACACATTGGATCTCAATGGGGAAAAAATCATGCTGGATATCTATACTGATATGGACTGGGTAATGTGTTAGGAACGAAAGGATGCCACATCGTTTGATGGAAATGAAAATTATCAACCTAAAACAGGGCTGAATTCAAAGACACCCTGAAAATTAAAGTGAAAAAATGATGCGGCAGGCTCGTCCATTTTGCCAAAATTTCATTGCAACAACTCAAAAATCATACTGGGTAGTTTGTATGGCCCCCATGTGCTTGTGTGCATGCCTGACAATGTCGGGAGGGCATGCTCCTAATGAGACGACAGATATTGCCCTGGGGGATCTCCTCCTAGATCTGGACCAGGTCATCACTGAGCTCCTGGACAGTCTGAGGTACAACCTGGAAACGTTCAATGGACCGAAACAATGTCTCAGAGGTGTTCTATAGGATTTAGGTCAAGCGAGCATGAGGGCCAGTCAATAGTATCAATTCCTTCATCCTCCAGGAACTGCCTGCATACTTTCACCACATGAGGCCGGGCATTGGCATGCACCAGGAGGAACCCAGTACCCACTGCACTAGCATAGGGTCTGACAATGGGTCCAGGGATTTCATCATGACACCTAATGGCTGTCAAGGTGCCGTTGGTCTAGTCTGTAGAGGTCTGTGCGTCCCTCCATGGATATGCCTCCACAGACCATCCACTGACCCACCACCAAACCGGTTATGCAGAACGATGTTACAGGCAGCATAATGTTCTCCATGGCTTCTCCAGACCCCTTCCTGTCCATCATATGTGCTCAGGGTGAGCCTGCTCTAATCTGCGAATAGCACAGGGCGCCAATGATGGACCTGTCAATTCTGGTATTCTATGGCAAATGCCAATCGAGCTCCACAGTGCCGGGCAGTGAGCACAAGGCCCACTAGAGGACAAAGGGCCCTCAGGCCACCCTCAAGAAGTCTGTTTCTGATTGTTTGGTCAGAGACGTTCACACCAGTGGCCTGCAGGAGGTCATTTTGCAGGGCTCTGGCACTGCTCATCCTGTTCCTCCTTGCCCAAAGGAGCAGATACCAGTCCTGCTGATGGGTTAAGGACCTTCTACATACTGGTCCTGCTGATGGATTAAGGACCTTCTATGGCCCTGTCCAGCTCTCCTAGAGTAACTGCCTGTCTCCAGGAATCTCCTCCATGCCCTTGAGACTGTCCTGGGAGACCCAGCAAACATTCTGGCAATGGCACGTATTGATGTGTCATCCTGGAGAAGTTGGACTACCTGTGCAAACTCTGTAGGGCCCAGGTATCACCTAATGCTACCAGTAGTGACACTGACTGTAGCCAAATGCAAAACTAGTGAAAAAACAGTCAGATGAGGAGGGGGGGGGAAATGTCAGTGCCCTCCACCTGTTAAACCATTCCTGTTTTGGGGGTCATTTCATTGTTGCCCCTCTAGTGCACCTGTTAATTTCATTAACACCAAAGTAGCTGAAACTGATTAACAACCCCCTCTGCTACTTAACTGACCAGATCAATAGCCCAGAAGTTTCATTGACTTGATGCTATACTCTGATTAAAAAGTGTTCCTTTAATATTTTTAAAGTGTGTAGACAGACAGATGCTGTGAACAGTTTTTTTTTTTGTTGGTTTTTTTTTGCGTCGACAACGATAACCAATTTTATGTTACTGTACTGGCAGATTCTGATACCAATTTCATGTTGTTTTTTTTCACACTTTTATCCCTTTAAAAAAACTTTACACTAAAAGTTCCGCATAATCATATGTGTAGAAGAAACATTATGTTCTAAATGAAAGTGTTAACTTTGGTATTTTTATAAATAAACTATAAACCACAGGTGTTAGCTGTTAATTTATTTTATTAACAAAATGGAATTCTGTACGAATACTGTTCAGTAGCCATAAAAATACTATAATAAAATTCCCTTAAAATTCATACTTTTAATTAATAAAATGCATACAGAAAATATTTACACATAATACATATGGCATAAAAGAAAATAAAATGCAGCTCATAATTAAAAGCGGTCATATTGTTTATTTTGTTATGCACTTAACGGAAAGAAAGCTTGATTAAAAAACAAAAGTTTAGCATTAACATTTTTTTTATATAATTTAAAAAAATATATATATGTATATATATTTATTAATATATATATATATATATATATATATTATATATATATATATATGACCATTTTAATTATGCAGTACTTGTTTCTTACCAAAACATACATTGTATGACAAACAAAAACACAGTACAAACCTTTTAAAAAGTCATAAAACTATCAAATGTTCATAAGATGTTTGTTTACCAAGAAGATGCAAAGCTAAGATCCTTAACAAGTTTATAAGTAAAATATACTAATTTTGCTGTTAACCTAACAAGACTATTGTTTACTAAGCCTAATACCAAATCAGTAATTTCAAGTTCTTCTTAATCTTTTCCTTTTCTAATTGAAATAAAAAACATGAACTGCTGTATTTAACACAATACAAACTCAAACAGTGATCATTCAATTATAAGACAAAACAAAAAGGTCTGAGTTCATTATAGTGGCTTTTCTTGCCGTTTGACTAACTGCACAGGTTGCCTCCTCTAATTTCTTTTTCTCAGTTTATTATTCCCCTTTCTTTAATGTAGCAGCTAATATTCCAATATCCCATCTCTCTCTGGTAAAGTCTGCCTTGCTGTTCTCAGATAACAGGAAATTCATAACAAAAAAAAAAAGACACTTGCACTAGCTCAAATACCACAATATCTAGCATAAAGAGACACTATAACTAAATTAATGTAAAGCTTAGAAAAACAGATGCTAAAAAATAGTTTTTTGTGATTAGTCAATTTATGGATCACCAATCAAATATTTTCTAGTGAATATCACCTGATTTAGAAGGTGCCTTATCAATCGGAGCATCACTAATATATACACACATACATACATTTTTGGAACACTGTGTGTGTATTGTATTTATATATACAAAAACACACACACACACACACAGACACACACATATATATGCATATGTACTGTTTTTATAGCACAAACATACAGTATATACTATATGTTAAATCTATTTACTGCATAACAGTTTGTTCACATACCGTTGACACACACACACACACACTAGCATTCATTTATAACCTTCACAAGAAAACAAAAAGGCCGCTATCATTAGCTAGAACAATATCTCAGCTCAAAAGTTGCAACCACTCCTTATTTTGTAGTCATTCTGCGTCACTTGTGTGGAATTTTTATGTTAAAAAGTCTGTTCTGCTGTACACTGAAACAAAAAGAGCAAGATATTTAAATAAACGCAATAAATTCTTTGTGAAAGCCAGTTAAAATTTTCAATAGCACAGAACATGCCTGGACAAAAGTAGGAATACTTAACATAGAAAAAGCAAAAGTGGCCATTTAAGTACACTTAACATGAAATTAAACTAAATTAATGAATTTAAATTGGCTCTCAAAAGTAGAAACTAAAAAGAACAAGTGGTCAGTAAGCTACACTTAAAAATTAATCTGAATAGGTATATTAAAATAAACTATTAGTTGGTGGAGGTTAAAAAAAAAAAATAAAAATAAAGAATTGGCTCGGTACACTTAACATTGACAGATCTAATCCAGATGGCGCAGTGATTAAAAAGCTCATGGAGACTCGGCTCAAATTCTGGGTCTGAGCACTGAGTTTTCCCATTTTCCCAAGTTTTACTGGATTTTCTTTGGATTCTGTGACTTTTCTTCCCCTGTATTCAAAAAAAAAAAAAACTGGCAGTTCTAATTTGGCCCATTTGTGAGTAGGTGTGTGTGACGTGCTATGGACTGCCTCACTGTCGTTGTGAATGGGTGATGTATTTGGGGAAAAGCACAAGATGTCAGTTATGCATATTCAGTATACATTAAAATATCAAATGCTAAAAAAAGGAAAGTTGAAAAAAAAAATTGTCAGGCCTACTTAATATAAAATTGAACTGAACAATGTAAATTAACAATCAGTGCCCAAAAATAATCATGCCACTTGGGTATTATGTATTTACTGAAACTAAGCTTCAAAATTAAGTTGAATCAAGCCACACTACATTTTTTGGAGGGAGTGGGCAGGGAGGTGGTGTTGGAAAACAACCACCACCACTCCAGAACTGATTATTTGCTTTAAATTTAATCTCATATAAACTTAAACTGAATAATCTCAATAAATCAATGTACGAAATTAAATAATTCAGTCAATTATTATCATAAAAATAGTAATACAAAATATAAAATTACATTTAAAAATTCTACATTAATTTGTGTCAACTACCAAAGAACAACAAACAGAAGTGGCCAGTTATGCTTCATGCTCGTTCTGCCTCCTCCCTAATCTGGAGGGTATGGTTAGAGAAGGGGATCCTGGATTTCCTCACTCACAGAGGTTGTCATTAGGGCTGTGCACTTATTTCTTCATGATGATGGTGTCGTTGTTCTACAAACACTTCATTAAACCATGGTGCACACCAGCAGTTATGAACTTATTAAGCCTAGTTGGACACTATAGCTGGTAGGTGGAAAGCTGCACAAAATTAGGGTGATTTTGCAAAAATGACTTTGAATGAAGATGGTGTGTTCCTGCCTTGTCCTAGATTCCGATTCTGATTCAGAACTGGTTACACCCTCCACAATTCTGAAATGGATTAAAAAGGTAATGAAGATGAAGACAAGAAGTTTTGTTGTAAAGGACACACACATAAGGATTTTATTATTTAGATGTGAATGTTCTACCTTGAATAGCTTCTTGAAGTAATAAAAAGTGGCACAGCCCAAATTTTCACTATTTTCAAGTATTTTAAGTTTTCAAATAAAATAAGTAACTTAAAAAAACATGAATGAAAGACTCAGGATTATTTGGAATCATGAGGCATTTGTATGTAGAAATCAGCAAAAGCATCATACACACCAAGGCACATACTATCTGTATATACAACATGTGTATTTACATGATCAGTATGGTCCACTGCATCATATGGTAGGTGGCATGCAGACTAAACTCAAGGGAGTATGAACACTGTGTAGCTTTACTTTGGTCTTATTTACCAAGTTTAGCATACCCATAAATCACTCATTAGTCTTGTTTGGAAGCACATTGATTAATCATAACCTGCTATGTTTGACAATGTAGCATTATTAGAAAACAATACAGAGACCGCTATTACCTGCACTCCTAGAGTTACTTGAAGCAGTGTCATCTAGTGGTTTGAACTTGTGACCTTGTGGTTTCAGTCATTTAAATTGCCACCAATGACTCACCGAGCAACGCTAGGCAAATCTTTTAATCTGCCATAGCTTGAAATGTAGCAATATTAACTATGTTAACAGTGAGAGTGCTTTGAATTAGATTTTGCCATGTTATTAAATAAAGACTCATTTCTGTTTTAATAATTTAAAAAATATCAATATGTAGACTGCAATTAAACAAAAAACATTGGACTGAGCTTAATTGGGACTAAAAACACATACTGATAGAAAACATATCTGACACAAAATCTATAAAATTTGCACTCCGAATATTAAGGTATGAAAAACAGTAAAAGAACAGAAATAATGAACAAAGTTACTGTGGAGTGAAACAGTGAAATAACTAGCATCAGATGCAAGGCAGGAATAAACACTGCTCACTATCTCCCAGAAAAGCAAACAAGTAAAACTCACAACTTATTACTTTAGTAGATTCATTTCTTTCTATTACAGTCATATGAAAAAGTTTGGGAACCCCTCTCAGCCTGCATAATAATTTACTCTACTGTATTTTCAACAAAAAAGATAGCAGTGTTATGTCTTTCATTTCCTAGGCACATCTGAGTACTGGGGTGTTTTCCTAACAAAGATTTTTAGTGAAGCAGTATTTAGTTGTATGAAATTAAATCAAAATGTGAAAAACTGGCTTTGCAAAAATCTGGGTACCTGTCTAAATTTTGCTGATTTGAATGTATGTAACTACTCAATACTGCTAACTTGCAACACCAAATTAGTTGGATTAGCTCCTAAAGCCTTGAACGTCATTGACAGGGGTGTCCAATCATGAGAAAGGGTATTTAAGGTGGTCAATTGCAAGTTGTGCTTCCCTTTGACTCTCCTCTGAAGACTGACAGCATGGGATCCTCAAAGCAACTCTCAAAAGATCTGAAAAAAAGATTTTTCAGTATCATGGTTTAGGGGAAGGCTACAAAAAGCTATCTTAGAGGTTTAAACTGTCAGTTTCAACTGTAAGGAAAATAATCAGGAAATGGAAGACCACAGGCACAGTTGCTGTTAAACCCAAGTCAGGCAGGCCAAGAAAAACACAGGAGCGGCATATGCGCAGGATTGTGAGAATGGTTACAAACAATTCACAGATCACCTCCAAAGACCTGCAAGAACATCTTGCTGCAGATGGCGTATCTGTACATCGTTCTACAATTCAGCGCAATTTGCACAACGAAATCTGTATGGCAGGGTGAGAAGAAAGAAGCACTTTCTGCACTCACGCCACAAACAGAGTCGCTTGTTGTATGCAAATACTAATTTAGACAAGCCAGATTAATTTTGGAACAAAGTGCTTTGGACTGATGACACAAAAATTGAGTTATCTGGTCATAACAAAAAGCGCTTTGCATGGCGGAAGAAGAACACTGCATTCCAAGAAAAACATCTGCTACCTACTGTTAAATTTGGTGGAGGTTCCACCATGCTGTGTGGCTAGTTCAGGGACTGGGGCCCTTGTTAAAGTCGAGTGTCAGATGAATTCAACCCAATATCAACAAATTCTTCAGGATTATGTTCAAGCATCAGTCACAAAGTTGAAGTTACGCAGGGGTTGGATATTCCAACAAGACAATGACCCAAAACACAGTTCGAAATCTACAAAGACATTCATGCAGAGGGAGAAGTACAATGTTCTGTAATGGCCATCACAGTCCCCTGACTTGAATATCATCAAAAATGTATGGGATGATTTGAAGCAGGTTGTCCATGTTCGGCAGCCGTCAAATTTAACGGAACTGGAGAGATTTTGTATGGAAGAATGGTCAACAATACCTCCATCCAGATTACAGACACTCAAAGGCTATAGGAGGCGTCTAGAGGCAGTTATATTTGCAAAAAGAGGCTCAACTAAGAATAGATGTAATATCTCTGTTGGGGTGCCCAAATTTATGCACCGGACTGATTTTGTTATGATGCATATTGCATATTTTCCGTTAATCCGATAAACTTGATGTCACTACTGAAATACTACTGTTTCCATAAGATAGATAGATAGATACTTTATTAATCCCAAGGGGAAATTCACATACTCCAGCAGCACCTTACTGATACAAAAAACAATATTAAATTAAAGATTGATTATAATGCAGGTAAAAACATACAATAACTTTGTATATTGTTAATCTTTACACCACCTGGTGGAACTGAAGAGTCGCATAGTTTGGGGGAGGAACGATCTTCTCAGTCTGTCAGTGGAGCAGGACAGTGACAGTAGTCTGTCGCTGAAGCTACTCCTCTGTCTGGAGATGATACTGTTTAGTGGATGCAGTGGATTTCCATAATTGATAGGAGCCTGCTGAGCGCCCGTCGCTCTGCCACAGATGTCAAACTGTCCAGCTCCATGCCAACAATAGAGCCTGCCTTCCTCACCAGTTTGTCCAGGCGTGAGGCATCTTTCTTCTTAATGCTGCCTCCCCAGCACACCACCGCGTAGAAGAGGGCGCTCACCACAACCGTCTGGTAGAACATCTGCAGCATCTTATTGCAGATGTTGAAGGACGCCAGCCTTCTAAGGAAGTATAACCGGCTCTGTCCTTTCCTACACAGAACATCAGTATTGGCAGTCCTGTCTAATTTATCATCAAGTTGCACTCCCGGGTATTTATAGGTCTGCACCATCTGCACACAGTCACCTCTGATGATCACGGGGTCCATGAGGGGTCTGGGCCTCCTAAAATCCACCACCAGCTCCTTGGTTTTGCTGGTGTTCAGGTGTAGGTGGTTTGAGTCGCACCATTTAACAAAGTCATTGATTAGGTCCCTATACTCCTCCTCCTGCCAACTCCTGATGCAGCCCACGATAGCAGTGTTGTCAGCAAACTTTTGCACGTGGCAGGACTCCGAGTTGTATTGGAAGTCCGATGTATATAGGCTGAACAGGACCGGAGAAAGTACAGTCCCTTGTGGCGCTCCTGTGTTGCTGACCACAAATGTCAGACGTGCAGTTCCCAAGACACACATACTGAGGTCTGTCTTTAAGATAGTCCACGATCCATGCCACCAGGTATGAATCTACTCCCATCTCTGTCAGCTTGTCCCTAAGGAGCAGAGGTTGGATTGTGTTGAAGGCGCTAGATAAGTCTAGAAACATAATTCTTATAGCACCACTGCCTCTGTCCAAGTGGGAGAGGCATGTCATATATTAAAAGGAAGTTGCTACTTTGAAAGCTCAGAAAATGATAAACAAAAATCCAATGAATCAAGAGGGGTTCCCAAAGTTTTTCATATGACTGTATTTCATAAGTTAAGGGAGCCAAAGACGAACATGTTTTCCAAGTTATTGTCCTTATAATAATGCAGGTCAGGTCAGGTCGGGGAGCTTACACTGGTAAAGACTATTCTGATGGAGTGAATGTTCAAAGAAAACACACACACATTCACATTTCACTTTAATTTTAAAATTAATTATTGCATTTAGAATTATACGCAGAACCAGATTTTGTTTTATACATACACATTGCATCCTTCTTTTGATTTAAGAAAGTGAGAGACGCAGAGGCACTGAAACAAGTACTCCTTGCCACTTGATAGAACTCGATGTGGCAAGTCAATTTTAATATTTACAAATTAAAAACCTTATCAAAAATAACTGTTTTCCAACTCGTATGACTGATGTAATATGCTCCATCTGTACTAGTGACTTCTCGTCATATCTTACACTGAACATTTTATAATATTTTTTTGTTTTTCCAGCTAATTCAAACAGCAGGAATGGTACTATACTAAAAGCAGCAAACTCCGTTGAACATTTAAAGTTAGCTAACCATATTAGAGACAAGCCTACAGACTCCCAAAAGCAGTAAATAATACAGTAGGAAAGACTTGTGGCTGCTCCTCACGCGTCTCTTTGGCCAGGAACCCAGGGCACTCTGCGTGTTGTTGACCTGCTGCCAGCACTGCTAAGCCAGCTCCAACTAGCAACTGGCACCCGCTTCTACGCTGCCCTGTCACACTGCCCATGAACTTAAGTGTTATTCTTGGCAGAGTCCTACCTGGCCTTGCATTTTCTGTGTTTTTTTTTTTTAAAACCACCCGTTTTCCTTCAGCAGACAAAATAAAGAACACACAGAAAAAGTGATCAGGATTATCTACAGAGAAGCACAATGGCTGCCAACTTTTACTCAGTTACTGAGGCATATGTAAATAACAGCATGGCCATCTGTGCCCTATACCTGTCTTTTATTATTCAGGGCCATGGGCAGGGAACAGTTATTTTTTATCTGACAGGGGGCCTCGTTATCTCTTACCAATAAAGGGTACAGGTTGGTTGCTAAGAGTACCATACTGTTGAGCGAATGAAAAAAGAATTAAGAAATCCCAGTATATTCCATACAAAAACATAACATTAATGCAACTTTTTCACCAATGTCAGAAGAGCTGAAAAAAAAAAAAAAAAAGAAAGAAACTCATTTATGACCAAAGAAATGAAAAAAATGGGTAAATATTGTAAATGGCTAAATCTAAACCAAATGGTTTATGTTTTGAGTCCCGGAGCCCATTAACGTCTAACAAGTCTCCACAGCTTCTTGTTCTGTGTAGTGCAAAGTAATTCATGCAAGTAACTCACACACTTCCCAATCAACTAAAAGAAGCCTGGGTGTGCAAACATATACCTTAAATCAGTGAGTAAGGATTGTTTAGGTGGAAGATTGAAGATAGGGGGACAGGGGCAAGTCTTCAAAGCACCTTGCTACGGCCTATAATGTACAAAGCCTTAACCATAATAAAATCTACAAAAGCCAGTCAACTCAGTCTACGACACTATGAAAATGAGGAGCTTAACTGTAACTCCGCATATTGTGAATCAGGTAAGAAAAAGTATCACCCTGAAAGTAACTTAATCCAGTTCATGGACCTATTCCAGAGGTACTGGATGCAAAGCAGCAAAACAGGCCGCCCAGACAGGATACCAATTTATTTTTAGGGCCTTCTTGCATACACACATCTGGACACATGCATGCATACATACAATTTAGAATCACCAATTAAAGAAATCTGCTTGTCTTTAGAGAATGCAGGAGAAAAAAAAAATGCAGACAAGGGGAAAACATTTATATTATGCACTGACAACTGGCTGTGCAATTCAATCTCAGGAAGCTATGCCACCATGCTGCCCAAAAATGAATTGTGCATTTAATAAGATATGTGTTTATAGCACAGAAACATCATGAGGAATAACCAAGTGGAAGGTCCCATTAAAAAACACACCATGGAAGGAGCTATTTTTGATACACTGATTGAAAAAGGGTAGAAATTTCAGTATATTTTCCAAGCATTGTACATGGGACAAATTCGCATTACTTTTAAAATGTGTCATTTGTCATACTCTGAAATTCTTATTCATATAATTGAATACATTGACAATAAGATCAGACTAGAAGTTGTGAAATATGCAAGACAATCAGAGATAAGGGCATCTTCCATTTGGCTTAGAGTGGAGAGGTGTACCACGCATTTCAGAAAAGCTGATGACATTACAATCAATCAATGTTGTTGACAAACTAGAATAAAAAGTTGAAGGCATCTCGATTGTCAATTATAATTTGTGCTTATTGTGGTGGCTTCACCTACTGTCCACCAAGAAAATACTCCTATTGCTGTGCAACTGACTTGCATGCCATGAAGAGCAGAGTCAAGTCTAACAACCATATCCTTTTCCACCACAAACTCATGTTGATGGCCCCTTGATTAAAAAAAATGCCTTGTGAAAGCCAAAGATTACAAAATGATGCCCTACATTTCTCTGGGAAACAAGCTATGGAGGCTATGCCAGTTTCTGAAAAGGGATGAAAAGCTTAAATTATTTAGCCTATTGATTCTTCAAAATTTTCTTTTTTCTAAGGGTGTTCATTTATTGTAGATAATCGCAGATTAAAAACAAACAAGCAAACAAAAACCATGCATTTTCACCGATTTCCCTCTGCTCATTACTAAGCATACTGTTGTTTTTTGAAAGGAGATGGCTATGCACTCACAGCCCAACATAAAACTTTTCTGCAAAATGTTTACAGGAAACCAAACACCACCCCAGCCCCACATTAAACTTGAACCTGCTGTATGCATTACAGGATTCCAATGAGACCAAGTCTATCCTTACAGAAATGGGTTCAAACTAAAAATTAAGCACTGGAAGAAAAAATCTGGTACATGACACTGCAACAACAGTCACCAAAATCTTTCTAAATAACTGAAAAAAAAAATTAAATATAATCTAATTACAAACTTTCAACATAAAGAAAAGATTCTATATTGAAAGGTATATAAAATTGGACTATGGATAATAAAGGTTTAACATTTCATAACATGCTGTAAGATAATGAGGCTTTTCTTTCATAGACATGCCAGCACGTTCCTGCCTTACCATTAGAATGAATTTAATAAAGAAAAAGTAGTCCTACATCCAGGAGACAACTATCTTTAAAAATGATGTACAGTAATCCCTCGCTACATCGCGCTTCAACTTTCGCGGCTTCACTATCACGGATTTTATATGTAAGCATATCTACATATATATATAATATATAATGCGGATTTTTCGCTGCTTCGCGGGTTTCTGCGGACAATGGGTCTTTTTACTTCTGGTACTTGCTTCCTCAGTTGGTTTGCCCAGTTGATTTCATACAAGAGATGCTATTGGCGGATGGCTCTGAAGCTACCCAATCAGAGCACGCAGTTAAGTTCCTGTGTGCTGCTGATTGGCTCAGCGACGGAGTGTTGCATGAACCAGGAAGTCTCATCTCACTCATTCAGCATTAACGTGCTCCTCTGCTACTGCTTCAGGGGCCGTGTCCAAGCCTCAACAGAAGATGCAAATGATTGCAGAAAAGGTAAAAGTTTTGGATATGTTGAAGGAAGGGAACAGCTACACCGCTGCAGGACACCATTACAGCATCAATGAGTCCACAATTCTTTTTATTTAAAAAGGAGGAAAAGCATATAAGATCTACGGCCGCAGTGTCCTTTAACCAGGGTGCAAAACGAGTTGCAAGTGGACGTGATAAGGCAGTAATCTGGATGGAATCTGCTTTAGGGTTTTGGATTGAAAAGTGCTGGAAGAAGAACAACGGCGGTGCTACACAGTCACCTGAAGAGGCTCCTTTAGAAGAGCTGTAACGCTATCCTTTGTTGTGCAGTAACATTAAACTCATCGTTATCGGACAAGTCGTCGTGTCATTGTTGGTGAGTAACCATAATTAATTATCTACGCACAGTACTTATTACATGTACATAGTTTAGTGTCACTGTACACACATTTTACTGTATACAATTTTTTTTGCATTGTACGTATTTATTGCTGGTGGCCTGTCTGTCGTAATGGCTGTAACATATGTGATATCGGAGACGCTCGATATCTTTAAAATAATATTTAGGTTTTACTGTATATAAACTGTGTTTACATACATAATTTCAACGAATCTTACCTAATATCTAAGAGAATACAAAGGGTTTATGCTGTATAATTGTGCGGGAAATGTTTATAATAGTGTGGGAGAGTTTATAAGGCCTTAAAATATATAAAAATAACCATATGAACATATGGTTTCTACTTCGCGGATTTTCACCTTTCGTGGGGGGTTCTGGAACGCAACCCCCGCGATGGAGGAGGGATTACTGTAATGCTTAAAAGTGCTGACTTGGTCCATTGATGTTTATTATAGAAGGGTTATAAAAATTAAATGGGACAAAAGGGCACCTTAAAACTCCTATTGTTTTGAAAAGAACCTTGGCATTCCAAGTAAAAAAAGAAGTAAACAGTACGCAAACATCCTTCCTTTACTTTATATAGCAACTTTCTATACAGAATGCCACTCCGAACCTCTTAACAAGTCTATAGACCCTGTCTAATCGTTAGCATGTATTTTTAAGAATTGAGCACAAGCAGATTTTACAACTTGCTGAACTCCACAAAGCAAGTCAGAGGCAAGAGTTAAACCAACAATCTGCCAGTTCAAAGTACATTGCCTCAGCCAATAGCATATACTGCCTGCCATGACATAAAATAAAGATGGATGGAATTCATAGGCTCCAACCAGGCAAGGCGATGACAGAAAATGAACACATGATTGAAGCCAGTGTGGTCTAGAAGATATGTTGTTTGGGTTTTGAAATGCATGGTTACTTAAGATCCCAGTCACTGAAAAACCATGTAATTCTAATTAAGTTGTGCTACTGAAAAAGAATGTAAACTATTTTATATGTTGCCTATAAAGTACATCGGAAAGTTATAATAATATTATCAAAGATATTTTTGTCTAAATTTGGAATCATAGAAGGGAGAGATCCTATTGTAGAAATAACAGTCACAAGACAGAAACAAATTCTGGATGTAGCCAAGATAGAAATGTCAATTAGATTATCATGCATACTATGGAGATTTAGGAAGGAAAGCAAAGTATCTAGAGAAAACCCCAAACATACATGAGGTGAACATGTAACCGAGGACAGAGAATGACCAAATGCAGCATTTGAACCCAGTATATTGAATTTATGAGACAGCAGCACTGATCACTGCACTTTTACAGGACAATATATACAGCAGCCAAACAACTCTTCTTTTTTAACAGGGTATGATATGAGCACCACAAACAAATTTTCAGCCATTATTTACATGGTTCTCCCTGAAGCACACAAGTTAAAGGATAATTCTGGTCTTCGACTTGTATGTTATTTATACAATTACATACTGTTGCACGCAAACCCAGCAAACAATCTAGATGCATTATGTAAAAATCAGAGCAGGGAGATTCCCCAGATACAATGCAAAAATATGATTTTAGCCATCATCCTATGACCTGAAATATTAGAGTTTACCTGTTCCCCTCTCCAGAAATTGTGTGTAGCAAAGAAATGAAAAGAAGTATGGGACTTTAAAAGGGAGGGTCAAAAAAAGAGCATTTAAGGATGCTTTTCTGTTCTGTGAGAGCACCGTGGCAAGATTAAAAAAAAAAAAAAAAAATCTCACACACAAAACACACACACATTTGTGAAGCAAGTGCTTTCTTGGTGTTGCAAAGCTTTTTTTTCCCCAGATTTCAAAAGCCTCTGAAACATGCAGCAGGGGGCTGCCAGTGACTCACTTCTCTTTAAACAGGACTCTGTGCACATTACATTCAGCTGCCGAGTTAATTTACTGTGTGTTTTCACAAGCTGAAGCCTTCAGTTAGGTCAGCTACTGTAATCGCTCCTGTGCCAAAAGGAGGCACGAGTTGCCTGCTGCTACTGCATGGCGCTCTCATGCATCCCCCGTGGAGCTGCAACTTGAAGAATATGGAGGTGAAGGGAATGTCGTGAGGAAAAAAGAAAACAGCCTGTTGCCCTTGATAGACAGACACGTGCGGAGCACTGCTTCTTACATAACAAGACACACTATTCAAGTAATTGTGCCCACAGCTGATAGATTATTTCAACATAAAAGTGGATTCACAGAGTATTTTGACCCATTCTTTCTCTGCAAACTTTGTGTTGTAGATTTAATATTAGAATGATAAAGTTTACATTTTTGCCTATCATTTTTCAGTTAATTTATTATAGTATATATTTCCTATAATGCCAAAGTGAAAATTGTTTTCAGAAAGGTTTGCTAATTTGTTAAAAATCAAACACTGAAGTCTCTTATTCATACAAGTATTCAAACCCTTTGCTGCGGAATCCAAATAGCGGTCTGGTGCACCTGGTTTGCTCAGTCATCCTGTTACTGACTGTGCCTTCTTGATGCCCTATATTAGATTAAGCGGGTAAAAAAAAATTATGAGTATATTATTACATTGATGCAGAACCATCTGTGAGTAAGTCACATTGCAACACACATACGTCAGACTGCAGAATACAGAATGAAACACATCTTGAAGGAATTACTGTCAAATTAGAAATTTCAATATGGTTTCAATTTTCACTCTTGAGAATTTTTTTTTTTAATCAATTTGTCTACTCAAAACTGGAAGAGACTAGTAGCTGGCGGTTTTGGCAGAGATCCAGCAGACTAGTCCATCTCATGACGTAAGAGGCGGATTATGAAAACTGAAAAGGAACTTTTGTGAACTTCAGCTGAGTGAATTGAATTCTGGAGTCCCAACATTAGTTCAGTGCAACTTAAGACAACACTCCAAGCAGCTGAAGAGCACCCCCTTTTTTTTTTTTTTTTTTTTTTTTTTTTTTTTTTTAAATCACATAACATCATTTTCTTATCCAGTGGAAATTAAGTCAGCAGTTTCTGGTTTGATCAGTGCAGAGTACAAGATGCACCAAATAGGCAACACCATAATGTGGAAGGCACCATTACACACATGACTCAAGCAAACAAATCTGAGTAATTGAAGAAAGAGGGAGACAGAAAATAAGAAATGGTATGTAGTAAAGGTGGGAAAGCATTTTGGGATAAACTAAAGAATAGTGCAGTCTAAACTAAACACACCTAATAGGATAACAGTGAATACTAATCACAATAATTTTCATTATCAACAAAATACATTCAGTTTTCTGCAATACAATCCAACAAACTGGAATTAAAGGAAAGCTTCTGATGAGAAGGTATATTTATTATTTTCTGGAGTATGAAATACAAAGTCCCAACGCACACAATTGATTACTGCCTAGTAATGCCAATATGGTTGGTCAGTTTTATGTGCTGTAGTCTTGTTTACAGTGTAAGGTTCCACTTTACAATACTTGTTGTTAATGGAACTATATTAAATTAATATCAACTTCAAAAAATTCAACTAAACAATTTTACGGGTGAGTGGGTTAGTGGCCCCCCTCTCATTGTTCAGTGTACAACTCTGAAAATGTTATTCATATTGTCATTGCTCTAACAGCAGAACATGGAGAAGTCAGTATTATACATTTTTGTTTGGTAAGTTGCATTTTCTAAGAAGGGCCATTGTAAGTCCACAATTATCTTAGCAGCATAAGGAGCAAGGAGGCCAAACTTCCATACTTACTTTGTGCAGGTCAATTAAAAAAACACCAGGCTAACTGGAGTGTGTTTGGGATGCAGAAGTACAAGTTCCACAGAGCAATTGGACCTGTGGCATAGTGGTAGTGCTGCTGTCTTGCTGTAAGGAGATCATACAGGGTGAATATGGGACATGAATCCATGAAGTTTGCAAAGCACTAAATAAATGTAAGAATTTTTATTATTAACTGCCCAACCACTAAACTTGGGTTCCTGCGCTGATTTTGTGCGGGATCAGCACTAAAAACCATGACACTGTCCTGTCCCATACAAGCATCAGCCAAAATAAATAAATTGTATATGTAGTAGTATATTTTGGTGCATGTGCAAAACTTACCTTCCCTATACTTACACTTTAAAATTATTTCAGGCTTTAAGACAAAAAAAAGCAGCATTTTTACTTTCATAGTAAATGGACCAATTAGGAGGAGAAGGGGAAGGTGTGGGGGCCTTCTCTGTAAAGAAGCCTAGCTAAAGAACAGCACAACATTCCAAGAAAATCCCAAGGGTCCTTTTCTTAAAGCTGGGGTGAATGAGAGAGAAAAAACAAATCTCCAGCAAAGAATGAAAAAGCAGCTCGCTTCTAAGAGAGGCAATTAACCTCCATTCTGCTAAGTTACACAGAGCAATACAAGAGAAAAAAAAAAAAGTGCTGTATTTTTATAGTAAGGAGGAGGCGGACACACGCTTTTTTTTTTTGGTCTCATGGCTCATCTCATTCACAAAACCTCTTTGCACTGAAAATGCCAGATCTTCACTCAGCACTCTCCTTACTACTCTGCCTCGAAAACACTCATCCGCCGAGCCAATCCATGGCTTGGCAGGCAGCCAGCTGGACGCCAAAAGGGTCTTTTCCTTTGCTGCTTCTCCCCCTCATTCAGACGCACGCTCTTACACAATTCTATTTATAGCTGCTGGCGAGAAACCAGGCACAACTCAACCACAGAACCGCAGCTCAAACAAAAATAATAATAATCACCATCATAATAATAAAAGCCAAAAGGAAACAAAGCAAGCAAGGAAGGCAGCCACGTGCAGCAAAGCCAGCTCTGCCTGCTGCCTCAAGCTCATCGTGTGCCAGAAACAAGACTGGAGGTCGAGAAACTTGCTCTGAAAAACAGGCCCAGCCACTACAGGTTTCTCCATCGTGTACAGAAATGACTTCAGGTGGCAGGGGGGCCAAATTAGATAAAGGCAGAAAAAGTGTGTGTTTGTTGTAATGGGATGGGCACTGTTCATTTCCTTAGCACCATTCAACTCCAATCTAACCGACTCTATTGGAAGAGTGTGGCACTGCCATAAGCACTAACTGGCTTTGGCACAGGAGGCCCGGTGTGGCAATTACCGTTTGCTTTGGTGCTGTGTATCAACATGTTTCAACTCCTTCAGGCCATTGGTCATTTTATAAACATACTGTAACAGATTCAAGTTGCACTGCCCGTCAGTTACGTTGTAGAATCAAACCACCCCTGAACAAGAAAACCCAGAAACTTCACCCACCAAGCTGAACGAACATTTCAGCAGTGGAAGAAGCTTCATCATTACCACACCCAATGAACATTATCACTTAAACCAAAACAGCGGGCGGCACGGTGGCGCAGTGGGTAGTGCTGCTGCCTCGCAGTTGGGAGATCTGGGGACCTGGGTTCGATTCCCGGGTCCTCCCTGCGTGGAGTTTGCATGTTCTCCCCGTGTCTGCGTGGGTTTCCTCCGGGCGCTCCGGTTTCCTCCCACATTCCAAAGACATGCAGGTTAGGTGGATTGGCGATTCTAAATTGGCCCTAGTGTGTGCTTGGTGTGTGGGTGTGTTTGTGTGTGTCCTGCGGTGGGTTGGCACCCTGCCCAGGATTGTTTCCTGCCTTGTGCCCTGTGTTGGCTGGGATTGGCTCCAGCAGACCCCCGTGACCCTGTGTTCGGATTCAGCGGGTTGGAAAATGGATGGATGGATGGCCCTACAATACCCAGTTTGACTTCCTCCAGCAACAGAGATATCTGAACAAACAACCAACAGACCAGTTAGTTTTCTTAAATTCCAGGATTCAGACAGAGGTTACTTGTAGCCTTGCTTAAATTTACTATTATCATGACACGAAATCTAGCATCTAGCCCAACTGTGCCCTTTGAGGGTTTCATTCATTTTCATCAAAGGAACTGGCAAAGATTTTGTTTGTCTTTGAGGGTCAGAACCAAGCAACTTTAAGGGCATTACAACAATCGTGATGAGAACAGCCCATTCAGCCCAACAAGATTGTCCATCCTATCTATCCATTGTCCAAAAGAATAGCAAGTTGAGATTTGAAGGTATTTAAAGACTCTCTCCACCACACTACTTGGTAATTAATTCTGTGTGTCTATGGTTGTTTGCCTGAAGAAAAACTTATTTGTTTTATGTATAATACATGTGCAAAACTTGCCTAACAAGTATCCTATCACGTCCTTGTGTTCCTGATGAAAAATATGTTTTAAATTAGCAGCGGCACTGTACTAATTCTAATATTAATTATACTAACACTTTCATCACTTCATGTCACCTCTTAAAGGATTATTTTTCAAGTCAAATTTATTTCTTCACTAACATGGTATACATGTATTTTCCATGCAAAATTGTGTCCTAAAGTTAAGTGTTTTCTGTAAATTGTATTTGGTAAGATTTTATGCTTTTATTTTCTGCTGATGCACCATGCTACATTAGCCTCCATTGTCTATTGCCAATGAAGGCAAGACATTATTTTTAAATTTATAGAAAATGCTTAACTTAAGTACACAATTCCGGGTGGCAAATGCGTATGTACCATTCTGTGAAGAAATAACAGACTTAAAAAAAATTTAAAAATTTGAATCTCCGCTGCTTAAACTAGTAAAGTTCAACTTTTTAATCTCTCCTCATAGAACATACCACTCAGTACCAGAATCAGCATAATTGCTCTTCTATGGACATTCTGCTTGGGGACACCCTTCTAGCCGAGAGGTTCAATGTTTATGTGATTCTGAAAAGGGTTGTTCTTCCGTTCAGTTAACCATACTTGTAGTTAGGTTCCAATGCTGAAGATGTTCTTTCACAGTAATATTTCTACCGCAGAAAAACAAGACAAGTAGCATTGGGGGCTCACACCTCCAACACCTCAAAATGAAATCCTGGCTCTGATCACCATCTGTGTTGACTCTGCATGCCTCTTCCAAATTTACATGAATATTCGTTTTTGTACTCTAGTTCTTCTCCAACTGTCCAAAGAAATTTTTAACTCTACATTGAAGAAGCATGGACAATTGGTAGTGTCTCTTGTTATTCTAGTACCTGCCTTGTAACTACAGCAACTGGGTTAGGTTCACTTTCAACACATCAGGTGTCCTAACCAAATGGATAGATAGACCAGCTACTGACAGTACGTTTCAACCCAAATGGGACTCCTACTCATCCGACAGACCTAGGGAACGACTTTCAAGCACCCAAGTTCTCCCTCTTGTTTTTCAGATGGGCAGTACCTGTCTTTATTTTGATCTGTAAGAGACACCTTTACAACACGAACTGAATTCCACTGTGCTGTTAACTCTTATATCCTCCTTCTATTTGTTACAAGTTCATCTGTAATTCTGTAGGCTCCAGTGTTTACATCTCTATGCTAATCATGCATTATAACTATTAGACATAATTATCCATAAGGATTTACAATAACAGAGCACACTGCTATTTATATATTTACTTATTTTTATATAAATGAAGCACAAGCAAGTTAAATGACTTGCTCACGCTCAGATAGGTCAAAAACAGCTGCACTTGTGGTCTTGCACTTAATCTTGCTACTTTCAACTGTATGTTTGTGCGTTTCGTAAATCACTTTGTGATTAAGTGTTCTGTGAAAACTGCAAGATAAAGTGAGAACTGAGTGATAGCTTCACTTGTTCCAAGATGGATATTTGTAAAAGAGTTTTTGAAGACAGACAGACTTTGCCAAGGTAAACACAATCCTGCCCATAAACAGGTGCATGTTGCTCTAGACTCATAGACCGCATCCTCCTTTTTTAATTCTTCTTATGTCACTTAACCACACATTGGGTATTAAAAAAAAAATACCCAATTTTCAAGTCCAAATCCCAGAGATCTTTTTCCATGTATCCTAGCTCATCATAGGAACTTTCAGCTCATGCCATACAAGACCTTACCCTCCGGCCCTTAACAAAACTAACTCCTCATGTTTCACATTTCAACAAGCCCCTGCAAAGCTGAAAGGCCTTTATTCCAGCAAAACAAAATGTCAACTGATGTGATTTGCCAGAGTAACCCTTGGAGCTGTCCTAAAAGCAGCCACTAACTGAAAAGGATCGTTGGCACAGCAGCATTCCTGACATTTACCTAGGAATCTGTAAAGTGCAGTTAAGATCACTGTAGTCACACAGGCTAAATGAGAAAGGGAAAAAACACACACACACACACACACACACACACACACAGTACATTGCATAAGGAAATGTCAACACCAGTTATAGTCTGAGGGAAAAAATCATGATGAAAATCATTTGAAACTTACAAGGGTAATGGCACAGTGCAAATTAGTGGAATATTGTCTTTGAAAACAATTGTTAAGTTATCCAGTTATAAAAGGATAAGTGTCTGTTTATTGGTATGCCTGTCCGGTTGTTATGTCTCTATCAATCCTTCAGAGAGTGCATCACAAACATTTGTGGTAATAAATGCATTGCAATATCATTCCAACAGATGGTACATGTACAAAGTGATAAACTTTGATATTTGAATATTTGTAAAAATGAAATGGGTGGATATTCATTTAACCATAAAAAAACACAACAAAAATGTGTTTCACTGCTAAGCTTAGATCATGTTATCTGAGACATAGAAAAGTATGTTAACAAAACATGCTTGCTTGAGAATTTAAACAAACACACATCAGGACTTAAATATGTACTTAACCAATGTACATAAAAAAAAATGAGCTAATGTCAACATAGGCTAAGGCAGCATTCAGATTAAATTAACTTTAAGTTTCAATCTATTGTGGGCCAAGCTTATTAAATGAGCAAAATGTGTAAATTCATTTTACTATTAGCTGTACAAAAAAGATACACCTTTCAACACTATTCACTTATACTTTACAAAAAGTAAAACGGTATCTGTAAACAAAACTATTAGTAGCCCAGTTGGCTGCATTGTTATCTTGCCAATTACTGCACCAGATCACATTTTTATTCAAGAAAATCAGCATGTCCACATGTTCAGAAAAAGTCTACTCCTGACCTTTTAAACAGTTATGCCAGCGGTGGAGAATACCCATTCCAAGGGCACTGACATTGTGGAAACAACAGTCACAGTGCTGGGCCAGGAGAATGGTCTTCTCTTCACTGAAAAAGGTTCCAACTCATCCCATGCTGTTGAACCTTTAGTACAATAGTCATTGTCAAAGAGAGCTGGGACCTGCATCATCACTAACCAACTTTTCCTTGCAGGTTCCAGAACACAAGCGAGTGTTTAGCTTTCAGATGTGTCTTCTCTTTGTTCAGAGAGCATGTACACTTTTTGTTCAAGGTTTCGCTTTACGCGTTGTTTTAAGGCAGAATCAAGGTAACTCAGTTGTTTGTGTCTAGGATGAAAAACACTGGCGAGCAACACAAGTCTTACTGCTCTCTCAGAATCAGGTGTCATGCACCTGTGATGTGATTTTGCCACTGTGGTTTTTAAACTCACACATTTCAGCCGATTTTCCAACCTTAGTTGTGAAATACCTATTTTGGAATGTGCAGGTCAAAGGACAGGCCATGGATATGTAGACATTGGACTCGCTGCACAAATCAATGGTAGAACATTAAAGTGTGTCTAGCACAGGTAGTATGCCTTCAAGAGTCTGCCAGTCATCATTCATTAGCTCAAGTGTTCTGGCCTCTGTTAATTTGGTCACATTCTTGTGAGCCAGCATAGCACAGATAGCCCATCGCTCCTCATGCATGTGCTCAAACATGTCATATACAGAATTCCAACAGGTCCAACAACACTGTATACATAAGTTTGTGCTCAGGCAGATTTTGCTGTTGGTTGTCTTTCAGTGCATTAGTAACAACACTGCTATGATGAATGTGGCTTGCTAAACTGTTGCAGGCTCCCATCAGACGGTTCATGTTAGCAGCACGGAATCCATCATTAATAGCAAGTTGAAAAATATAAGTGAAATACGGCACAGACTACCACTCCAACACACAAATTTGCTGAGATCATATTACCGGCATTATCATGTACACATGTAATGACTTTGCTTCTCAAGCCCGAGGCACTGATAGCTGTTGAGTGTTTTGCCCAGTGTGTCATTTTACTAGTTGGCGCGTTTGCAAGATGACACATTTCAAATCCCAGTCATCGTCTATGTAGTGATAGGCAATTGTCATGAAGGACTCTGTTGTTAATGCAGTCCAAAGGTCTGTTGTAATTGCCATATATGTTGCAGTCTTGATCTTATTTTTTGTGACTGCTGCTAGTTCTTCCGACTGTCATTCTACTACACTCTCACTTATGGCTTTTTGGAAGGGTATATTACACTCTGGCTCAACATCATTTAGTAGCATTCTAAAGCCATTCCCAACCACAAAGCAGATGGTCAGCATGTCATGTTTGTGATTAATTCTGATCATTTTTTCCACTTGGCTTGAATTACATTTTTGATTACTTTAGTCTCATATGATTGAACATTGTACTGGTTGAACTGTTGAAAGTTTAGCATTGCAGATCTGGCACATAAAGCCATTGCTTTCCATTTCATAATACTGCAAAAACTTTACTTTTCTTTCAAATAGAAATTAGAAATGCCTGACATCTAACTGTGTGACATGAAGAGAATACCCGGATGGTAATTTCAGTATTCAAATAGTTGCAACCTAACAGTTAATCTTTTATTTAACTACCAGCACACATCCCTAATGTATATATAAACTAAATCCCTGTAGTAGAAACAACCATAAGAAACATGTAGATCAAATATAAAGAACTACAAGGAAGGCATGTCAGAAACCAAACATTTAAGTGAACAGTAAGCGGAATTCAAGATGTTATTAGATTGGGAGTGTTGATAAAAGTGGGCGTTGGCAAGGACTAACAATGTCATGTAATTTGCTACTGAAGTCTAGCTTAGTTCTAAGGAATGGGTGAACTTCTATTCCGATCCAGACAGTGTTCCAACATTTTAAAAATGAGAGTATACTCCCTCAATTAGGCAGTAAGAAAAAAAAATGTACAGGCCCAAAAAGACACAAAGCCATAAGTACAGTATCTACTAAACATTTTTGGAGTAAAAGCTTTAAAAAAAGGAACACTCACCAAATGTTATCAATTTTATTTAAATGGACGTTAACTTCTGCAGCCAGGAAATACAATTAATTCACACTGTTCTCTTTAAAGAAAAAATTTAAAGAAAAAAAAAAACACACAAAACAAAAAAAACAAACTTTGAATGTGCAACACCTACATAGTGTGCACAAACAAACAAGTTAATTGATCTGTTTAAGGTTTCAGTCAGAAGACTTGGTATGAATCCAGGGCCAGTTACCGTTAGTGTACAGTTTATTTACATATAGTGTACACATTTTCCTAAAATTTGTGCTCCAGGTTCCTTCAACATCGTAAAGATTTGTGATTTAGACTAATTGTTTAATTTAAACTGAAACTGTGCATGTGATTGACTGCTGTACTAAATACTAACACTAGAAATACTAAATAAGACTCAATGAGGGTTCAACAGGTTTTACATGCTTAATGACCCTGCCACAAGCTAACAAAAATTATACAAATACAAATATTATAAAGGTAATTAAATATTTTATTGCAAAATCAGGATGCTAAACATTCTCGTTGGTTTAATGTACATGAAGTCAGCAGAATTTTCAAGTTCAAAATATACATTTCATCTAAATTTTAATTTCATAACAGACCTTCAGTGGAGATCACTCTGGAGGCATGTAAGTAATTTATTCAAATAATAATAATCATCATAATACATAATTTGCCTGCCTCCTCACTCACATCCGTCCGAAGCCGAGTGCACAGTCACCTTCTGCACACGTCTGAAGCCGAATGCACAGTCGCCTTCTGCGCACGTCTGAAGCCGAATGCACAGTCGCCTTCTGCGCAGTTGCCTGAAAAACCTTACGCGACCGACAACCAACCCCAACATCACGGCAGGCGGCGGATTTATGGCCGCAAAAATTCAAAAAGAAAGGCGACTTCGATTAAAGCCCTAGAGGCCTGAAAGGCGATTTCGACTACAGCTCGAGGCCTAATTACGCATTCATTCAATACACCTATATCAGGTTTGTGGTGCTTATACTTATTACTATTCCATATTGTACTGGAACATTTATCATTCAATATTATACTATAGGCCTGGAAAATTCATCAACTAACAGTACAAGCCTGTACAGTAATGAGTAAAGCGGACTACAATCATTACAAAACAACTTCTTCGTTACTTATCATTTGTTCTTCATACACTGCTAACACAAACTCGTGCCCGTTTCATCTTACGTTGTCGAAACAGTCTCTTTGTCTAGTAATAATAATAATAATTCATTACATTTATATAGCGCTAAATTGCCACCAAGCAATGTCTAAGTAGCTTAGAAAAGAAAAGAAAACAGTAAAAACAGAGTAGCCTGGTGGCTACTGTGTTGGACTGAGTTACAAGTTTCCCTGTTTAATCTCAGCGACTGAAACACTATGTGACGCTCTTTAAACTACCAATGCTCCAGGTGAAAACAATGGAAAATGAAATGCACCATGTCTTTGTAGCAGAACAGATGGGTTTAAAAAAAAGTGACTCATGAACAAAAAATATGGATGACCCAGAAGATTTCTCCCTCGTGGTGGGTGACACTACAATAATACAAAGCTTTCGTAAATTTCACACCAAATGCATAAATAGGAAGACAAGAAGTCAAAATAAGAAAGGAGTTTGCCTGAATGCACAGTAGCAGGTAAGTGGGAAATAACCACCAAGTAAGAAAAAGGCTGCAAAGAAAACATGTAGCCACTGCGGCCTGCCTTGAACTCAACCTAGTGTATCTATTATACATTTCATATTAAAAGTATTAACCTCCTTGGAAGTTTCCACGTTATTGTTATACAACAATTGATTGACAGTGATTTAATTTGGCTTTTTTACACTGAACAACAGAAAAAAAGACCCTTTGATGTCAAAGTGAAGCAAATTACAAATATTAAACACTATCCACTCTGATTGAATGTTGAATAATAATAAATTGTACAAACTTCCAAAGGGTTAGATTCTTTTTATAGGCACTGTGCATACATGAATTAGAAGTATGAGTGTGTACGTATTTATTATTATATATATTTTTGTTTGATAATCTCTTACATCCTGCAAATAACTTTTCTTACCTTATGCATTGCAGAGGTATGAAATGTTATAAGCACTTTAGAGAGAAGCCACAGAAAAATCAGACAAAAAAAAATGGATGGGATAAAGAGTTAAAGTTGGAAGAAAATGTAGATTTTAGCAACATCTTATAGGTTTCCAGTTGTTCACTTCATATTGTAGGCAGGGCTTACAATACGCAGTCTAACAGAACTTAACTTGTATTGTAGAGAGAGAGAGAAAATCTCAGAGGCTCAGTATCTACTTTTGGCCCCACACATCTGGAGCTTTTCAGCTAAACAATGCATTAACCTTGCCACGTTAAACCACTGACCATCACAGAACACCTTACTGTCACACTGAACAGTCATCTTCAGGTTTTTGTTGGTTCTGTTGCCTGTGATGCACTTATTTTTGAATGGAACTGTATGTGAAAGCTGCTATTGCCACCATTTGCTGAAAAGCATTTTGCACAGCAGTAATAGCATTCGTGCTGTCAGCTTAGCTTTGGAAACCTAACTCTCCCATGCTGGAATGTGCTGGGTCACCGGCTTCCCCTGTAACAAGGCCTAAGAAGCAGTGACTGTGAAGCTAGGCTTTCGGCTGAAGAACAGAGGAAAGTCAGCATTACAAAAGCATATGGCTTTGCAATCATCATGTACATTATATTTTATTTATATACAAGAATTTTTACAATGTAAGGTAATGAAACACCCGTCAATCACAGCTAATGGTTTCATTTATTGGGAGAGGATTAAAAGAGGGTTTAAGGACCCACCAGCAACATTTTCTTTACATCAATGTTCACAACAACCCTCATTCCCTTGGATTAAATTTCATGTTGGTGTAAGGGGCAGCATCTCACTTGTCACTAGGTATAATGTAGAACAGGTGGAAGCTGACATGGATTAAGAAAAGACTAGATTGGATTATTGTGTCTAGTTTGTAGGAGAGTTGGTATACTGTTCTAGAGATTTTCACAAGTTTATGCTTTTTAATTGATCCTTTGGCAGACTAGAATTTAACAGTATACTCCAGCCAAACATTATATTTTTATATGTTACTTGCCCCTTTCCTTTAATCTCACGTTTTAATCCAGAACGGAGATTTTAAAAAAAAGTTTTCTACTGGAACACAAGTCTGTGGTGATCAAACAATATCAAAATGTCCATAAAAAAAAAAAAACCTCATGTTTGTTGTGCCACATAATCCAAAATTGAAGTCATGCGCTCACAGTACAAAGTCCCAAACACATTTATTTTTACAGAAATATTATTTAATAACTCACTTCTGGAACACACTCTTGTGAACTAAAACGGAATGCGCTTAGACACTTTATAGAATGCTGGCTCAGTTGCATATCCATTGCACGGATTTACAAACACACTAGGAATGTGCTCAAGGAGTATCTGAGAATGGCACAACGAGCCCCCCTTTCTATGCACTGACACACTTTTTATTCCAAATTGAACAAAAAAAAAAAAAAAAAGTGTTTTAAAATTTCCTGATAACTCCCTCCACTCCTCTGATAAAAATAAACTTGATACTTTCAGACATGTTAAAGAACTGAAAAGCTTCAGACTTCCTGAGCCATCACTTGATGGGACTATGGAACTCTGAGGTATCCTGCTTCAGGTCCTTTTTTTGTGCTGTTATCCCTTTAACATTATTGATGGGAAAATGCACAACAGTAGAAAACTTCACATTGTACAACATTTAGCATTCTAGGACAGATTATTAGGAAGTGGTCTGCTTTCAGTTTTCAAAGGGACTCTTTTCTGTAGTTTTTATGTGGAAATGAAGACCTACTCCCTTCCATCCACAATAACATCATGTGTGTCTGTTAAAAGTGAAAATCAAGCAAAATATGCACAACTGTGGTTCTTCCCAACCACAATTCATTCAAACTGCTTCAGTTTAGGTTCACATTTACATGCTGCTGCCACAAAAGCCAAACAAATTTGAAAGGAAAAAAATAAGGGAGGTTGGTTTCTAATGTCAAGGGCTTAAGACATGAGGGATTTGGCCAGCAATAGAACCCATTCAGTCCCGCAATCAAGTCGAAAGCCTGCTGCTGTCTCCAGAGCCACAGAGTCATTGTAGAGAGGCAAACAAAAGATCTTTATGCTAGAAGTCTAATCAGAACTGCCTGGCATCACTTCCTAGGTCACATGGCATATTCTCTTCCAACCTCTTGGCAGGACAGAACAGGATCCCTCAGTGGGACACAGAGGACTGGGGTGCCACTCAATACGCTGCCTCTCTCCTCTAACTTTCCCTACCCTTGAGAAACACTTACTTTTAAAAAGATCACCAGAAGATTTTTCTATTCACTATTGCTTCTTCTTGGTCAGAACAATTTCTAAACTGCAATTATACACCCATCCATTCCTTATCAATCCCACGTAATTCAGTTCAGGGCTGCAGTGCTTTGAACCTAACCGGGAAGCATCAGGTGCAAGTTAGGAAACAACCATAGACAAGGCTATTTTCTCTTTTTCCATTTTCATTATGATCCAATATAATATTTTTAGTTTTAAATGTTTGTTAACAATCTTCATAATTATATACTTGACTTTCCAAATAGTGTTATAAAATTATTTTTTCTCACCTCCAAATTAAAAAAAAAAAAAAAAAGAAGACGACTGTGGATAAATGATATTGACTCCACTAACTAATTGAATTTCATTTCTCATTTCTTGATAATATAAAAAAATTCAATATAATAATATAAAAAGTTCAATAAGGGCTAAACAGCCAAAAACTGTTGTGCCTTCCTGGGGCCTATCCTGGCAGCACTGGAGTCATCCTTCACAGAGAAGTTGAATGGCTCATAATTTAAGCCTATACCCAATATAAAGACACTTAAACCTATACAAACACTTACATATATGTGCAGCAATATTAAAAATTCTCATTTAATTAATTTCCAGTTAAAACACACACACACACACACACACACTAAATCCCCATTGAAACTCCCCATAGAAAAGCTGGTTAGGAAGATGCTAGCGCAATGCTTGCTTTTGTAATTTAAATACTACATGAATATCTATTTGGGCGCCTGCTACTCTTTGTTCATTCATTTAATTCTCTCTTTTTATTTTTAAACCCTCCTTTTACTGGTTATTCAAATCTCTGAATACACACGGCTGGCACAGCAAGACCTTACTAACCTGGGGCACTTTTCCCATAATTTGATTACAAACTCTTGTACACTCAGTCAGTGCACATTATCAGCACCCCATTGGCTAAACAATTGCTGCCAAACTCCGAATGATGCAAGTTGAGGCTGATAAAAGATTTACACTGTATCATGCATGAGGCTTTGGATAAAATCCATAAGCCCCTTTGCATGAAGTTACTGCACTGATAAAATGCTGTGGTAGTTAAAGCCAGGGTTGAAGATGATAGTCTGGTGAATAGATGGGCTTGTTCTATTCAAATAAAGTCAGCATTGACTTCACTGTTAATTAGCGATTGCTCAAACTCTTTTTGTCAATAAGTACTTCTGTACAAATGGCATTCTGTTTAGTAAGGGAAGCACTGGGCAAGCTTAATTAGGGAATTAAAAAAATATATAGTCATATAAAAAAGGAGCCCTGAAACAAGGTGGACACACTAGTTTGTCATTTCTGCAATAGAAATACTTTGATAAGGACTGAACTCAAAAACTTTTGTTTTAAAGTTTAGCCTCTATGCAATGCCAAATGTCAAGAGAACACCATTCAACTATTTCAGTATCATTCACATATTGCCTTATCTTGCAGTTTTACTGCATTACCAGCTTAGAAGAGTCTAACAAATATGTATGTGTGAGAGAAAGAATGAAAATGAATGCGTTAGGCAGAAAGAAGGGACACTTCTTACAGGATGGAAAGACATAAAACGTTCTTGTTAGAAATATTTCCTGCTACAAATTTTTGTTTATTCTCAAAGTCTGGAATAATATACTGCAATGCCAAACTGTGTTTGTGGTTCGATTTTTACTGGTTAATATTATAAAATTACATACATACATACATACATACATACATACACACACTGTATATTTGGCATAGAAGTCTGTCAATCAGAAATGAAAAAAGCAATTTAATGCCTTGTATTGATTTAACAAAAAGAAATAGTGGAACACTCTGTGGTTTGTAGTTGTTCCTTAGGCAAAACCGCTGTGGTTTCAAAGCAGGGGAAGTTAATCATTACCAACTTGCATCCAAAACACTAACAGATTCACACACACACACACACACACAGACAGACTTTCATTGGAAGATGTTACCAGGAGCAGAAGACTGAGCCAAGAAGTATGCTTTTCATCACAGAATATAAATAATCCCCTGTGGTGCTAGATGTAAAATGCTGGCCGCCGCAGACGGCTTGTGTGTGTGAACCAGTTCACTACTTCACAGCAGTAGTCTGCAGAACAGTGAAAATGACATAACCAAGCAGAAAGGAACACAGTTAACATTTACAAATAAACGTATCCTACTCTCACATTCCCTGCTTGTTTTCTTTCTTCTCGCAACTCACATGGGGAAGATGGATGGATGGATGTATACAGTATGTTACTTGATATTTTATTTTTTAAAAGCTGCAATAGCTAAGTTTTAAAGTTAAAATTTATAGAATACAAAAAACAATGGAAAAATGAAAAACAGCTGCACAACCAAAATAACAAATAAGGTGATATTTATACTATAACCCCATTACAGTTATTTAGTGAAGAACCTTTATAGAGTCTATACATGAGGAAAAATGTGGTGTCCAGGCCATGCTTTAAAAATTTTGTTAGCCTAAATATTTTTAAAACCCAGGTCCGAACTGCTGCAACCTGTTTAACTTGGGCACTTGCCCTGTAGCGGGCACTATATTTGATCACAGGGCACCGATACTCCCCACTTCAGTTTAGAGAATCAAATCAGACAAAAGTCAATGTCACATTACACATCATCTAGTCAGAAGACATGTCAAACTTGACAACTGTAGCTGTTGATCTCATCACTGGAGGATGTCAGATTATGTAACTAGAAATTGCAAGGTATGTCAAATTAGACAACTGCATGACAACTTTCCTGCAGAGTTTCACATTTTTGAAGTGTCAAGCTTATCCCTTTTTCTGAAAACCAACAGCTTGCTGCCTGACAAAATTGGTGCCCTCGGAAAGGCTTTATAGGAATTATAGCATAGAGCAAGTTCAGCCACAGTCTTGACTGTTATTTCTGCCTCTACTCATAAACCCCTGAACCATCCAAGACATGCTACATGTAACATGCGACAACAGAAAAAAACAAGTCTTTCTTCTGTTTATCTGGTCCAAAACACCCATTTTCATTATTTCTCATAGCTGCATTATATGCATTGTACTTGTGGCTGAATATGATTAGTTATTAGATCTTGCATACACAAAGCCTACTCCTAAAATGTAAAACAAAATAAAATCTGATTTGTCGGGGCAAGTTATAGACTGGTTGGACCGAGTTGCCGGATATATCAGACTACACTACAGGTAGTCATTTATGTCATGATTGTCTCAAACTTGCTACAATCATGCTAATGAAGCTTGAAAAATTAAGCACACCCCTAAGGCCAGGTTTATACTTCACGCGACGCGACGCATGCTGCACTGGACGCTCCTGCTATGCAAGCGTTGTAGTGTTTATACTTGCGCGCGTACTTTGCGTACATCTGGAGGAATCCACCAGGTGGCAGTGCGAGATATTAACACGGTGAGAACAGGTTTGGCTTCACTGTGTTGTGAATTGCCTGGAACACCCATTAAATTCCGATGACACCTTAACGCAATATCTGTGAAAAGGATGTTTATTGATTAAATCCAGGGATGTGTCCATTCCAGCGAGCATTAGGCACGAGTGAGAAACAATCCCTGGATGAGGCCTCGGCTCACTGCAAGGTGAATACAAGCACACACATACACTGGCATCATTTTAGCGGCACCAAATCCCCAAATCTGCATATCTTTGGAAGGAAACTGGAGTACACTGAGGAAACCCAGCAGGAAAACATGTAAACTCCAGGCAGGGAATATCAGCGACATGACTCCCTGCAAGACAGCAGCGCTAATGCTCCGCCACTGTGTCACCCCCATGTGTGTAATTATTAACAGTATTCATTAATTAAATGAAATTACCGATTTATCTGTAAAATGTAATGTACATACTTCAATGCTTTTCATCATGAAAGTGATATCAAGTATAAATCTAGGGATTCTAAATGTGCAGAGAGTTGGAATATCATACATTTAATGTGCTCAGTGTGGCGATCCGCTGCTGTCAGGAGCAGAGGAAGCCCTAGAAAAAAAGACAGCACAGAAGACGGTATGTGAGACTTTTAAAACGTATCATGTCATTATGATTGGGAATATGCGACGCTTGAATATAAAAGCACCATGAATACATCTGTATGTCGGCATTTTGCTTCACCACATCGAACCATTTATCAAATATCGAAGCGCGCACACCGATCTTGTAGGATCCGCAAAGCAGCTTTCCGTCACATGTAGATAGTAAACAGAGACTCTGACGTCACATTCCAACTTTTAGCACACTGCGCCCCCTGACTTTTTGCTGGTACTGCAACTCGCACACACGTCACGTTTATTTCTGAGGACTTGCTCAGTGGATGCATCAAATGAACACTCAGAATGTGTGGCAGCCATGATGCGGGCGCGTACGCGTTCTGAGCGTGAAGTATAAATGAGACCTAAGAGTAAACATTTCAGAACAATAAGAGAACAAAAGTAGTGTTTATGCTATCACACTAAGCTGTGCAAGGCAGGCGCCTTAGATAGGGCATCAGTCAATTGAATGACGCACCAAGTTGATTTTGAATAATCAGTCAATCCAATGTTACATACCAAAGATCTGTACAATAATATGAAAATAAACAACACCTGTGCAAAAGAAAGTGTAAGTAAAATAAATTAAATTATTTGCACGCTGTATTGTACCTTTAAATGTCACAACAATAACTATCAGAAAGAAATGTGAAAGCAACTAAAAAAACAAAGTGATGATTAGACAACCGACTTTCTTTTTTTTTTGTCATTGCTCCATACTTGTATTACTCTGAGCAATACAGAGCTTGGAAGCATGCAATGATAGCCATACCCAGCACACCATGAACCACCTGGATTGGGACCCGAGTGCAGTGGGTGACACCTTAGAACCACAGTGGACCAGTGAGAGGTTTTTTAAAATATGGTGCCTGGAGTGCCAATCCTACCACCAACCTCCAAGTTTTCCCCTGTAAGCTGGAGGACCTGATTGCAGGGCTGGATGCGGATTAATGTCATAACCAGGAAGAAGCAATTGCAGGCTAAGGGCCTTGCTCAAGGACCCAACAGAGTAAAGTCACTTCTGGTATTTATGGGATTCAAACCGGCAGCCTTCCGATTACCGGCGTAGCTCTCTAGCCTCATAGCCACAACTCTGCTATACAGGACTGTGCAAATTGGTACAAAAAATGATTCTTCAATCTACCAACAAATAAGGCTTCAAGATGTGAGAAGACACTGCTGTCTTTATACCCTGTCAAAAGCAGACACACAAACTATGCAAATTCTGCATAGACAGAAACCAAACCATGAAATCGAACCAGGTCCTGAAACTGAAGTGGTTACAGCTACAATTGTACTGCGCTGTAGACTATACAGTATACACATACAAAACACTAATATCATAGGCATTTGTGTACATTCTTTGGATATGTACTATAGTAAGGATAACTGAAGTATTCAAATATCTCTCGACAATGAAATCTGAAGTAAAGAACAGTTTTTGCCTTTGCATTCACCATCAGACAATTTTCATCTCTTGAAAAGAGCAAAAATAAAAAATATCAAGGATTATGGCACTTTCAGATAATGTATAAACTTTATTTAGACATGACCAATCATGGTTTGACCCTCAAAGCACATTTTCATTAAAAGGCACAACCAAATTACACAATATTCTCATGCAGGCTGATGTTGCCAATTTTCAGTGACGTGTTTGGAGCACACAGCATTAACAGCATAGCCGCATTTGTTAAACAGGACTTTGTTCACATACAGCAGCAGGATAATTCTGATCTAGAGCGCTTCTGGAGAAATGCCAGCTATAGAAGAGTATTGAATATGTTTTTTTTCCTACCAGAGACTGAATTTATTTTAGGTGCTGCTATATATGAGTCATAGTACAAAAATTTCCAGATTACTATGGAATGTAAATAAATAGTAACTAAAAGGACTGGTTGGTCTCACTCTAATTTAGCAAGGGAAGGTGTGGCAGAATAGTCACATGTGGCAGACTTTGTGATTGTTAATTAAACCTATTATCTGTCTTAAATGTATCCTACTTACTATTTTAAAGATTATTTCAAGAGCAGTGAAAACAGAAGATACATAACACAAACAACTGATCATTATATACTCAACCCATGTGTTCGTTTTTTGCTCAAAAGCTTCAAATTCTACTTACTGTTGCAGCAAAAAATCTGACGCCAGCACTTACCAGCATGGATTACAGACTTGGCAATGCACAAAAAATAATTACAAAGTCACTGGCTCAGTCCTCAGTGGTGACCACTGCGAGGCCATAAGCAAGTGATTTAACTCTGTTGGGCTTAAACTGTTCAATAAAAATATATACCTGTAAAAGATGAGATAAAATGTCAATGGAGATTTGTGCAAAAAAAATTTCCCAAAATAACATTTTAAACTGCAATGGTTTAATACCGCCTCTCACTACAGTGACCAACAGAAGAAACCGAGCTGCTCAGCTGCAGTGACCTCACCAAATGTACATGACCTAAGAATGGTACGAGATGTTCAATTTTAACTGACATGCATACATATATATTTTATATAGAGAGCTAATGGCAGGAGATTGCAAATGGCAAGAGCACCACTAGTAATGGACAGGGAGGTTCAGGTTCTGCAAAAAGCCTTCAAACAAGAGGGACTGGGAGAGTCACACTGGCAACAGAGGTCTTGCACTTTACATCGTGAAAGCAGAGGGACCACAAGGGAACCGTGCATCATGCGTGCGTGCGTGTGTGTATGTGTACTGCACCCTGGAAAAAGTAGCAGACAAGAGTCCCAGGATGAGACAGAAGGAAGAAGCATTCTGGTGGGGTGTATATATTCTATACACACACACACATATATATACATATATACACACACACACACACACACACAATTATACATATACATATATACACACACATTATACATATACATTTTTATACACACACACACACACATTATACATATACATTTATACACACACACACACACACACACACACACACACACACATATATATACACACACACACACACACACACACACACACACATACAAACATACATACACACACACACACACACATACATACATATATACACACACACATATATAGAAATAGATATCTGACATGTGTATTTATGTCTTTTACACAATATAGATTAATAACAAACAGATAACACCCTACAAGCCTGTCCTTAATTAATTTGCTGAATAATTAACACTAGAATCCCTGAAGCTTATGATTTTTTTCGTTATCCCCGAGCTCCTTAAAATTTTCCTCACATACGCCAAGAAACTCGTAGCTCTTTATCACTGCACTATTAGCCCGCTTTTGTTTGGCAAATGTGTGGATTAGCTGAACAACGCAGCCTACTACACCCTCACCACTCATTCAGTCAGATGAAAAGTATCACCCTGCTGCAATCCTCACAGTTCAAGTATGTGTTGAAGGGTTTATCTGGCGATGCATTTGTAAGGAAATATATAGGTAGTGAAATATCGTGATTTGAAATGCATACATTTCATGTGTGTTTCGTGTCTACAATGATCTGTGTAAATATAGAATGACAGAGGAAACATGAGGAAAAAATGCTGAACACATGGCTAAAACAGAAAATGTTTTCATATGTTATAATTATAAGGACATAATTTTGACATGAAGTGTAGGATGTGTGAAAACTAAAGCCCAAATATCCAAGAAACACTTCCACAAAAGGTGTAACAAAACAAGTATGCTTTTATTCAAGAATAAAATCAAAGAAAAATAGTGTCTCTGCACTTAGCACGTTGAGCAGTGAGCTGCTGTTATTATGGTCACATAATAAAAAACACACATTTCATGTGAGTCTGTAACATTCTGTGTAAATGTATGGTACTTATAAAAGAGGTTACTTTTCCTCAAACACAGACTTCCATATCAACATGTTATTTGAATGATTTCTTATTCAGTTTTATTCTTTGATTCTTGAATAAAAAGAAAAATTCTTAAAAATCATTAAAATGACATGTCGATCTGAACGCCCATGTGTGAGGAAAAGTAACACACCAAGAAGAAATGATTTGAGCTGCTTCTGTGTGTCTGCTTTTATGCCTTTGGTGCCATCTTCTACAAGTACCATAAATTTCCACTGGCTGTTACGGACTCAAATCAAATGTATGTTTTTATTATATAATAGTAACAACAATAGAAGCTCACTAGAGACCCACAACTTCTTGGTTACGAGACAGCTATCCTTTCTACTGCACCAGCCAAATAGACGTGTCTGCTTTGTATCGATTTATAGTTGGGCTTCAGTGATATGTAATATGTAACTTCTAAAATTTAATTTTTCTTCTGTTATATTCTTGAATAAAAGCACACTTGTTTTGTTATACCTTTTGTGAAAGTGTTTATTTGATATCTGGACTTCAGTCTTCACACATTATACACTTCACATCGGCATTCTGTCATTATTACTATAACATGAAAAAAGTTTGTTTTAGTTTCAACATTTCTTGCCTAACATCTCCTGTAATCCTAATTTTACTCACTGTTATAGACACAGAACAACACGTGAAATGTATGTATTCCAAATGATAATGTATTATTTACCCTATACAATTCCAGACACCTACTTCCCAGATAAAGAGAGTTAAGCTCTAAGAATTTTACATCTGACTTCAGCTTCCTTGGTGGGGGATGAGTGAGGAGGTTGCATTCTGCCAGTGCTAAATGACACATCTGCAAAACAAAGACGCTGATGACGAGGTGCTAGGGAATTTAAGGTGACCCAGCATTATGAATATCTTCGTATGGCTTCAGGGATTCTAGTGTTATTGGTGGGATAAACATACAGATGAAAGAAAATTCCTATAATTATTATCCATCTGTGGATGCGAAGGCCTATTTTTTGAGTAACATGTTAGTAATGTAATCACTTAAACTAGGACCCCAAGGAATTCTTGTTTGAAAATTCAGCTAGAAATGTGAATTAGTATGTGATATTAGAATTAAAATTAAAGAATACTTCAATTCCCCATGAAAACAAAAATTATGAACAAAAGGAACACTGTTACCAGATCTGTCTATTCCATTTTAACCAAGGAAATCACAGTTTTCATTTATGACTGTTTGATGATTACGATTGTTTGATGTGATGATCACTTTGAAAAAAGTGATTCCAAGTCTTCTGCTGCCGTTTTATAACTTTCAGTCATCTTGTGGTTCCCATGGAAGTTTACTGGGGCAAGACCCAGGGCTGATGGTTAAGAACCACTGTGGTAGACAGCAGTAGTTTGAAAATTGCACAACTCAAGTTTGTTTTTCTAGAATAATAGGATTGGTGAGGTTTGTTAAGTTGAACTGTCAGAGTTATTATGTTCTAAAAACTCCTTAACTAACAATAACCATGTGACACAAATCCTGGACATTGTTTCGGTGAAGAGCCAGCACAAACCATAAACTGGAATCATTTATTAATATTAATAATATAATACCTTAATAGCTTCAGAATTCTGTCGGGTAGTTTGACAAGATGTCAGAGCCTCTCTCAGTACCACTAGATGGAAAGTGGGGAAAAAACCTTGATTGGTGTGTTAGCCCATCTCAAGGCACACTGAAGCCCATGTGTATACCCTCACTCATACACAGAACAATATCATCAGTGATCCATTAATGCAAACAAGTCCTAAGAAAAACAGGAATGCAAGAGAAAACCCCCATAAAAACACAGAGAACATGAATAGTCTCCATTGGCAGTGACTATGCTTCCAACTAAACCAAAGGACTTTGGATCAAGAATGTAACAGCTGCCACCTATGATTTTTTTGGTATCTTCCTCCCTCCCCCATATATAATTCATGTGCATCAAAAAAAACATCTACAAAACACTTCAGAAATGCATATAAATCTTCCCTCCTACCCCAATTCCCCCCCCCCCCGCCCTCACCATTTTAAATTTACATTGTCATGTAAACCATGAGAATCCTACACACACCTAACAGCACCACTCTTCACTACACATTTTATGTGCCCTCAGTGAACCAAATCACTTTTGCCAGGCTAAGATCTGTGGATCATCTTTTTTTTTTTTTTTTATAATTATTATTTGTTGGCTTAAACTGAGCAGTTTTAAAACAAATTAGATGGATTGCTTTGATGCAACAGTGAGCTTGAGACTATTCCCTGAAGGAAATTTAACCAGAAAGCATGCTAAAAACAGCAGCTTGCTCATTAATAGCTGAAGATTGCATTAGTTACTTTGAAGGAAATAGAAATTACATATAAAACATAGGAAACATGAGAGGCAAAGCTGCCCACGCTACACCATGTTGTTTAAAAAGGATTCCCACGCTTAAGGCAGGACGTGTCAAATCATTTCGCTTACATAATCCTATATAATGTAACCTGCCCAATCATTACAGTTCTTTAAAAAAATAATAATTTAGTTTTTCTTTTGTCTAGATGTTTTCAGCATTGGGGGAGAGTGAATCAGTATGATGCACACTGTATGTTCTTCAATCTGTGCCTTGGTAGCTGCTTCTATTCACTGCTGCACAACACACATATTGCTTCAGATTCAAGCACCTCGTGGCTGTTATAGGTAAATTAGGCTTCTAAAATTTACAACATATAAATTTTTACCAATAAATGAATTAAAGACAAAGGACGCCCAGAACTTTTTCCAAACCAAAAACACCCTTTCTTTTTCTTCTATCACACTCCAGTGTCCTCTCAGGGCTCCTCCGAATACTGAAACCTATAACACTGCACTAGGCCTGCATGAACAGATGAAATACTCCTCCCCCACTAGTGGTAACTTAATTGCACCCCCACCCAATCTGTGCAAATAAACCACTGTGACCCGGCATACCTCAGCACAGACGTGATAGCACAAAAGCAAAAAAAGGCTGGGTGGGGGGTAACCTCCACAAGGCCCAGCCGCCTCCTCTTTTTCACACTCCCAGACAAATGGCTAACAAAGCCCAAGGGATGGGGGGTGGTCGGGGGTCATGGCATCTTTTTTTAACTTCTCAAGCATGAGGCCTCCAGAAGCCATCAATCCCACACAGAGCCATATTTAGCAGAATACAAAGTGCTTTTGCCCTGTGGAAACCCTTTCCAACAGAACCAAGGAGAAGAAAGAAAAAAGTCAGAAGACCAAAAAAGAAAAAAGAAAAAAAAAAACCTACAACCAGACACCCCAAAGCCCCCCTTCCAAGCCCCATTAAAAAGCTGCTGTTTGCAAATGCATTGTTCTCATGCAGCCAGACTGATCTATGGGGCCTGCTTCAAGGGACAAACATTTTCAGCCTGACACGATCATGCAGAAAATATTTAAAACATACTAAAAACAATGAAAAATGCTTTAAATGCCAAACTGCATGGCTGGACATTCCAGTAAATTCAGAAATATGTTGCTCAAAGTTTTTGGATGTTCTCAATTTATCAAAAACAGCTACAAGACAAAAAAATGAATGGGTTAAAAAAGAAAAAAAAAATTCAATACACAAAGTAAAGAAGAGAATCAGCTGCAAATTTACTTTATGATAATGTGAGCTACATCAGATTTCAAGCTCAGCCTTTCTATGCTAATATGTGTGGAATAGTGGACGTTACTTTGAAAGCAATCTAGTATTAATCAAGATTTCACAGAGTCAGATGACCATAAACAAAGCAACCCTAAATTAAAGCCAATGTCACATTACACAAACTTCTAGTCCTAGGGTATTTCAAACGTAGTGACTTCTAGCACAGTTGTGCATGCCCCTTTTTGTGATAGCCAATAAGGTGCAGCTTGACGAAGCCAGGGCTGTATGAACGGTTAACTGGTATGGCGAGTTCAGCTACAGTTTCATCTCCTTATTTCTTTTTTCCATTCTGTTTTGGTATGTAAAATATGAGTCATCAGAAAAACAAGTCTTCTTGCGAGGTTCAAAACACACATATTCCTTATTCATTACTGCAATATCTACATCACTGCTCCCAGATGAGCATTAGTTGGGTGTTTGTTACCTTTCATGAACGCAGAGCCTGCCATTATGACTAAAGACAAAAATCAAACGTGTTTGATCTTCCCAAAGTGAGCCGCAGACTAGACAGAGCGAGTCATTAGATATGTCACATTAGCTAACTGGATTCATGGGAGCAAGCCAACGACTGCCGCTGACTTGCTAAGATTATGTAAATAAAGGCTACGACTGAAAAATCGCTGGAAAGGTTATGTAATGTGACTTTGCCTTAAGGTAGATTCCCAAAGTCCTCACAGTACATGAATTAATGTCAGAACATGTGTTATACAAGAAATGAACCTCTAACCAACATGTTTATAATAAATATTGTAGACTAGTTGCAAATAAATGAATAAAGGTTTGCTAAGTAAACATTTACTCTGGCTAAGTAATATATTTAAAAAAATGTAATTCCTTGGGAGAGACAATAGAGTGTTAACATGGGCTATTTAAAGAACAGGTAATAACTGAAGTTTACTGTATGACCAGGACCTCATTGGATTAACATATTTAAGTTTCAGCTCATAAAAACAGTTTTCAAAGATGATGGACCACTTTTTTTGGTTTCCTGTTCAGAATAGGATATTACTTTCTGTGATCTTAAACAGGGACTAGACAGATTCAAGGTAAGTTCCAATTTTGGGTCTCATGAGGCAGGATTAGGTTGGTTTTAGAATGTTTTATAACATTGATTACTGAAATGATGTCCAACAACAAAAAAGTTTTACGTTTTTCACCAAGACGTTACAGAGAAAGTTAATTTAAAATAACCTTTGGGGGGAAAAGAAATCCAAGGCCATAACTAGAAAGACATTCAGAGCAGTTTTCATTCTTAAATAGAACACACCAAAAACACATTAAAACTAATAATACTGGGGGCACTTTACCAGGAAAAGAGGCACGAAGAAGAATTCATAATCCAACCTAAGGAAAAAATTTGGAAGTTGTATTGAGCTTAGTGGTTTATTTTCACAAGCTCAAACCACCTTTACATAAATCATTTTACTATAGCATACCTGTTGCTAAAAATGAGTAGGGCAGAACCCCATACCACCCACAAAACTCACAAATGAAAAACGGGAAAATTAACAAATTAATCTCATTACAATTATACTTTGTACGGCGTACTAGGGTGTTGTACCGTGTTAGCCATTATGAATGTAGAGAAAAGCCAAGCAAAATGACACCTTTTATTGTCTAACTAAAAAGATTACAATATGCAAGCTTTCGAGGCAACTCAGGCCCCTTCTTCAGGCAAGATCTGCCTGAAGAAGGGGCCTGAGTTGCCTCGAAAGCTTGCATATTGTAATCTTTTTAGTTAGACAATAAAAGGTGTCATTTTGCTCGGCTTTTCTCTACTTTGTACGGAGAAATAAAAAAGATTTTGTCAAGCCAAATAATAAAAGCTACAGACTACAAAACTCCAGCATTTTAAGGGGCCAAGGTTTGAGCATGTTTGAAAAAACTTCTAATGGCTATACCACTCAGGAACTCTTTTTATAAAACCCCAATTGCCATAATTCCCAGCTAAACGAAGCCTCATTCCAAACAGCAGCTGTCACATGAAGAAGGTTGTAGTGTTAAGGGACAAGTGAATTACCAATCCTTTTCTTATTACCGCTGTTGCATTTACAAAAAAAAAAAAAAAAGATTTAAACATGGAGGCAGCTCAGCACATCACATCCAAAGACACACAAGTTTTCTGTATATCATGTACTGGATCCAAGAAGAAATTTGTCATGTAAAGAAAGGCAGCACTAAAGCCATTAGACTGCAAATTCTACAATTTATGGTCCCATTTTAATAGCTCTTGTCTGAAAGAGCACACTCTGTCCATTTGCTACTCAAGAAATTACCTCAACTCTGTTTGCCTGCACAAGTTTGACTAATTTTTATCACAATTTTTCAGAGTTCCTGTAAAATTAAAAATAACACAGTAAATTTATAGTAGACACCTGAAATAACCTGCTTAATTAGATTTCTGCTAAAAAAAAAAAAAGCAAAAAGCTAAAAACTCTTGAGAGTGGTGTTCATTTGGCAGCTTTACAACAGTACTTCAATTACTCACTTTGAGAGAAAAAAAAAAATCTAAATGTATCTGCATTCGTATTAGAAAGAATTCTGTGCTACGTGAAAGAATACCTTCCATCTCTCTCTTGGAAGTACATTAAGAATTAAAAAAAATAAATAAATAAAAACTCTCACTGATACAATTCATCTCCAAAGGAATTCTCTCATTGCAGAGCAGATCAAGCCAGCATTGACTTAACATTGTTTTTTTGAGCACACATTTTAAACCTGTCAGAAATGTACAGAAAATTAAACCCACCTAAGATCAACATGGCACATTTAATTACATGCTGTCATTTTAACATGACTATTTAACATCAGAACACTAAAACATATTTACATCAAAACAAGTAATAGTGGCATAAGTGTCAAGGTCAGGGTGATTTTGCTGTTCGCGTATTGAAGCCAGGATATTAAACTCTAGACAGCAGTAAGTTTGCATGTACTGAATGTAATTTGGTATAATATTTATACCAGACATTCAAAACGTACACATTAGAAACCTGATCCGTCACCTTCATCAGCAAGTTTACCACCGGTTGTGAGAATCACAAATTTCCCTCCAAAAACTATATTACCTGAACAATGGGATTAAGCACAATGGGCATCTTCTTAGCAAAACACTAAGCAAAGCTTCTCCATCCAAACCTGTTCTCTGTGCATTAATTATGCACAAACAATATTGTCTATAAGCAACAAATATCAAAAAAGGAAAACATCTGTTTGTCAAGTAAAAACTGTAAACAACCATTCAGTTTCTTTTAGCATACTGCAGATGATAAACACTTTTCAAAATACACAAACTGCCTGGAAACTACTGAAAGAGCAATGCATCCCAAGACTCAAACTCCTTATTTGGACAAGCCCATTCTCTTCACAAAATTCCCATTCTTCCAAGTAAGCAAGGATGACATGATAAATAATAATAATAATACTTTACATTTATATAGCGCTTTTCTCACTACTCAAATCGCTCTCTACACAGGGAGGACCCAGGAAGCGAACCCACAATCTCCTTACTGCAAAGTAGCAGCACTACCACTGCTCCACCTGTGCGGATCATGTCCCACATGTCTCACTCCCAAGTGTGGGTTTCAGATCTTCTCCATGACCACGTCTATAACATGTGGAGGATAACCATTGTTACTGCTTTTCTAACCTGGATCACAGGGTCAAATGGATCCTGTAGCTTCCCATATCAATTTTCCATTGTGAATCTTTTGAAATGTCATAAATTCCTAGATTCTTGGCAACTTATAAGAGGAAATTTACACCTTTTATGAACAGTACATGAAGCAGCACAGATTTTAATTACTTTCGAAACAGCTTTTCTTCAACACAAAAAATTCTCAGTAGCAAAACATATACACATGTGAGCGTATTTTAACAGCTTGACAGGGTCTTGACAGTTTGACTTCAGGCTGTGCTTTTCTGGTGCTGAGGATCTAATAACTTGTGGTTTTAGGTCCAAAGATCCTGTCACTTGGATTTATAGTCAGCTTACAACTCAAAAGCATTTTGTAGATAGTACAGCATAATGGGGGTATAAAAAACAAAGTGTGTGGTGGGGTGGGGAGTGGAGTGGGTGAGGAAATGCTGCAATAATGGAAATGTTCACGTCGGGTCATCTCACTGACTACATCAACTCATTCTTTTCATACACATTTTTCTTTAATATTACACCAATTTAGAAAGAAGCTAAATAAAGATAAAATAAATATCAACACCACAGTACACAAGAGTGAAATATCAACAAATAAAATGTTTTGTATGCAAAAGAGGATTAACACTATACTCTTTCAGTCATATGGTGAGGACGAAACGTTCATATAAACGTTCATCTTGTAAAATGTCCAAGCTATTTTCCTGTTTTCTTAGGGGACCTAAATAAATAAATAAAACTAAAACAGGATCAGAAGGAAGGTTTATCTTTCTATTAATGTTAGCAGATGAAGGAATTAGTCTAGTTAAGAACATACATACATACAAGTATAAACAAAATGCATTTATCAAACCATTTAAACTGATGCTATATTTTAATAAATAAGCAGCAGTACTTTCGTCATAGCAACTGAGCCCATTCAGTCTAATTCATATTACAAACTGGAATATGACACATCCCTGCTTATTATGAAGACTACTGTATACCAATTAGGCAATCCAGAAACCCTAAAGAAAAAGCATCTCTTTAAAGATCTTATATAAAAGGTAACCAGTTTCTTTTACTACAAGGTAAACCAAAAGAAAAAGAAAAATGTTTATCCTATATCTGTTAGACTAAAATTAAAAATGCAACAGTGGCATAACTAGCCCTGAAAATAGACTTGTGCTCAGAAATCAGCGACACTGAATAGTGCTAGCATTTCACCTGCTACATTTTCCAAAGCCATTTCTAATGTGAACATTGAGTTGGTTTGACATAATAAAATCCAATTCCTTCTGGTAGCCCCTCTGCAGTGATGTATACACTTTTGTAAAGGTCAAGAACACAGCTCGCGTGGCCAAAACCAACAATAAAACAGACAGAAGAATTAAAAAAAAAAAGAGCAATAAAGAAAAATCTTTCTATGGTGAAGCCAGAAAACTGAAATGAAGGGATTTCACAGGGGATATCTCGGCTAGTCCAGACTCACTGTGGGTGGTAGAATCAATGTGTGCAGTTTAACAGGATGAATCAAACATGGGCATGTTGCTTATTATGCCAGTGAAAAACAAAGGTGGTTGCTTGATTGTTTAAAATTAAAAAGAGTTTTTAAAGACAATGTATGTTGTTTTAAAGTTGTCTTTGAAATACTTCACTTCTACAAATTCATATAGATTGTGGCCAACTGTTTACATTAGGAAGTAGTTCAGCACAGCTATTTGGTTTGTAAGATTCTATCTAGAAAATGATAAATGAAATTATCTATGACTTTTTATCTTAAAACACACACACACACCAACATCATAAGGTCACATTTATCCTGACCATCAAAATTTAAGCTGGTCTGGTGAAAGATAAGCAGTGCATCCCCACATGTTAAACATTCAGACATCACATATTAAAAACTCCTGTTCTATTCACGGTATTAAGAAAACTCTAATAAGCAATTAGCTAACATCGCCAGGGCCATCTTAACATATGGGCACTGGCTGGGGGCCTCAGGAGCATAGGGGCCCACGATATTTCTGATACCTATGTATGTTTCCATTTAGTTATCAAAACAGGGGACCAGTGCAGTACTTTTCCTGGGGGGCTATGATGCTGGTAAGACAGCCCTGAACACCTCTAATATTAAAACACTTATGTCATTCACTTTTGTCAGTTTAGCATAAAATTCACAGTTCCCAGCATACATTACAGAGAGACTAGAAATGGTATTATGTAGTCTAGTCTTTGGTGACACACAGAAAGATACCTGCTAACTACAAAAGGAGTCTATGACTGGATGTATAACTGTTGACCACTAAAGAACAATGTTAATTTTTGGGGCCTCACCTTGCCCCAAAGTCTCAACCACTCAACAGCCACCTTACCTACTAGTGAGCTTGCACAGTCAGCACTAACTGATCCACTGCAAGATGGGCTTGTTTTTCTGATTTTACATAGATTGCATCATCTTTCATGTACTGTATGTGCCAGCCAAAGTTCACTTCTGTGTGAAATATGAATCAGTCTTATCTGCCGGGTAACAACTGCAAAGTGTGCACATTTTAAAAGCCACTGCATACAATTCATTTTTGAATCTGCAAATTCAGAACTCGAAGTAGACACTTAAGCCAGTTTTCAATTTATTGTGAATTCAAATGCATCCATACTTTTCAATGTAAGCTCCAAAATACAAAACACTCACTCTAGAGAGCAAGATACCTAATCTGGTTTGTTTGCTTAATTATAAAAACACAACCCATTAGAGTGCAGCTGACTCACGCAGCAAATAATTTTATAGACAGAAGTGGCTAGTAGAAGTTCACAGACAAATGTTCTCCTCAATTCTTATCGTTCACTTTAACACTGTCAAAGTGCGCTTACCATGAATCCACAGCATGTATAGGAACACTCTGTTCCAACAGTATATGGATAAGAATTATTATCAAAAAAAAAAAACAATCTGGAGGCCTGGAAAAGAGCCAGCTAGCTGAACAACAAAAGCAGATAGGAAAAAAAATGTATGATTGTACTTTTAAGGCATATTAGAGATCTTTGACTTTTCTAAACTGCATCTTACTCATTTGAATATTTCAAAAACTCTGGAAAATTCATGTCTGTACCCTTATGTACATTTGCCGAAACCCCATTTCTCCATCTCTTGATATTTTTGTTTTTATAAGGAAAATCCTTTAACCATTACTATTCATTTTAAGGTAAAACAAGATCCAATCGTATCTCCCATTACTTACGGACCGTAGTTTCTCATTATGCATGTTGAAAATACCATTTTCACTATATACAGTAATAGTAGGAGATACTGTATATTCATTATGTTTGGCCATGTGAGAATTTGTTCCTTCATTAAAAGATCAGTTGCAATAAAGATCAACGATTGCATTAGCTTGTGAAGGGTCTGTGTAAGATGTGTTTCAAATTATTCAACTTAAACTGAAGAGGGAGATGATCACACAACTTCTTTGCATGTGTATGCCAGCCAAAGTGAACTTCTTTATGAAATATGTATCTGTCTTAACTGCCTCCTGCATGCATATTTTATAATATATATTATATATTTTATAATATATATTATATATATTATTTATATATATATAAAAAAACTTACTGAACAGACTGCAACAAAACGTTAAAAAGAAACACAAATTAAGAAAGAAAATCTCTTGCAGTTCTTTTCACTAGTTACAGGTAAAACATCAGATTCTGAGATTTGTTGCCATATGTTACAGATCTAAAATTGCAACAGCAATCTGAAAGATTATTTGATAAATGCATGACTGAAATGTGAAAGTATGTCAACTTTTTTGTGAAAAGCTGAAAATCTAGCAAATTGAGACAGACAGTATCTTAAAAAATGGGCACAGGAACATTACAAGTGTTATGCTCAAATAGGACTGCTGAAATTCTAAATGCACTTTATTTAAAAAGTAAAATAATAAAAACAATTTGTATGAACACTGTTTCTTCTATATTTATCTTTCTGGGTAACTTCAAGAATGTGGGACCTTTTTAATAATGTCACAGCTCTTAAAATAACCAGTCAAACCTACGCCCTTACAAGACTTCCTGTTCAGCTACTAAGTTTTGGCAGTATGAAGATGGACTACCTGAATTTTTCATTTTATTGATTTTTTTGCAAAAGGAATCTCTAATTGACAAAAGTTCAAAGTTTTCACCAAATTAAAAAAAAATCATCAGACTCATCTTTAGAGACCGACAATATATTACATACAAGAACTCTACTGACTTATCCACACCTCCCCCCCACCCCAACGTAATGTTTGGCTTTATATTGCCTTTGATTCTTGTAAGTCTAAGCATTATCCTTTGATGAAGACCCCTGGCAGGGGTTGAAAGCTCAGGAATAAAAACTACTTTATGATATGGGATTCATTTTTTCTCCCTTTGTGAATCTCCAGCTGCAATTATGTATCTATATTATGTAAGCGTTTATTGATTTTTTTTATTACTTATTCATTATTGCTTTTACCTAATTTAGTTATTCTTTTAACATCTTGTAAAGTACTTTGAGCTACACTTTGTGTGTGAAAATGTGCTATGGAAATAAAATGTTCTTTTTAAAATAAAATAAAAACAAAATGCAGAAATCATTGATAACAATTTTCTCTAGTAAAAACAGACTTGCAAATGTCTAAAACAAGTGAAGCAGCTTGCTATACACTTGTCTACATGTATGTAACTTTAAACACTTTGTTTCAACCAAAGCAAGCAGTATAGATGGTTTAAATGGAGGATGGCTTTATTAATTCTAGTCTCAAAATCTACAATGCTAACTTGTCTGATGTGTTTTGGAGAAAGGGCTAAAACGTTTTTTTACTAAGGAAGGCACATTTTTCATCCTACTCGAGGTGGTACAATTGTGTATTGCAAATCTAAGCTTGCAGGCCTGTAGTTCTACTGTTGCTCCATACAGAGTACCTTTTAAAAAAAAAAAAAAAAAACCACAGGAGTGTGAAGTGTCTCGTTATCAGTGCATGAAGCACTTGATACTAAGAATGAATATAAATTTGTATGTGTGGACTCTCGTAGCTCAAACATTACCACGATGCTGCCAGTATTTCAGTTCAGTGTTACAAGCCTGGGTGCATAATTTCACACGTGAAAAGGCAAGGGAAAAACTGAAAAATAAATGCTTTTTGTTAATGGCTTCAGCTTATTATCACAAAATACTTGCAAGCTTTTATGAAAAAATTCAAAAGATAAAGCCCTAACATGAATACAACTTTTAAATGTGCTCTCTTAATATATAAGAAGCCTGAAGATTTTTAAATGAAGAAGCCAGTTAGGACTGAAATACTAGTGTGTAGATGCCTCGCTTGCTTTAAACAGGTATAAGCTTCATTTGTTGGTTTTTACAAACCAACTTGGAATTTTCATTTAGGCCCACTGCCACAAAATGTCAAAGAATACAGTGAGTGTGTGTGTGTGTATATGGTACGCTACTCGTATTTGCTTACGACAAGTGATGGAGTATAAATTTTATTAAACAAGACTGAAAGCTAACAGCACCTTGATTTTGAAAACCACAGGACCATAAACCAACACGATAAAACAGGAACAACCCTTGGGTCCAATGACATGATAAAAGCCCAAGACAAATGTTTTGTTATGAACTTCTTGAGTAATCCAACAAAAAGTATTAGTATGGCTTTTAAAAATATATTTTTCTATTTACTAGATCTGATTTACTACTTTAAAATTTTTTTTTGCTTAAATAAAAAACATTTAAATATACCATAAAATAGCAAATAGAGCTTATACGAAATAAAGGGCAAAAGAAACAGAAGATTAATCCAGATATGAGCTCTTGGTAATCACTTTTATATTAGTGAGAAAGATTGGAATGTGCAGAGCCATGTGCTACTTCAGGGCATTTTCCAGGAATGATTTCAGTTTTTGGGAAGTATTACAAGGTAAAAAGTAATTAATGGCACAGATCAAGGACCCGATTTATTTCAAAAATATAAAATTTCATTAAAGAAAATCCAGCTTGTTGTTTGCATATACTATTTGATAAGACACAAAGCTGTGGAAATATGCCACCACAAGTTAGGACACACGTGTGCAGTCATTAAGTTGAAGTTCTAGAAGATATATTTCATTCTTCCTTTTTAGGGACTTCACCCATCTTCAACAAGCTGGTGAGCAAAAATTCAAATTATTGACAAAAATTAATTCAAGTTCATTCTTGGTGCATCACTGTGGCTGCAAGATTTTCATTCCAACCAATCCCTACCTTTAAAAAATGTAATTATTTCTCATCTGTCCTTTTTACATAATCTAGAAATAAACTGTTACATTTTTTCTTAGAATGTTGCAAACATCTTTTGAATGTTACACACACCTTAGTTGCAGTCATACTTGAACTCTGTTTTACTGTACTGTTCCACTAGTATTGCAAAACATGCAGTCACTTCTGCTCAAAGTGCACTTGCTCGACAGCCTTATTATTCAGTTAGACCAGCTTGACCACGTCTCTTTGGTCTAGTGCAGTGGTGGGCAATGTTGGTCCTGGAAAGCCGCAGTGGCTACAGGTTTTCATTCCAACCCAATTGCTTAGTTAGAAAGCAATCCTTGCCAATCTCAGACCTTACTTAAATTTTATGGCTTGTTAGTCTGCAATGCAAGGTTCTTATATCGTAGATTTTTTTCCTTTCCAAAGATTTCATCCAAATGGATTTGTAGCCTTAAACAGATAATAGAAAAATGTGGCAGACTGAAAATTAAGTGTCTTATTAAATTAAATAATCCATGATAAACACACACAGATGTAAATAAAAAACAAGCTAGATGAAGAACTGCTGGCTGCTTTGTCATTTACATCTTATTGCTAATAAGGAGCCATTAAAACAGTGAACGCAGCTGTTTAAGATTGACATAAGCAATTAAAGGTTGGGGACCCTTAACGAGCAAGACCACTAAAATGAAGAATCAAAATGTCATTTAAGCAATAAGTGCTTCATCAGCAATAATTGACTTCTCATTAGGAAGGTGGGTTGGAACAAAAACCTGCAGCCACTGCAGCTCTCCATGACTGATACTGCCCACCCCTGGTCTAGTGAAATTGAAGATGTGAGTTCCAAAATCTGCTAATTACACCTTTTGGTAAAATTTAGTAAACACGTGATTGTGACTTTTCATGCAGTTGGTCATGCACTGAAAATATGTTTGGGCTTCAAAATCTGCTAATTGCGCTAGTAGCACTATAGTTTTAGGGATTTAGTTTCAAAATCTGCTTACGGACCCAGATCTTCCTATTTATCACCAAAATTTATCTTTTGTACTTAGCTGATTTTGGAACTGAGCTCTTCAATTACACAAGCAAACATAAACAGACAACAACAACAGCAATGTCAGAATAAACATTCTTTCTAGCCATCATTCTCCAAGAAAAAGTCAACATTATATTCCTTACAAGCGCAACACTGACTAGTGAGGTCTTCACAACTGAACCCTGAACCACTGATTTAGCTCTGCTGTCAAATTTCATTTTTTCTGGAGGTGAAGGTTGAGATAATTAACAGAAACATAAAAATCAATAAAGGAGCAAATTAAATGGCAAAATGAGTAAACACACACGTCAGAATGTATTTATTGCCTGCTACATTAATAATTCAGTTATTTGTTCTTGATCTCAGATCTCTTGGATGATGGTGCAATGGTGAAAGACACAGTAAATATGATGCAGTCTTTAACATTTTACCTCAGAACAAGACTACTTTCTTTTGTTTTATTTATATTTTATTAAATAGCACATAATGAATGTGCTACACTTAACTAAAACAGATCTTAAAAAAAAAAAAAAAAAAGTTATACCTAGTGGGACAAGTAATATAAAATTGTTAACAGAAGTTATAAAAAACATAGAGCAAGAGAACATTTATAAAAAAAAAAAAAATTAATTAAATAAAAATAAAATAAAAAAAAAAAATGCCTTTTCAAGTTTTGCTTCTATATTACATTTCCATGTTGGGACAAATCAAAGACCTTCAAAGACCAAACAGAAAGGAAAAAAAAAAACAAAAAAACAAAAACAAAAGAATAAACCAAAACAAAAAACACTCCCACACCACAAAAGAACCCAGTTACTTTTAAAGAAAGCCAGGAACCATTTACTCATTTGCTTGTGCAAAATCTTTAACTGTACTGCCTTTGATATTGATGATAAATAATAATACACATGTGCCGATGAAGACAAACTTTTTAAGTTATGTTACCCTAAAACACATTTTTATGAGGGTAAAGCTGAAGTTAACTATATTAAAAAATAAAAAAGAATAAGCAAAGTAAAACTATTCTACCAATCAATAATCAAAATGTAGTTATTACTGATTTAATTTCAAACACAGCATAAACTCACCACCCCACCAAAATATAAAATGTGAAATAAGTGCACACTCATTATTTTAAAGAGTCAACAACATGATAGTGCTCTTCCCTATTTGTAACAAAAATTATCTTCACCTCTATTCATTACAACTGCTTCACTGAGATGTAATCCAAGACCACACTGGCTCAAAGCCTCCGGGTTATCCCTCACAATGCCCTGCTGTGACGCACACAGAGGGATCATGCTCACATTCCGGAGCACACAATCAGCAACTTTGTGCTGATGTGTGTTCTGAAATAACAGTACCACCACCAAATGAAAAACTGCAGTTCTTTGCAAGCTCATTCTTCAGTGTGTTTAGCTTTGTTTGAGCACAGTAATACAAAAAGCACACTGGCGTTCATCTGCCCTGTCGTCGCTCAGCCTGTACATGTTTCACTACAGTTACACAAAAGGGGCCCGCTGTGCCTCCCAGGCAAGCGCCTATAAAAATGCCAACGATCCAATTTGCCAGAAAATATTCAGAATGCTGCTGTGAGACATCAAACAAATAGCGGGATTAAGAAAAGGCATGACTTTCCTAAACTGCCACTTACTTCAAAGAAGTTTAAACAAATATATAAATACACCACTAAGAAATACCTGGAAAATCATGGCTCACAACAATTATTCTTATGTAACAGCATTAGAAGCATAAAAATGGCAGCAAAAAAAGACTATTTCAAAGCTACTACTATTCAGTGTCATTGAAACAAATGTGTTACAATCACAAAGCAAAATAAAGCTTTTCCAAATAAATAAATAAGTAAACCCCGTTAAGCATTCTGAAAAGCTGAGGTAACACCACCACACCCAAACGGAAGTGTTAAAAATCATCCTCTGGGCAAACGTAACATTAAACTTGATTAATCCAACCCGTTTCATCCTATGAAAAGAACAGAAGTTAAATTATGCTTGTATTGTATAGTAAAGAATACAAAAATCCCCAAAAATAAGAAATATACTAAAGTTTCATATAAATGAGCTCTTAAAACGTTAAAAAATATTCTCTTGGTAAATGACTACAGGAATCTGTGTGTGTCATTAAAGCTGTGGAGCCACCTATGATGTTGAATGACAAGATACATCAGTCATCCTTTCAGTAGTGTGGATAATTAAAAGTAATTTATAAGTTTTAATCCAACAAATAATTTTTTAATTATGGTTATTATGAAGCAGTGATTAAGATCCCAGATTAAATTAAAGGGCAGTATTTCCCTGGCAGCCAGAGTCTATGCTAACTTATGTATTTACTGCCGATAAGAAAAACCAAAGCCACAGAAAATAATAAACACCAAGATTTATAAAAGAATACTTTTAGAAAACAAACACCCTTCTAAATTATGCTTCCCAGTCCGATATAACCATTTCTCTGTTAAGTCAAACAAGTGTTGCTGTGCTTCCTGCACTCATCAGCCTCTATACCTTCTACCTGTAACTTTTTGTAGAAATTAACCATCTATCCATTTCACTAACTTTCTTATAAAGGGCAGCTAGAGCCTATCCCAGCAATCATAAGGTGCAAGGCAGGAACAATCCCTGGACAGGGAACCATTATATCACAAAGTAAACAACGCACATTACTGCCAATTAATATCATCACTTCACCTAACCAGCAGGTTTTTAAGAGATCTCATTTATTAGTCTGTAAACAGTATCAAAAGCAGGTATATTTATTAGTTGTTAAATCCATTTCCCGATTCCTATTACAGGATAGTCTGGAGTTTTTTGGGCAACACTTTGATAAAAGGGAGCAACTAACCCTTTAGCAGAAGCCAATTCAATGCAGAGAAACCTAAGACAAATACACATACACAAACTAACTCGAGCTGGGCTGATTTAGAATCAGTCATTAATTAACCTAACATGCAAATCGTTGAAATTCAGATATCCCAAATGGAGAAGATTGCTTAAGAAATTGATACAAAGTCAAGAGACTTGCAAGGCAATAAAATAAGTGTTAGCATTCTTCCCACAAAATGCAACTTTCAATAGTAAATCAAGGCAAATGAAACTGCAGTGGTAAATAAAATAATAGCCATGGCTTGGTATTTCTTAATTCAATGTATAAGCCCAATAAAAAAAAATAAATAAATAATACGCATATATGAAAGCCGAAAATTAAAGTGTTAAATTATGGATTTGTAAAAATGTACAGAATTTTTAGAACAATAGTGTCATGGGCTATAACAGTAGGTTTTCTAGTGGCAATAAAGCATCCATTTATTTACAGTACCCATTTTAGGGGGGCAAGAGCCAACCCAAAACAGCTGCAAGAAAACAGCAGTCAATCACAACACATGCGCCAAGTCAGTCTAGAGCTGCTAAAGATCCATGAATTCCTTTAAGAAGTGGTAGGAATAAAAAAAAAATCCGTGTAATAAACTGTTAGGTGTGAATTAAAATTATTAAATATAATCACGAAATTAATAACATATTTCTATAATGGGAGCACCATGAGGGTAAAGGACCAGCTTAGTGTCACACAGCAAATTAAAGGTTGCAACTGAACTTGTACTCATTTCACAGCTATAAGTAAATATACTACACAATAAAATAAAAGAGATGAGAAATCAATCATTGTTCTTAGGATGGCAGGTTTAATTACACTGTTCTGGAGAGAAGTTTAAAAAACTAATTTTAGTAAACTGTAAAAAAAACCTATGTACAGTGAAGCTTGCAGTTTACCATCAACTATGCCATGATGGTCAATGAGTAAACAGACAGCACCTTCCTAAAGACATCAACTGCAGGACAGAAACATGTTTAAGGTGGTCAGCTCCCACTACCCCCACAGCCAACCTATTTTCAGTGGGGGGAAAAAAAATATCCTGGTGTGCTGCAAACACATTGCCAGGAGGTGAGCAGAAAAGCAATGCTTTTTAAAAGATTACTTAAAGTCAGCTTTTCTATTTATTAATCTGAATAGTATTGGTGCAAGGTGGAATTTGTTTGTTAAACTGGGGGGACGGGGGGGGGGCACCTTATTCCAATATTCACAAAGGTAGGAAACAGGACGCAAACTTACAATCTCCTTACACCGAGACAGCCGTGCTATCACTGCGCAACCTACGTGGCTTATCAGCTGCTAACACACAACTCATCCACTACTATTCTTAGCGGAGCAGATGTATATAAAAGTGTTTTTTTTTTTTGTTTTTTTTACATATTCATAGTATATTGGTTATATTGACATGGGAGTATCATTGTTGTGTGAAAAAAAAAAATGTATAGAAGTATACTATATGACATACGGTTCTGGAAAACAAACCAAAAAAAAAAAAAAAAAAAAAAAAAAATTTCAATAAACTAGAGTCTCATTCATTTGACTGATGATCCTGAATTTGGTCTCTGTTCCTTTGGTCCCTTTGCCTTGACCACTAGCAAAATTATGCCATTGTTCTCTAATTCCAGGGACAATGCTTGCATGTTCAGCTGAACACTTTCAAAAGCAAAACATACAGACGGAATATCTTTGTAGATGCCATTCTATTCCTTGCTCACACAATTAACTTCTATGGAATATCAAGAAGATATGTTTTTGGACATCGTTTAAAATGACCCTCTAAATATATACTGTAAAATACATACACATCTCTCTGCACAATCATGTGACTAACGCATAACTAATCAAGATGTGCATCTGCAAAGTCCTGTGAAAAAAAAAAAATGACTATAAAGCTTGAACAACATGCATATCAAGGGAAACCTTCCAATTGCTAAATCTATATTTATCACATCTACACTATCTCCAGCACAACCAGTATGTAATTCATAACCATTAGTTAAGTCCAATATTACGATACATCAAAAAGGCAATTTATTTTGCCTTGTACCCACTGGCACTCTCTAGTAACTAAAATGACATGAGTGTCAAGATCATGAATGTTTATATTCTATGTTGCATATCCACAGTACACTTAAGCCACACACACACACGTCATAGAAAAAAAATGGAAAATGATCTGTAGGCCACACAGTAATTGCCAAGAGTCAGAATCTGCTGGTTTCACTGTGACAGTCTATATGGAAGTTAAGTCAAGTGGACAAGACAAACAAAAAATTACTAAATAAGTAAATTAAAATTTGTTAGCGGGCGGCACGGTGGCGCAGTGGGTAGCGCTGCTGCCTCGCAGTTGGGAGACCTGGGGACCCGGGTTCGCTTCCCGGGTCCTCCCTGCGTGGAGTTTGCATGTTCTCCCCGTGTCTGCGTGGGTTTCCTCCAGGCGCTCCGGTTTCCTCCCACAGTCCAAAGACATGCAGGTTAGGTGGATTGGCGATTCTAAATTGGCCCTAGTGTGTGCTTGGTGTGTGGATGTGTTTGTGTGTGTCCTGCGGTGGGTTGGCACCCTGCCCAGGATTGGTTCCCTGCCTTGTGCCCTGTGTTGGCTGGGATTGGCTCCAGCAGACCCCCGTGACCCTGTGGTCGGATTCAGCGGGTTGGAAAATGGATGGATGGATGGAAATTTGTTAGCCCAACTACTCCAATTGTTGAATTATGCAAACTGTAGCAATTTTGGTGAATGTACAGTTGTGGTCAATATTCTTGGCACCCTTGCATTTTGAGGTATGTCATGTACATTACCTTCAGAAATAACTGGAAATATACCAAATTTGAATTTCAGAATGTTTTAATAGGATGTCCAAATTTAAGATGCATGTCTTCTCTCTCACAGAAAAAAAAGTCAAAATAAGACCTGGACAATATTATGCACCCTCCCCTAATACTTGATTGTACAACCTTTGGAAGTGATAACAGGATATAAAAAGTTAGAATAACAGAAGAGAAAAAAATACCAGCTAATTAAATGAGATCAGTGTTATTAGTTGTGGTCACCGACTATGAATCTGGTTAAAATAAAAACCGGAAGCCACAGTGGGACACCGTACAAATTATGAGAACCCCTGTTACAGATCATGGTCTGCATTGCTAAAAGGGAAAAAAAAAAAAAACCCACTATACTTTGGTTTCATCACTTCGCAGAACATTTCTAGGTAGGCTTGGGCAATGAGCAGTTGAGTCTTTTTATGTTTGTCTTCCAAGAGTTGGCTCCTCTTTGGCCTTCACCAACATAACCCTACTTTTGCATGTGCAGATAAGCTTTCTGCTCTTTAGATCTCTTATGTGGTGCTCCAACCTTCGATGATGCCTTTGATCAAATTTCCTCTTTCCATTATGCCCTGGTAGGTTTCTGACAGTTCCACGAGAAGCAAACTGCTTAATAACATGGTGAATAGCAGAAGCAGAAACATTAAGATCTAGCTGTGACCTTGTACACTTTTGCATTTTTAAGTTTTGTAACCCTTCCAACCCCCTACCCCCCCCCATGGGTCACAGACATCTCTTATCTTTGACATTGCTAATAAGGAACAAGGAAGGAAAGTGGCCTTTCTTTTAAACTTTAAAGCCATCATTCATTCGTTAATTGGTGTCTAGTGATTTCTGGCAGTTTATTTGAGAGGAGTCCAATTTCACTGCAATAAGAATCAAGATCTTCCAATCAAAATGATTTTAAATTGTTCAGTTGTGTTAGGACAGCTTCTCTGTTTTATACTATATCCAGACATTTCCTTTTTTAATTGTTACTGTTTGTTCCTGTTCTGCTCTGTGTCAGACAAATGAGTGTATACAGACCAAAACTATCCTACTGCCTTCAGGAGATTTTGAACTTGAGATACCCAAAATGCAAGGATACCAATAATATTGACCAAACCTGTAATTAACTTGTTAGTTAGATGTAATGCAAAACCTTTAAAAAAACAAGGTAAAAGGTATAATCCACTCCAGATTTAAAATTTTAATAGCTTGTGGGGAGACGACTAAACTACAAATCCTGCCTATTATCCATTCATCCAAACACTTTTGTAAGCCATTTTTAAAAATGGTCCACAGAGAGACATGTCTTACCATGCAAAGCAATAAGAGCATAGCAGAAATGATCTCTGGATGGAGTATCAGTCCACCATAAACCACACTTACTGTATAAACTGTCCAGATATAAGTGATGCACCCATCACCTGTCATTGAAAAGAAAGGATATAAAAGAAACACAAACACAGGGAGAGCAGGCAAACACCACACCATGCAAAAAACAACCATATCAGCTGCTAAATGTATGCTATTGATACATTTTAATACCTGTACAACTTAAGGGTGTGGATAGCTGGTGTCAAGGAGGACTGTTACTTTCTTCAAGGCTCTTACATACACATAACCCGAAAAGATCCCAGGTAAGCCATCAAAGGAAATTTACTTAGTGATATATCACCTCACCCCAGTAATCTCCAAGGTTAAAAACATTACACATACCAGACAAGGATCCTGAAAGTCATGTAAAATGCCTCTGACTAACAAGCTTTCATTTGAGGTAAGACCAGGGTCACACTATGTGAACTGTAAGTGCCTGTCACACTTAACAGCAGTTGCTGGATCTCACTGTCTTAAGGATGTCAGATTACACAAGAACAAATTGCAGGGGATGATGAGTTACACCTCCTCACAACTTGTTAGCACAGATTTAGATTTCCTACTGCACCATGACAAAGTGGAAAGGGTGACAACTTTATCCATGAAAACAACACAAAGCAATTTTTTTCATTGGTCAAGGAGTCATGGTACAACAAACCAAGCACAATGAATACACAATTGTTCTTGTTCGAAGTTTACAAGTTTATGCTTCTTGTACATTTGATTGGGCTTTTTTTAGATTCTGAGCAATGTAAACACTGTACATCCAGATGAGTGCTCAATGGCTACCAACTTTCATACAAACAGAAGTCCAGCCCATAACTAAAAACAAACCGGTTTGATTTTGTTATGGCTAATTACAGAGAGCATTAAATTGAGTCACACTTTACTAGTATATTCTTGGGATATCCTGCATGACTGAGGAAAAAAAAAATAAACATGACACAGCCTACTCACAAGGAGGGGCAGATACCAGACTACCTAGAAATGAGTTTAACATCACATAGTATGACTGCAGCTCTGGCTCATCCTCTCTCCCTCTCACAGATCCACTTTCTTCACTTACACTTCATATGCTTCCCAACATCAGAAGGAGAATTTCAAACAAAACATTCAGAGAACAGAATAATTAGTACTCAAACATTAAAAGCATAAGCAAAGAGAAATGTGCAGTACTGAAAACAAACCAAAGCTGTAAGCAATTGCCTGTAAGCTTTCTGTGCCTCAGCCTATAATGTTGTGGTCAGGAGAGGTTAGGAAATATTTAAAAAGCAGCAGCTAATAATAGAACATGGTATCAGTTACACTTGTTTACTTAGGATTGTTAGTATGTGGTAAGAACTGAAACACCAAAAACCATAAAAAGTACAGTCTGCAGCACAGAGCCAAAGCACTGTACACCAATACAGCAAGCAGACAAAATCTCCATAGCTTGGGCCACAAGCAGCAGCAAAATGAGTGGTTCTGTAGTCCAGTAATTACTGTTTTAGACTTGTCGACTAAAAAGGGATGTTTAGAGATCTCAGAGTGGTACAATAAATAAAAGAAAAAAAAAGAGCACTGCTACAATTTAGAACTATATACTACCCTTCTTGTGTGAAAAAGGTTTTCAGTGTTTACATTTCATAAAGATATTGACAGATAATGATCCGCAAACAAAAACATCATGGGTAGCCAATTATAAAGTTAAGTGGATTCTTAACAATACCCAGTAGCTGTAAGGAAAGTACAAGTAATCATTGTAACACAGAAAATGAAAACAGATTTACAATAACACAAACAAGAAAAATAAATAAATAAATAAAACTTACAAAGTTAGTGGCCCACTAAAATTAAAATTCAATCGCCACCATTCATAAACCAATCAAGATTTTACAGTTCTGGGGTGCTAGAATTTACCTCCTACTCCAGCTTCATCAAGCAAAATTTATAAGTACGCACAAACTATCAGCCCATTGAATACAACACAAACCATCCATCATTTAAACCCACTTTATTTAATTACCGAGTCCCATATGTACAAGGAGTTTTATGGAAGCAGAAGGGAAAAGGCTGTGACCAGTTATGGATGGAACACTTCCCACTAAGGGGAATGCTCGTCTGGACACCCGCACTCATCAAAAAACATTTAACAATCAAGATAATCTGCACTTTTTTGGGAGGAAATCTGGAAAAAGTGGGAAAGATACAATGAAAACACAAACAAAATATGTGCATACCAATCAAATTGTGCCTTAGCCAGGATTTTATTACAGGTCTCTGGATATATCAAACAACAAAGATAACCACCACACTTGCGGGTACTGCCCTGAACCAAAACAGTGAAATAACAAGCCATAAAAACGTCTCTAAGTAGTAGGGTGAACCTCCAAAACCTTTATAATTTTAAGATTATCAGATACACCTTTGTTTCACGCCTTTTAAAATTTTTAAAAATACATAAACATTACTTCTACTAAATACTTCAAACAAAGTGTAAGAATATAGTGTTCATTCTTGAATCACAAATATATAACAATATATAGTATAAAACAAATAAAAATCAGGACTCTGGGGGCAATCTGGTGGCCAAACAGCTTTTCATAAGCTATAGTAAGTAAGAGCTAGGCAAACTGCTGTTGGCTGCAAAATGTTTTTTATTTTTAAGAAAAAAAAAAAAAAAAACATACTGTATATTATATATATATATATATATATATATATATATTATATATATATATACACACACACACCAACACACACACACCAACAAAAATACAGAATACCTTAAGGCACGGTTTTAAACATTCACCTCTCTACCCTAACAGTTGACAAACCATAACAATTTTAACTATTTTAAAAGCCACTGTTGTGACAGCTTGAGCGGACGCTCCAACTTACTTTCGATTTTAATTGTCAGAGTAAATTCCCTTGTGGTAAAAATGCAGATGTGTTGGTTTTGGCACTTCTGTAGTGCGATGGGGTTTACACTGATAATTAAATTCAGGATGCCCATTAGGGGTGTCAAAAGTGCAATCTGTGCACAAGGTATATAAAAGCGTATTGGTCGATATATTATTGAATAAAGGCTTAGCTGAATGAGGGCCACGGAAGTGCCAAAACAGAAATGTCAACATGACCAACCTGCAAAAGGAACTGACACACGTTTAAATGAACACTAGAAAAAATCAGCTGTGGAGGCCATGTTAACACAACACAATTCACACATACTGTATATTACACAGAAACATGACTGCAAGTTATACTGAACAAACAATTATGTTGTAAATATACATCAGATATATTAAGAACATGTACTTCATAGTTTCCAGTATATACTATACTTATTTTGCAGATTCTCACTATGTATGCAACACATGTCCAGCTAATCTACACTTTATACTCCTACAAATAGATTGAAAATACAAGAGAAGACTGAAAACAAATTATAGCCCAGTAACTAACTGAGTGGATTTCACAAATTCTCTCATTATTTATGAGAGTTTACCTCTACAAATGTCTGGCTTCTCTTGCATGCTCAAGGAGTGTGTGTGTCTGTGTGTGTGTGAGTGTAAAGTTAGCTGCCAACTTTAAAATGCATAGTAGGAATAAGTCAAAGAATGTGCAATGAACTGGTGGCCTATACAGGGTTGTCACCAACACAGAACTTGAAACTGCTGGGATAACCTTTACACCCACACATACCTAAAACTGAACATGGTGTGTATTTCTACAGTATACTGTGAGAATTTAAATAATATATTGAGAACATACAGCTGCTTTACAGTTTTGGTGCTCTGGGTTCAAACCTCAGCCTGGTCTGTGTGGAATCAGCATTTATCCTAGGCTCACAAGTGTTTTCACTGGGTACTCTACTCTAGCTATTTTAAAAAAATGTGTATTAAGCCAAGTGTTTTAAACTAGGTCCTTTAAATTAAAACAAGGGCTCTATTATTTGGGATGTACAATACGTTTCCCTTATGAGTTGATCTCTTAAGTCCTTTCCAGATTCTCCTCCCTATTCCCCCTGTCCTTGTCACCGTACCTTATAAAAACTTCTTCAATATTTTATTTGGTCATTTATTATTAACTGTGCGAGTGTGAGAAAGTCTGCATGAAGTCCTGCCTTAGGTGTGGAGGAGGGGAGAGCCGAAATTCTTCAGATAATGTGTGGCTTGACTGATTGAGATCAACAGGCCTAGGGGAGCTTGCAGAGGTGGTCTGCTTTAGGCTATGCATGTAATCACTTCTCACCTGACAATCCATGAAACCCTCCAAAATTGTTAGGATTTAAAAAGTACTTCCATTGCGAGGCAGCAACCAACTGAAGTGGTTGTAGAAAACATCGTTTTAGCAGGCGTCCCTTTCCGTAAAGCTAAGATAGGCGTCGTTTAGCCACAAATCCTTCGGTTACTGAACAAAGAACCAAATGAGAGGGGAAGGCGGAGCCAAAGTCAAGCTGGTGCTGGATGGCATCCACCCCTCCCCTCGGGAACTTGCGTGAGCGCGCGCGGGTACGGAAAATGGGGGGGGGGGTTTGACGTGGGATGGGCGTTAATCACAACCAAATACGTCGCTGATGGAACTCCGGAGGTTACTGAACCTAAATTCATGACGGGGTGCTGGAGGTCTTGGGGTGAGATTTAAAAACAGGGCTACCTTCTTCATTTAATTGTATATGCGGAGCAAATGAGAATCTCTTTAATGACATCGGCCATGTGGCGGGGGAGGGGGGGATTGTAGGGATAGTTAGGATGGCAGGACACGTGATGACCAAACGTGCACATACAAGAACAGCCCCACCCCATACACACACGCCACCATGCATGCACACGCGCAACCACACACGTGCGATCGTTTACTGGCTAGGCATTTGCGCTAAATAAAGCCTCTCCCACAACCACCAACGAGCATTTTGGTGCCGCTTTGTTTTCAGCTGCTAAAAAACGCTGTTACGCATGCATTCCTTCCGTCCAGCTGATATCTTAAATAGTATGCAAATCCTCGTAATCGTTCCCAATATTCGAACATAATAATAAATTTGAATATTCCCTCAACTACGTCGCCAGAGTTCCATTTGCATCGATTTCTTTTTCTTCACACATCCCTAAACAAAATGTAAACAAGCGGTGTTATGGGTTTCCCATTCATCGAGCACGTCACGCCGCGAGGGATGGTGACAGGCTGGCCGGCAGAGGGTTTATTTTAAAATGTAATCGTATGAGTTCTGCATAACGGAATTTTGGTAATCAAGCATACCGAATCACAAGCGGATCCTAACACATCCTCTCAATTCCTCGCACACAAAATGCAAACACAGGCAGGAGGTACAGCTAAAGTAATTGCATTTAGTCACACTGAGCGCGCAGGGCCACATTAAAGCAAAGATCTAATATGCACCGAATCTCACTCAACCGGCTGCGCGTCATCATAGAATGTGGCATAACGTAAAAAAAAAAAAAAAAAAGGATACCAAGTTAGAAAAGTACAGATTGAGCGAACCTCTCAGCAATACCTAACGCTCACTACCTAGGGGTTTCCGCATCATCCTGATGAGCAACTGAGGATCGAGGAACTTTTGCAAGGCACTATTCTATCACGCGACAGTACAACGTAACATTAAGTAATAAGGTTTCACACAAACACGAGCCAACACTGAGATTGGATGATCGGAAATAACGAGAAATGCGTGAAAAGGCACCACTTGAAGGTCAAAACTAATCGATTCTTGCACTCGTGCAATTGTTAGAACTTTGTCAGGTCTTAATAAAATATTAAATGGTACAGACATTGATAATGTATTATATGATGCCAACAGATTTAATGTCTTAACTGAACCTGAAAGTTCTGGGCGCAAGATGGGATGATACCCTGGACAAGGTGCCAGTCAACCATTGGGCCCGCTTTATTTCCAAATCAGGATGTCCATTAAAGTGACGCGTACGTTCTATGTGACGTGAGATAAAAAGTGCACTGATACGCGGAGCACACATACAGGATATAAAACGGTTCAGGCAGCCGATGTAGCGTAGTATTTAATGCTTTGGCCTCGAATATGTGGGTTCAAACCCCGCTACTGACACGTGTGACCATGAGCAGGTCACTTCACCGGCCTGTTCTCCATTTGGAAAATAAAGCAAAAGAAATGTAAGCAATTCAGTCTGTCAAATATTCTGAATCACCTAATATCAAATGAACTGCAGACTGGAGTACAACTATACAGGTCTATTCACGGTAACCGTAGCCTGTTAATGCTACTAACCCCACATATTCTGTACACCCATCTATCCCCAATCTGCTTTGGTGTATTTTTTATTGAGACCTTATTTAAAAATTAGGTACATTTAGTCTTAATGTTTTCCCAAAGCTAATGTAAATATCCCAGACGTTTAAATAAACGATCTTTATTTAATGCATCGTAAACAATAACGAACGGTTAGGACAACGCTTCAGAAACTTCAATACAAAGTTACAATGCATGTTCATAAGAGGCAGAATAACGTTAACTGAACACGGAACCATTAAAAATATATAGAAAATAAATGTTCACTAGAAGTACAGCCATTCTACAATCCCTGCTTACACGACTCAACAGTTTAGATGGCGAAACTGTTTAACAAAAGTTGGATCTACTTCATTATAGGGGATTCATTGCTATCGCGATTACATACTAACGTTCTTAATCGGTAATCGAGATTCTTCTAAAAATGTCCAATTTACTGTGGTTATTTGACAATTAACCTATTACTAAATACAACAAAAAAAGTGAAAATGTATTAAATACGAGTGTTACGATTTATAATTGTCAAAATGTTGGACAATACTGAGCCCACTGTTATTGAAGGCGCCATATAAAAATGTGGCATGACATTTATAATTTTCACTTTAACAAATACGGTTGTCGATTTTCACATTTAAAACTCGGACAAAAAGAAAAACATTTAAACTTTTTATACGCACAAAAATAGTATTTATTCTATTTTTATTAAACGTACTGTCGGCTTGCCTCTCAGATTCGGGCATGTGACTTTTATACACAGTAGAGGGTCTAGTACATTGGAAGGCTTATCATTTTAGAATATGACTCATCCACATGCGTGTATATATAACCTCTGGGACTCACCGAAACTGACATACGCGTAAGCGCGATCAAGCAGTCGAGCATTTAAATAAACTTTCCATTGATATTGTGGGAAAGAAAAAAAAAAAAAACGTTTTTGCCTCAAAGCCACAAGTCTTATTGTGCCAAAGCTACGCTGGGTTTGTACGGCCGACTGTGTAAACCATGCGACTCGCATACACCTTTGTTTAGCTGTGGGCTTGGCTCACTTCATTAAACGAATTGAGAAATTAAACCGCATTTACCCCCCATATTAGAAATAATCACAGTAACCATGAGCACTGACACTCCCCTATTGCTATAAAATTTCTATTTTCAATTATTAAAAAAATAACAAAATATTTATTACTCAGTCACACATGGTGCGAATAAAGCCAACAAAACAAGCCACGCATATTTAATGAGGGACCCAAACAAAGAGACAACAAGAGCGCATGTGGCCGAACAATTTCACGTGTATTTTGTGTTAGGTTTTTACTCCATTTAGACAGAGAAATCACATTAATAGTTTTTTCCAAAGAACCGGACAAATAAACACAGCGCAAATACATCAATCTACTAATTCTGTTTGATAAACCCTTTATCGTCATCGTTTTCGTGACAGCATAAGTAACGGTAAAGGTATTTTGCTTAAGTTTTTAGCGAGGGCTTCCTTTGCTGAGCGTTTTTTATCCCACCAAAATGTAAAGATCTGTCTGTCTGTAGAGCACCGGGATGTTTGTGTATTTCACCAGGACGAGTACCCTAGGAAGATGCAGCCCTGCACTTGAATTACCCACTGCATCAGTCCACATATGGGCGTTAAAAACCCAAACGACGGCACATTTTCTCTGTTCACATAAACCCCCAAAGTCAACAAAAGAAGTGGATCGTAGCGAAGCGACCACATGAAATGAAAACCCGCCAGAAATCTGTTGCAGTGTCTAAAAAAAAAAAAACACAGCGAGAGGGAAAGTGAGTAAATAAAGACCAGATCGTGACATGTTCAAAAAAGAAGTCCATCCACACTGAGGACAAGGAACTTTACCTCCATCACCGATACAGCATGTGCGATAAAAGAAACGAACTACAGCACCTTCCATATCACATTGTGTTTTACTATATCATGCAGCATACACTTCATTATAACACAAAACACTCCAATAAACCTCAAGCCACAGTCGGCAGTAAACATCATACAGACCAATAATAATAATAATAAACACTTCTAACCTTCAAATGGAATGAGAAAAAAAAAAGTAACAAATCGAAATGCTGATAAGCAGAACAGTTTGCATTTGTACAACTTGGGACGAGATCAGACCCGTTACAAATCAGTTCACATGACTCGCCTCCATGAAAAACAAACGAACGTTTCCCCAACACGCCGAATCAAGTCCTATATATCTCATGTCAACAATAAGGGGCACAATCAACACACCGATGAGCAACGCGGTGATCGCAAGAATCCGATCCACGGAAATACATAAGATTCCCAGCAGCTGAATGGGGCGCGTGGCTCTGCTTGCACCGAGTCGAAACTCCGGGGAGTTTACTGCCTGTTGGGCTATAAACACGTCCTACGTGAATCACAAGTTACCCAGGTTTTAGGAAGTGTGGTAAACAGCAGCTTAGCTTTGCGATCAGCCCTGGATACAACGTCCCATGCAAACTTAAGTCTCAGTAGCACAAAATAGTCAGCAAAGCCGAAAAGAGACTGCTTACCTGCGCAAAAAGTTCCCCAAAGAAGTACAAAAGTCAGCCAGGATGCAAACATATTCCTTCACTTTTAGAGAAGCGGATAGATTTCCTTCAGGTTACATCAAGGTATCCTTTTCAACCATTTAAGAACAGAACTAAAATCCCCTATAGATTTAAATGTGAGTATATATCGATGGGGGTTGGAGAGTGATTTGGCTAGCCCAATGATCCCCGGGCCGTTCCGTACAGCACACAACCAGAAGAGTTTGCTCAGCGCCCGTGTCTCTGAGCGCGCCTGCTTGTAGTAAATCCAGTGTAACAAAATTGCACCGGAGAAGGGGGGAACCAAATAAACAAAAAAGCTTGGAAAAAATAAAAACTTTACAACGTAATAAAATCCATCGAGGAAAGACAGCGATCTCCAGAGACCACAGGCAAACCGGCGTAAAAGCAGAATCTGCCTGCAGATGTTCAGTTTCTTACTGTCGCTTTAACGCTTATATTTCTTCTTCCTCCTCCCTTTTTTCCTCCGTCTTCCTCTTAAAACAGAGAATAACCAAAGCGACTCGGCTAAAATTGACATGCAAGAAACTGAACTGAGTCCAAAATGGCTTCTGTAAGAGGAGAGCCAGAGCACAGCCAGTAGGGAAACCCGGATGTTTAAATACAAAGAGAGGAATGCAATCAAAGCAGCCAGGAGGAGAGCACAGGAGAAGAGAAGAGCGGAGCGGAGGAGAGCGGAGCGGGGGGGCGGGCGGCAGCGCTGTCATTGGACTGCGGCTGGTGGCGAGTGAGAGAGAGAGAGTGGGGCGGATCTGGGGGTGCTGGAGGGACGCTGTCAACAAAACAGTAAGAATAAAATTACCTGGGATGGGAAGCAAATCGTGTTTTAGAGGAAAAAAATGCCGTTTACACCGTTTACATTTTTACGAAGGGTGTTGGGTATCCCTTATGCTAGGTGGTGAACGGCATCAGCCTAAAGAGATGTGACGGAAGGAATGCATAATAATAATAATAATAACGAGTCACGTGTTCATGGATAAAACTACTATAATCACACGGATAGAATATGATAGAGAGTACATTAGTGAATTAGACTGAACATTGTTCAGGATCCTTCAAGAAGAACGTGGAGCTGAACGGGGAAAAAATTGTCTCGATTTTTTTTTATCTCCATTCATTCATCGCCCAAACCCGCTTATCCGCGGCAGCTGGAGCCCATCCTAGTAACCATCTCGTGCAAGGCAGGAACAGTGGTTGAACAGGGGAGCTCATACACAAACACACTCGCGCGCGCGCTCTCACGCACACACACACACACACACACACACAAGTTATTTAAATCAACCCACAAGGCAGCACCACGTTCTTCGCAGCTGCTAGTCTCAGAGATGCGCACGGGCCGTTTGTAAGCTTTAAGCCACCGATCTCTTTGGCTTCTTGAGACAGAGCGTTGTAATCTCAAATTTAACACAACTCCATTAGTGGCTTCTAGTGTGATTTGTAACGAAACATATAGGTGCCATCTTTTATAATAAGAAAATGTTTAGATGCGGATAGTTAGCCAGGTATTGCTGCCAGCGAATATACTCTACATTATACAGAAGGTGTAAAATAATTAGTTTCAGTACATGGAGTTTTATGGTTGCTGGAGGATAATGCAGCGGTTTATTAAATTATTACGAAACTTAAAAAGTTATGTTTCTTTATAAAAAAAAAAAATCTTGCTGGTATTTGAAGATGATGCCGCTTTAAACGTGTCATCGATCTCTTCCCATCTTCTCATTTTGGCCATTGCACATTCATTTAAGCGGTTAATGTGAATGTGCGGGGGTCAAACCGTTCGCATAGTTGCGTGGCTTTATTTCACAGAGTTTCTTACGGTAAATAAGACATATGGTACCACCCCAACATCTCTTTATTTAGATAGATAGATAGATAGATAGATAGATAGATAGATAGATAGATAGATAGATAGATAGATAGATAGATAGATAGATAGATAGATAGATAGATAGATAGATAGATAGAAGCTTTATTAATCCTGAAAGAAACTGCAGGGTTAAAAACAGAAGACAAAAGAGCACAAATATACCGTACATAGAACAAGAATTACAGTAGGATTGCTAACAATGTACAAATACACATATAACATAAATTATCTGTAAGTAGATTAATACAATTTTCCATTTGAATTACCTTTCATTTTAAATATATATTGTTCTTAGCTGTTTTCTTGTGTTTATAAAAATTTCTAATTTTGCTGACACCTTTATCCAAGGTGACTTACAACATTTGAGAATTGCAGTTAGTTACATTTCTTTCGTGTTTCAAATTTGAGTATAAGCATGTGAAATGACTTGCTTGTAGTCACACAGTAGCGGGATTTGAACCCACTACCTCAGTGTTTGAAGTCCAAAGCCTTAATCACTATGCCACACTGCAGGCTCCTGATGACCACATGATGGCCTGTCTGTGAAATGTGTCACTTTAAGTGAAGGTGAATTGACTTAAGCTTTTAAAACATTTTCCTATAAAGTCGATATTTGCTCAACTTCCACAAATATTTGTTTGCCTTCTCAGCGGCACAATTGTGTATATATGGCACACCTGATGAATGTAACACAGCTGAAACTTTGTGTCCCTTCTCATCACCTTTTCTTTGAAGATGTACAGTACACTCACATTGCTCTAATGTGTATAGTTGTTTCATATCAAAGAGTAAAAACTCCAGAGGAGGATATTTCTGACTGGCACAGTACAATATAACAAGGATATTACAAACTGGTGAAAAGTGACCATCATCAAAATAATGGTTTATTGTCGTTCTTTACCCTGTGTGTGCTTTTCTTCTTATCTTAACCTGATTCAATTTCAGTTGTCATTCATTTAACACAAACAATATTTTATGTGTAGAATTAAAAACTGCATTCTGAGGTTTTTCAGGTAAGGAATGGAGAAGTTTTGAGGTACGGCTGTTATGCCCACTTACTGAATTATGGACCTTGGGAGTGGCGACATGTTGTATGTCGATTAGCACATACAAGTAAGAATTTCATTATACTCTGTCTATATGACAATAACAACCTTATAATGATTTACACTATGCTACCTAATTACAATAGATATTATTAAACCCATGATATGCCATAGAAACCTGAATAACAAACTGAACTTTGTGAGGCGCAGATATGACAGGTTCTTGGTCATGACAGTGGCGATTGCAAAAGACATGATCATTTATTCATTAATCAATTTAATACCTCAAAACACAGAGAATACAACTTTTGACTCTTTTCAAATTTTGCAGCCCACACAGCAAAATTCAATGAACTCACTTATTAGACATACTTAAACGAAAGAGCTCTGTGTGTGTGTGTGTGTGTGTGTGTGTGTGTGTGTGTGTGTGTGTGCGTGCGTGTGTGTGCGTGTGTGTGTGTGTGTGTGGAGCAGTCCGTTCTGCTCACACTCAACCACAGCCACTAGATGGTGCATGCATGCACTTTTACATTTTTTCAGTCTTTGCAAGCACCTCACTTCTCACTACGAGAGACTTGTGTGCAGCAAACAACATCATGCTAATGACACAGATGAAGAGACACAAAGTCGAAACGAAGCAAATGCCACAGCTCAACAACGTGCAAGTGAAACACCTCAGCAACGGAGGGCAACGTTTGAAGTTTTCACTAAAAACACTGTCTATCTAGAGGTATTTTCTTCAGACAAAGATTAATAGGATTCATATGCCAGCGATACGGCTAAGATATGGTGTCGTCAGTGTCTTCTTACGAAAACCAGCAGGGCAGCAAGCACAGGTAGGGCCACGTCCTCTACACTGGGTAATTCTTAAGAGTTAAGTGATACCTCTCCAAGTTCACAAATGTAGTAAACCTGCTAGGGAGTCTTCATGTTGTTTTTTTTGTCCCGGAGACCAACACACAGCTAGTAAGTCTATATACACCGTATGAGTTTAGTGAATTTTACTTTGTTTTTGTAAGTTTTCATTCAAAACTTACAGCATCACTGAGCATCTCATAAAATGGCAAAGAACTGTGTCTAAACTGTTTGTAGGACTTTTAGATGTCCCATCTAGTGTGGGGGTGTCCTGCCTGGGTTAATTAACACTTTTTTTTGACAAAATAAGTTTTGTCATATCCATGAACTTGATTGTGTTATAATTTGTGTAGTACTGATGCTGCAGGTTTTACATTGCAATTTAGTTTGCTTTCTACAGCACCTCATTATTGTGATTTCAGTGAAAGGTGCTATAAAAATGAACATTTATAAATTAGTTTCTCTAGTCCCTTCCAACACACCCAATTTAGAGTCACCAATATGTACATTTTTAGGTTATTAGAGGAAACATTCCATGTGGGCAGTAGGGGTACCATTTTTCATTCCCAAAAGACTCATCCGCATGAAGGTCCCAGAAAGAGCCTTTATTTGTTTTGATCTGCAACAGGCTCCATACAGAGCCTGTAAATAACCATGAACAGATAGTAACAGATCTTTAAAATACCAATGGCTCATGATTTTAAAAGAACTCTTGCTGAATACGTAAGTACTGCAGGCTAAATCCAGGCTTTCTTAATCTGTTACTGTCCTGCTAGGTAGCCTACAATACATGAAAGATTTCTGTTTTTTTTCTGTATAGTAGGACATTTTTCAAAGCACATAGAACCAACTTGATAAGTGTGCCTCTTCTGTTCAGTTTAATAAGTCACATCTCAATCTGAAGTTCTCTATTTTACGGCTCTCCTTCATACTTGTTTATTTTATCCTTGTGTTGCCAACTTAAGGTGATGTAGACCCTTAGATACTATCTGTTTTCACTTCTAAGCATTACATAATTGAAATACAGTGCTTTTGATCATGAAAAGTGTTATATAAAGTATTCACAAGATTTAATGAAGTAAAACAATGTAGTTAAACATTTACAAGAAACAATGAACCTTTAGGATGATTCAGCCTCAATTTTCAAACAGTAATTAATAAAAAACAAAACAAAAATAAATACCCTGTTAATTTCAAGTTAGTTAAGTGGCTTGATTGCCGTGCCATCCATACACAGTATTACAGCATTCTGTGGCACAAATAACATCCCCCAGGATGTCCCAACAACATATACATAAACACAGGATAAGTGCAAGACAGGTAAAGAACTATACTATACTATACTATAAGTAGTTAATCAAATGAATAAATAATAGGCAAGTAAATAGATAGTAATAATATGAAATAGATAGGGGTGCATAAATAAATAATAACAACAACTCTTGATAAAAAATCAACAGTAGTAACATGTATGACAATGTACTGCATATAAATAAGTTGCTAGGAGCAGATCTAAGGATTGCTAGCAAACAGTTCAGAGTCCAGAAAGCCAAGCAGGGCCGTCTTAACAGCATCATAGGCCCCTGGACAAAGTAGTAGTTTGATAGCAAAACAGAAACATACATAGGCATCAGAAACATCATGGGCCCCTCTGCTCCTGCCAGTGCCCATTTTGCCCATACGTTAAGCCCTGCAGCCAAGGGGTAGAAGCTGTTGCAGAACTTGGCAGAATTGGTTTGGATGCTGCAGTACCTTCTACCTGATGAAAATAGAACAAAGAGATTCATACAATGAATCTGAAGTGTATGCAACAAAGCCAAGTTGAAGATTAATAGGCCAATCAGTAATTCTTTTTTTTTTTTGGTTTATCTCATTATTAACAGATTTGCAACTTTCCAGAGATTGTCTGCACAAGTCAGAAAGACCAATATTTTAAAGACGTACTGGACTTGCACCACTTTGTTAGTCTAACATCAGCTCTTTCAGGCTGTGTGACTCAGGCATTACACTTTAAACCGCAAGACTGCTGGTTCAGTTCCTGCCTGTGACTCACTGTGTGACCCTGAGAAAGTCACTTAACCTACCTTTACTTTAACTGAAAACAAAGGTTGTAAACAGTTGTAACTTGTCCTGATGCTGCAACTTGCCTTGCTTAACGTTGGTGGAAAATATTGAGAGATAGTTTTTAGAGTATAAACCACTTGTCATGAGGAGCGATATTGGACATTCATTTTGTTCTTCTTTCTACATTTTCTATTTCTAGAAGCTTGTTAACAGCATGCAGGAGAAAATCTTAACCACAAAATAATGTCAGATTTATTGAGATTTTTTTCAAATCACCAGAGAAAAGCCCCACTTCAGTCTGCAAACTTTGTTGAACAACAACACAAAACATTGTACACAACTTAGTATTGCCTGATCTCGTGATGTTTGCAGTAAAAACTGGCTTAGCATTTCCTTATTTTTATTTCTTAGTATCAGTGTATATTGGCCATTAATTTTTTAAAAATTAGCAGAGCCTGTGTTTTTATTTACGTGGAACTGCTGCATTTACTATATTATTAATACTGCTTTATGATGTAGCATACATTCATTTGTCTGTTATACAAAGGGGAAGCCCTGGTAAATATATCATTTACAAAAATAATAGAGAAAATGTATGCAGTATGTATATCTCACACCCTTTCCTATTTTTAACCAACAAATAGTAGTTCTTGCATGGTCCCATTGTTAGGTATGTATTGACTTTTGCTATATTTGGGAGAAGGGCAGGCTGCAGTGCCAATTAAAAACTGGGAGCTGGACACATCGGGGTCATCCTTAGGGAAGCTGTCGCTTAGGGCTGTTGTTGATATTTGTTCCTATATATGATACTTTTAAGCTGTCATGGAAGAGTCTGAAAGAGGACATTCTCCATCTGAATGAGAAAAAAATGGCAGTATTAGTTTAAGAGCTTCAGTTCTTCCAAAAACTAGAATAACACAGAAGTGGAAAACAGTTGTGTTTGATTCATAGAATTTATGCATGACGGTCAGAGCTGCCCATTTACATTTACATTAACCTTCTCAAAACCTGTTAATCCAATTTATGGTAACAGGAGACCACTGCCTTTTTTGGCACTTTTGGTAACAAGGTAGGAACCAGTTCTGTACGGGCACTGCATTGCCACCAGTTCAGAATTACTGATTAACTAAGCACGCATGTGTTTGGGGATGTGAGAAAAAACTGCATGTCTAAAGTAAGACCCATTCAGACACAGACAAATGTGCAAACTCCACGCAGACAGCAAATGGCCATCAGATTTAAATGCAAAGCCTTAGATTCCTCAGGCCACATTATTAATCATCACTCCACCCCATCTATTTAGATTTATTTTATTTTTTTGTTTATCTGTTATGGTGTCTTGTATATGTTTTGTTGACAAATTGCCTAATGAAGCAAACTACATATTACTTTAATAATCTTCCTTGCATTTCATGACAAAAAATGACTGATAACTTGCAGCTCATGGTGTATGCATTACAATACGTAGCCAATCTTTACTTACAATGCCCAAATCAGAATTGTCAGTCTCCAGGCAGAAGCAGACACACCATCCACATGTCCAAAATGGGGGTATTGGTTTGGTGGGAAGGGGTGGACTCTGACATCTAAATTGCTTGGTTTACATCAGAGGCAGGTCGCACCCACCAAGTGCCCTTAGTGGAACAGGGAAGTGGGGGGGGGGGGGGGGGGGTGGAAGTTGTCATGGCTTTTCCAATATCATAATTGAAATCAGCGCAGACATTTTTCTTAAAGTCACTCTTTGGACTCACTTAATAAGCAGACTCACATGTATGCAAACCACATTTGGTAGAGCTTTAGGGTGTTTAAAGGTGTCTTCAGAGAAAGCTCACACTCTTTCTGCTTGGTTTAGCTGTCTAAACACTGTAGAAGTTCTAGGGCTGAAATGCTGTCTAATAGCTTCTGCATCTCAGGAAATGCTTTGCCTCAAAGGAAGGGACAGGTTTAAGGTGATGTAAAATGTAAGCAGTCACACCCGCTTTATTCTCCAAATTGCTAGAAAATCCTAGATTTAGGAAGTAAAAGCAAACAGTACTTGTGGAAAATATTGAGAAATGTCAAAAGTATTGCAGCAGAATGAGGACTGAAATAAACAGCAGAGCCAGCTTGACACATTAATGTGCAGTCAGCAACCAACTGTGGTTTTTTTGCAATTATTGGGGTCGGCCAAGATTGTAAAAACGTTCTAAAGACACATTGCTTGTTAGGTAGACCAACCATTCTTGAACTCATTTCTTAACTAATTACATTTTTGCCAGTGCCCTTTGGGAACTGGTTAATAGATGAACAACTGGCTTAGAATTCAGTGCCTATAAAAAAGTATTCAACACTTCGATGTTTTCACCTTTTATTGTTATACTGCATTGAAACGCAGTGGAGTTAATTTGACTTCTTTGACACTGATCAGTTTAAAAATATCCATTAATGTCAAAATAAAAACCATATCTCTATAAAAGTGGTCTAAACTAATTACAGATATAAAACATTAAATAATTGTTAGCGTACGTATTCACCCTCTTCGAGTCAGTGTTTAGTGAATGCGTCTTTGGCAGAATCTGTATGTACAGGTCTCTCTGTCTCTCTTTGTCAGCTTGTACATCTGGACCCTGCACTTTTGTCGACATTCTTCTTTGTAGAACTGCCCAAGCTCTGTCAAAATGTACGGAGATCTCGAGTAAGCAGCAATAAATTCTCAATTGGATTGAGAACTGGACTCTGGTTTGGCCACTCCAGGACATTAACATTGCTATTTTAAGCCATTCCTGATTAGCTTTGCCTTCATACCTGGGGTCGTGGTCTTGCTGGAAAAGAGATCTTTTCCCAAGGCACAGACTCCTTGCCGATTAAATCAGGTTTTCCTCTAGGATTTTCCTATACTGTGCTGCATTCATTTGACCACCCTTTACCCTCAAAGCCTTCCAGGGCCTGCTGCAGTGAAGCATTCCCACAGCATAATGCTGCCACCACCATGCTGCACTGTGTGTTTTTGATATTGTGCAGTGTTCGGCTTATGCCAAACGTGATGTTTAGTCTGATGCTTCTATGGCCTCATCAGTCTTTAAAACCTTCTTCCAGCTGACTTCAGTGTCTCCCGTGTGCCTTCTAGTAAACTCTAGAGGAGATGTCATGTGCATTTGTTTTTTTGGCTTTCTATTTGCCACTGTAGTCACAGTCTCACTAGTCTCAGCCACTGTGGTTTGTAATTCCTTCAGAGTTATCATAGATCTCTGGGTGGCCTTCCTCACTAGACTTCTTGCATGGTCACTCAGGTTCTCGGCAGATTTACAGCCATGTCATTCTCTTTCTGTTTCTTAATGGTTGATTTTACTGGGCTCCAAGGAATATTCAGTTTATTGGATATTTTCTTGTCTTCATCCCCTGACTTGTGCTTTTCAGTCACCTTTTTACTGAGTGGTTCATAGTGTTTTATTGTCTTGATGGCGTAGGCTAGGCCACCATACTGAGTCACCACAAGCTGAACCTTACAAATACAGGGTCATTTAAACTGCAATCAAATATGTGATCTCCATTTAACTAATTATGTGAGTTTTTACACCAGCAATGACTCAGGTGTGTCATATTAAAGAGTTGAATACTGTTGCGAACATTTACAGTATTTTCTGTTTTATATTTGTAATTAACTTAGACAACTTTTCAGGAGACTTTTCCTGTTGATCAGTGTCAAAAAAAGCCAAATTAAATCCAATGTGATCCATTGTTGTAAAACAATAAGATGCCAGTAGTAAACAGATCATCAGGCCATCTTGTTTGGCCCGTCTCTTGATGTTAACATTTCACCAAAATGTTAAAAAAAACCTAAAGATTTGCAGTGAACTTTGTGACTCCAAGTGGAATCTGCATTAATAAGAAGAAAATTGACGTTTTGATTTTGGTTTGGCATTTGCTTTTAGCAGCAATGGTCACAAGTCAGGAACCAATACCTACTGTAAGTGGATGGTCGGAGACTAAGATGGGATATTGCACAGGATACTATTTTTATCTGGTCTCTATCTAAGTCTGAAATATAGTACCAAAAACCTTTATAATTGAAAACTTTTATCTGTTTTCCTGGTTATGAATTTATTAGGCAAGTTTATTTGACTTTGACCTCTGTTTAGCATTTTGGGCTTTTAACTTTCCTCTAATCATTTGAACTTTTGATCTTGATCTTTGCTTTTTCATTTTGACATCTCTTCTCCTGGTACCTTTCTCTTTTTGCTCCTATTTCCACTTCTTAGTAGTACAAGTATAAAGAACACTGCAGGGCCAATTATTCCAGCCCCTAAGACAGAAACAGGCTTGTAGCACTCATCATGAAGGCAAGAAGTTAAAGTCTGACAGAAAATTGGAACAAAATTGCTTAAGAATACAACCTTGATGGTTGTTCAAAACATTTTAATAATAAGTTCAAATGCTGAAGGAAGCTTGTTACTTATTTTGATACACTGTATGATTTTGGTCTGGCATTTTCTTCTAGCAGGAATGGCCACAAGACAGGAACAGGTACCTATGTGGACAACAGAAAACCAAGATGGGATATTTTTGCAGTTCCATACAGTGATTCAACACGTTTGCTTAAGCTTAACTTAAAATCTGTCAAAGTATAAGTAATGTTCTTGGAAGCAGGGGCATGTCAATGTGTTTAGGGGCAAAGGAGTCACATTATTCACATAGTACCTGTGTCATGAGCACAGTGAGTTTTAAATGCGGGCAAAACTGCATATAGTCCTGAATTAACCCTTAGGGACATTGACACTGTAACGCTTTTAGTTGTGGAGAAAGTCTGGGCTTTAGATGTATTCATTTGCAGTTTGTTAACCTATTATCTGTGGGGGTGGAGCAAAAGCTTTAGATTCGTCAAAAATTTCGATCTCCGGTTTTTGACGGATCTTGATGTTTTTAGGGTTCCCTGATACTGAAAACATCGCTATCTCAATGAAGGGTGTGTGTTTGTGTGTCTCAGTTACTTGGCTGGACGGCAAAATAGCAAACTCGAAACTTAAGCCTGTTATGAGATGACGATGTGCTGATTAGTTTTTGAGCCAAATCGTGCAAGAAAAAGAGGCACTCTAGGGGAACCCTCAAATACCGTAATTCTGCAATTAATTTTGAATTGTTCTCGTCCATTGCTTTTGTAATAACCTATTTTATGATCAGAAATATCAGCATCAGAGTCTTAAATAATTACTGAAATGTTATAGAATAGTTTGGGTAACTTGGTTCCTACGGCGCAAAGCCTACTGACGCTCACGCTCACATGGGAATTTTTAAAATTTTGCATTTTATTGGTTTTGTAAGTTACATTACATCAAATAAGACACAAATCAATGAAGGATACAAATAACACTACATCCCATACCTTTACGTTTCATAATAATCTCAACACCCATCCTCTACCGAGTCATATGTTTAAAAACTGCTCAGAATGAGCCCTTTTTTTAAATTGTATTTCTAGTCTCCTCTCAACATTTCACTGTCATAACATATGTGCTTTATAGATTACGTGTGTCACAGACTGATGCTGTGTCCCTACCGCCTTCCAAGGTGATGCTCCTTAGCCATCCATAAAGTTCGCCGATGCCACAGGCTGCTTCAGCATCAATATGCCTCCTCTACTAAGATGCACCCTGACAACTTTCTATATTGCCTTGTTTTTTGCAGCTGTAATGTTTTTTTTATTTGCTGTCCTATTAACTCTTCTTCAGTTCCAATTTTTTTGTGAATCACATTTTTTCATCACTTCTTCTGCTCTCTCTATTCGTAAAAGTGACATGTTCTTCTGTCTTGTTGATATCAAATCCTCTGCTGTTGCATTTGTTACAAGAAGCCCCCCGGTATTACAATTACTCATTTCTGACTAAAGGTAAGCTAGATTGTTCCTGTGAGGAAGTGTTTATTATTATCAATGTCATTTTTATAGGTGTTTACTCAAGCCTGCCTAATTTGTTGAGAAACGCCAGCTGCACTTGTTTAGGTCACCATTGATGACAAATGAAACAAATACATATTGATTTCAGTTTGTAATTTGCAAGTTGTAATGAAAGTCATTGTTTTCTTTACTTGGGGACAATGAAAGTAAAAATGAGGACACTGCTCTGTTCACTCTTTTCATGTCTAGACCTTCTCCTGTTGGGTTAATTCAGGACTAGATACAGTTTTGAAGCTCACTGTGCTTATGACACAGGTGCTGTATGAATAATGTGTCTCCTTTGCCCCTAAACACATTGACGTGCCCCTGCTTCCAAGTACATCACTTACACTTTGACAGATTTTAAGTTAGGCTTAACTGTTGTGCTAGGCATAACTTGAATCATATCATCAAATTCGCAGATGACATATCAGCAATGATGATGTCTTAGCCTACAGAGAGGAAGTGAACCAACTTCTTGTCTGGTGTGACTACAACAACCTGTCACTGAATGTCAACAAGACGAAGGAGATGATTGTTGGCTTCATGAGGAAACACATGGCATATATTCCACTTATAATCTGTGGCAACGCAGTGGAGTCAGGGAGAAGCACCAGGCTCCTGGTGGTGCACATCACGGATGACCTGACATGGACTACAAACACCAGCCCCCTTGTCAAGAAGGCACAGCAGCACCTTCACTTTCTGTGATGAATGAGGAGAGTACAGTACCTCAAACACCCCGTCCCCCCCCCCCCCCCCACCATTCTGTCTTCACAAATTTCTACAGAAATGCTATAGACTCACACTCTGGTATGGTAGCTGCACTGTTTCAGGTCAGACGTCCATCCAGAGAGTGGTGAGGATGACAGAGGAAATCATTGGAACCACCCTCCTGTCTATAAAAGATCTGTACTTGTCACGCTGCCACCAAGTCCATGGACTGTTCAAACTTTTGCCCTCTGGCAAACACTTCCACAGTAAGCAGTGCAAGACTGCCAGACTCAGTAAGAGTTTCTCACTACTCAACTCCCTCTAACAACAAACAACATCCTGACCTATTCTGACTGTTAAATTCCTGAACACTCACTGTTTGAACACATACTGTATATTCGGAATCTCATATCTCCTAAAATGCTGTTATGTCCGTGCACTATGGTAGCGTTTTTCGTCACTTGAACACTTCGTAACTCTTCACCAATGTGTCTATTGGATTATACATATATTCTCTCCATTTACGCTGTCTGTTATTTTCTATCTGTTGTTGTGTTAAGTGCACTTATCTTTATGTTTGTGTTCATACATTGAGCCTGGAGAAACGCAACTTCGTTCAGCTGTGCACTCCAAATTGTATGGTTTGAATAAATGAGTAAATCCAAATTTCTTTTAAAAGTAACTTGGTTACATTACTCATTACTTACAAAAAAAACCTAAATGTTATATAGTTACTTATTATGAAATGAAATCTGTTACAAACAAGACATTGCTTTTGGGTTATTTTTCTTCTTTTGTGTGGAAACTTATACACGTCACTGACCAACATTTCTTATTAAACCTTAAGCCCATATATGAACCCTCATGAAACTGACCAAAAACATAGCTAAATGTAATAATTTTCTTATGTTATTTAAATAATAATAATAATTCATTACATTTAAATACAGTTAGTCCTTCATGTAATGTGAAATAATAAAAAAAAACATCTATTCCCTTTTTCAATTCCCAATGCAAGCCCCTAAAGGTTCATGGTATGAACAGTAGCTGGGGAGTCACCCGATCACACTGTGGTATTTACAGCAAATGGCTGGATTCAAGCTAAACTTACAATTTATTTATAGGTTTCTGTTACTGGATTGCACCCACCTCACTCTTTTCTGATTGGCTGTGCAATAAGAGTCCAGCAAAGGACAGGCATTCTGTCCACCATGTTTGCTTCTTGTCTTCCTTGCTGCAAAGATCACTGTCCCCCTGTGACCCTCTACTGGGACAATTTCATTTATCCCCCAGAACAAGCAGGAATACATGTTTGTTCAGTTCTTTTCACTTGATTGCACACTACACATGTGTATAACCTCTTCCTGACCTCTCACCAGACAGCCGGAGGGCTCACATACACTGTGTTACACCAACAGGAGCAGGTAAGGTTTCACAACATTTCTGCAAGAAAATGCAATATGTCTGTGAAATAGCACAGTAATTTTTATTTTTTTGGAGTGGCAAGAAAAAGCTTCCATTGTAATGCAGTTAACGCATACCTGTTTTTTTAAGTAACACAGATATTTTTACTTCAAAACACCTTAACAACAAGATAAAATATCTGTGTATCTTTGCGTCTGCCTGGTTGCTACATTTCTGTCATTCCGAAAGATGGCGCATCACAAACATAGTTAGTAATAAAATGCATTTCATTTACTATTCCCAAACATTAACACTGCTATTACTAATCCCATAGTAAATGGCATATAGCATAGAAATTGCATTACATGCTGCACTGCGAACATTAATGCTGCGGTGATTTCAACCCATCTTAGACTGGTAGCTTAGCTAGATAAATAATTATTGTATTAGGTTACACGTTACTTTAAAAAGTAATCTAACTACGTAATGCTTGTTATTTTTAACGCATTATTCCCAGCACTGCACCTGAATAAATAAAGTTAGAATTTATAATGTATATTGTGAGGTGACTAGCTATCCATGACCCAAGAATAGCAACAAGTAGGCCATAAATAAACTTAAAATAACATCATTATTACAAAGTGACTACCATAAGGGAAAGAGAAAGTACAAACACACTGGTGCAAAACAACAAACTTGCAGCCTCTCTGGGCCATTGAACCCCTGTTTTATTAGGTGGGGTGGCTCGTCTTCTTGCCCACCCTTCTTTCTCTATGCCTTGGCCTCTCTGCCAGAACTTTTTTTTTTTACCATCCTCCTGACTCTCTATTCTGTATTGAATGTTAGATTTTATGTTCAAGATATATTTAGTATCATTAAAAAAAATTTTTTGTACTGTTTCACTTTGCACGGGCACCAGCCATTTTGCAAATTTTTGTTGTTCTGTTGTCTTGGAAACCATCAGATATCCATGGTACGTGATGTCACTTTGGCAATGGGATAAAAGGTCACCACTTTCATCTGGTCTCTATCTAAGATAGAAAATATACTACCAAAAACCTTTAAAACGTTTATCTATTCTCACTGGTTATGGATTTTTTTAGGCACATTTCTTTGACTTTGATCACTGTTTAGTGTTTTGGGCATTTATGTCTTATCATTTGAAGTTTCGATCTTGATCGTTACTTATTTATTTCGATAACATCTATTTTCCTGATCCCTTTCTCTTTTTCCTGTTATTTCCACCTCTTAGCAGTACAGCCATAGAAAACACTGCAGGGCCAATTGTTCCAGCCCCATAGACAAAAACTGGCTTGCAGCGCTCAGCATGAAGACAATAAGGAAGATTTTTCTAGATGAGTAATTACATTAAGCATATGACAGAAAATCTGTACAAAATGCTTAAGAAGACAAAGCTGAGGGTTGTTCTAAACATTTAAATAATTATTTAAATTACTGAAGGAAGCTTATTACTTATTCTGTGCAACATCTGGCAGGGCTGTGCCCCTCTGGCCCTTAATGCACAAAGGCCACTGCTCACTACAACTTTTAACAGGCTTGTGCCGATATCCTAAACTGTTGTTTGGATTTGAAATTATTTATATTTCATCTCCAAAGCAATCATTTTCAAAGTAACCCAAAATGCTTTAGTAATTATTGATTTGTTGTCCTGTTAACGTTTTATTGATTGCCTACATAATGTTTCATAAAATATTTGTTACATGTGTACAGTTGTAAAAATATCAAAGACCAACCTCCTGTCAGAACAAGTCGATCACATCTTCTCTAACACTAAAAACTGATCTTCAGAGGGATAATTAAAAAGTTGACGTTCAGCACTACCTCATTAGAAGTTTAGATTGATATTCGTAATACTCATTTAAAATATAAACTGCAAAAATATAGCTTAATTTTACATCCAACCAGCCATCTATCCATAATTTAAATCTGCCTGGTGAACTTCAGGGATGATGGTGGGCTGAGCCAACCACGGTAGCATTGAGGCCAAAACAGCAGCGATCCTAGGTCCAGGAACACTCACTGACTTCTGCTGGTCCAGTTTACAGTCATCACACACTAGTCATCGGAATGTGCATGGACATGGGGGGAATTTATAAACTCCACACGGACAGTGACACTTCCAAGATACCAACCTCATTCTCTGACATACGTTAGAGGAAATAATTGCGCTGAGATTTATTTATTTAACACAACGATTAGAAGGAATGTATTGCATTTATATGGTGAATAAGATGGACTTTGACGTTAAATGAGTTACTGTGGAGAGTGGGAGGAGAGTCAGCGTATTAAAGAATTCAGCAGGAGATACAGAAGTTGTTTGGCCAAGCATAGTGTCTCTATGTGACCGTGAGCTCACTTTGCCTTTAATCAACTGATTTTTTTCCGTCTGACAGTAATCTGCTACTTTCAGTCATGTGCCAGCATTGGTTGGCCTCCAACGAAAAATGCATTCGACAGACCAACAGAGACTTGTCTCTAGCTAGTAGATTGATTTAACCAAGCTGGAAGCAACTCTATCACTTCGAAACCAGAGATATATTCTAAAACAATGTCCCAGACACTGCAAATGATGATGTGCAGCAGGATTTGCGTGACATTGCTTTATTTGTATACTTTTGTCAGTAAGACTCTTCTGCACATGAACGCTGTTGTGAATAGCTTGACAGAAAGGTCAGACCGAGGGTTGTGACTTCTTCAAAAAGGTATGAGACCTAAGTTATAAAGACCTATATATTAGAGCTGCTACCATATTAGAGCTATTGCCATATTACTGGATTCTAACCAGCCTGAACATAAATTGTTTTCACCTCTAGGTAGTGTCTTGGATAGACAGCGTTACAATGACAAATTTCAGATATCTAAATTCAAAGCCAGGGTTTTCTCCTGAAGAGAAGGGCCAGCTCTACCATTTATATGAACTAGGTAATTGCCTTGGGTCAATCCATTAGGTGACACAGGCACCATCTGAGGGGCACCATTTCTGAAAGTTAAGGGGCATACACTCCAGACACCAAGGGTGACCCCCTCTCGAATCACAGAAGTATGATAATAATGTTAGTGATATTTACAGAAAGTGGTGCTGTTCGTGTTTCTGAAGGTGTGTGTGCTCCAGACATGGAGGGGAACCCCCTGTCCAGGTCTTTAAACTCTCATGATACTAAGTGGGTGCCATTTATGAAAGTAAAAGGGTGCATGCTTCGGACACTGAGGGGATCCCCAAGGTCGTCAAAGTCCAATAATTCAAAATATGGAAAACAAGGGGTGACGTCTATCAACCCCACCTTAGGGCTCAAAACGGGCTTCAACTGACACTGCCTAGGGTGGTAAAATTTGGGGCGGGTGGTGACAATTTCTTTGAACAACACACACTCCTCACTTACAAATACAACTGTTTGATTCCCATTAGCCCAATTATAATGTTTGGTCTTAAGTAACAATCTACATGAGACACCACTATTACAGGTAGTCTTCCAAACAGCAGTGTAGGCAAAATCATAGGTTACAATATAGATAATCATCATCATCCTCAAATTGGCATAGCATAAGACACAAAGATAATAAAAAAAAATCAATCAAAAATGACATGAAGATGGCAGCCCTTAAATGCATTGCTAAAGGTTGATTTTATTCAAACTAACATAACTGGCTGACATTAATACTTGCATTAAAACATCTTAGCTGTGTGAGTATTACCAAAACAAGTAAATAAGGGTTTGTGTGCAGTCACTCACAGTATCATAATATTGGATAATTAGTCACATGACTTGTTGAAGACAGGTAATAGAATACATTTTAAACTCTGGCCCAATATATATCTTCAGTGCCTTTCCACGGTATTCTCATGTGTCTGAACCTCTCTTGATCGGCACATCCTCTGTCGAGCGAGTTCCCGTAAAGCCCATTTCTCAAACTTCTCAGACTCCATCATTTCCAGGTGCCATACTCGCCTGGACACACACACACATAGATCTTAGTGTTTTATAATATAGTAGATTTGAGAACAAATGTGCCATTTCTTATACATAATCGCTTTGATGATGTTATCCACTGCATAATTTCAGTGGATTTCTGGGTGATATTGTCATGACAATGAGCAATGATAATGATGGAAATTATTGTCACCCTATGAGTACAAAGTAGCATCTCTGTATAACTCAAAATCATTTTTAACTTATCAAAAACATTTCTCGGCACAAAATAAATGCCTGTAAAAGATTCCTCAGGATCAAAAACTCAGAAAGGATGTAAACTTTGTCCAAATCCTGCAGCAAAAATTCTGCAGTGAATTTTAGGTGAACAGGCCTAAAGATAAAAAATAATATGTGGTATAATTAATTAAGATCTGTTAGGCCAGACCAGTCCAGGTATGCTCCAAACAAGTATTCTGATACATTAAACTGAGCAGTTACAGCCTAAAGGGTAAAAGATCCTTCACAAGCTTCATTAGCAGAAATATTTAATAGTCCAAAAATCATCAACAGTGCGACTTTCACTTAAAACCTTGCAGTGTTATATAAATGTAATTCCATCTGAAACCAAATTCCACATGACCGGAAGAAGTGATTGACTTACTGTAACTTTGGGAAGAACACTCTGTAGAACTTCCACCTGCAAAGTGAAGTACTTGAGACACGTTCCCTCTGCAAGACACAAGTGCAGCACCAGCCTGCCAGGGTGTTTTATGAGCTGTCAGAGTGAAGCACATCATGACGTTCACATATCAGCTCCTATCACGGTCATGAGGGTACTTTAAATGATAAAGTGCCCTGTGAATTATTTCTAGAGATGAGATGTGCAAGTTCATTCTAAACTGCTTATTAGGAAAAAGTCCTACAGGAGAAAGGCAGTTTCCTAAACAGTATCCTGCTGGGTCTTATGGTACCCTGGACCGCTTTCTGACTTCTTTTGCAACATGTGGAAAGAAAAGAAGTGTAGGAAATACCCATTTTTGGGGGCTTTGATTACTAGCATTATTATTTAAGACATACTACCTGTGATGGATGTGGTGGATGTCTAGGAATGTTACCTGCCTTACTTCCAGTGCTATTGGCATTACCTCTGGCCCACCATCACTCTGAATTAGATTAACAGGATTTGAGAATTTTATGTTATACTAGGTAACTAAACTAGGTGGCACTGTGGATACCACTGCTGCTTCAAACCTCTAGAGTGCTGGGTTCAAATCCTGCCTGTGTGAAGTTTGCCAGTTTTCTTCACGTCATATACACCATCCAGAATTGGTTAATGCTTTGCATTCAGTGCTGATGAGATAGGCTTCTGGTCTCTGCCGCTCTGAAATACATTACATTGAGTTGAGGATGGACAGAAGGATGTAACTCATCATAATATTATCTCATTCCTTCTGGTATGATAATAATAGGAAATAGTCAGAGAGAAGAATCTCTTCTCCTTTATACCTCTAAAGAAGATTGTGCAGTTTGTTCTGTTTCACCTGTTTCAGCCAAATCCATCATTTCATTAAATATGTAACGAAACATTCCCAAGTTACACCCCAATTTCCACGTTCATCTCAGGCAATGACAGAACAGCATCCACCCGGTTACATTACAAAAAACAGTTAACTTTATTTCAGTAAACAAGCAAACATATAATAACTTCTCAGCATATACTGTATTTCACAAAAAAATGACATAATACAGAAATTAACAAAATGTGTGTTATTCAGCAGTTCTTCAATACAAACTTTAACGTCAAAGTCAGGCAATATGTGGTAGTGGAGCACATTCTGTCATTTATTGGAGCTCGTTTATTCAAGCCATGGAAAAGAAGAGAGCTACTCTAGGAAATGAAGATCATCACATCATTCTTGAGAATCTGTGGGAAATGGTGAAGTCAAGCAATTTGACCAAGTAGGGCCATAGAGACAACAGACCAACAGGTTTGCTGCAGCTGGGCCAACATACAGAAGGACCAGCACACATTCAAAGTTATTATATTCTATCTAGCGAACCCTCCTCCCTAGGACACAATAGTCCTCACAAAGTTAAATTAACATTTAATTTAGGTTCTATCACAATAAATGTAAAGCCATATTTTTTGTGATCATCTTTTTATTGAGTTCATCAAATACAGGACAGCCATCACAGGTCAAAAACTAAAAAAACTGAGAAGAGAGGCCAGATGGATAAAAATATCTCCACAACACTGATCACCGGCCATGCAGCACTCAATCAGTAGAGAAGCAGAGCGTCACTTACCATCGGAGCTATCAGTCAGCAATATGAAGAATTCCAGAAGGACTGCGATGTAAGGAGGACTTCCAGAAATTAGAAGAAAGAAAAAATAACCATGACCAACTTGGCCAAAATCTCCACCATATTGTACCCTGTGATAGGTAATCCTGCACACTGTTAATGAAATGATGTAACTGTAGATTTAGAGTGATAGAAATATTAAGACATCACTTTTTTTCACTCTGTAGAGCATTCTAGGTGTTGTTCTTGTCCCAGAAGGTGTCTTCTGGTGTGATACCCTTGCTGAGACACATCAACAAGAGTGTGATCCGCTAAGAAATTTGTGAAAGGATTTTTGTTTTGTAAAGAAACATTTGAAACAAATAGTGTTTTGCCACTCTCCAAATTCTTGCCGTTAGCACATATTGTCATGGTAATCTGGAGTTTGTTTTTTTAGTTGATTTCATTCTTTTCTAGCCTTTTCCGCAGACTCCAAAAATAATGCAGGTAGCATTTTGAGGATTTCAGTGGTCTGGTTTGTTTGTTGATTCGGGACGTTTCTGAAGACATTATTTTTGAAATACATCTTCCCGAGGCACCACTTTGGTTTTAGTATTGGTGCCACCATTGTTTGTTATTTCTAATGCAGGGTTGCCAGACTCTTACAAGTCAAGACGTCTGGGATTGAAAAACGTGTGATGTAATTACTGCAACGGTATTTAGGTCAATGGTATGCACTTCTTTACTGTCCAAGTTTATAAATAATTCAAAACTTAAACATCTAAGGTCATTGTTGTTAATGATCTCTCTGGCTTCAAATTTTTTTCTGTTCATCGACTTCATTCGATTTATGATTTTGCCTCGCGTCCTGGCCATAGTTTCTTTGAATTTCATCCTCTCAGTTTCGATCTTGGCTCGTTATTACTATCCATCCATCCATCCATTTTCCAACCCGCTGAATCCGAACACAGGGTCACGGGGGTCTGCTGGAGCCAATCCCAGCCAACACAGGGCACAAGGCAGGAAACAATCCCGGGCAGGGTGCCAACCCACCGCAGTCGTTATTACTATTCCTGCTTAAAATTGCTGCCACCCCGTGCAGTCATTATACATGTTTTTGTCTTGTCTGTCACCTCTTCGCCAAGATGAAAAGCATGGCGAAATTTATTTTGTAGCAGAATGTGGAAGGTGGGGACATGGCTAGACAGCACTTATCTGCAAGCACTGCAGAGTTGGTTCTGCGCTGCTAAAATCCACTGGGTATGTGGCCACCAGCGAGTCTTCGGAGGGATCCTGGCTTTGATCAGCTTATGGAGTTGGGAGAAGTGGGTGTCATAATCAAGCTAGTGCTTTTTTTTTTTTTTGGATAAATTCTTCTTGACCTCTAAAAGTTATTTGAGTATGGATAGTTGCATGAGTGAGTACACGATGAAGTGGGCTAGTGTTCCATTCATAGTGTTAGTTACTCCTTGCTAACCTGAATGGATAGAAAGAGAGACGTAAACAGAAACTGGACCCCAGCAAAAAAAAAAAAAAAAAAGATTCCACGTTGTGAAACATCCAAAATATCTCCAAGTGAGATAATGCTGAGAATGGCCCTGGACAGGAAGGAAATGGAACATTTACTGTTAAAAGAGCCTTTTGGAAAAGATCGGAGTATGGGAGTGCCAACTCAGACAGGAGACTGGATGTCTCCTACACTGATGACATCCCGAGATGATAAGAGGGCTAAAGCTGCTTTCATTTGAGTACCACTTTTCCAGAGTTTCTTTTAACTTTACTGGAACGTTGAGAAATAACTGAAAGATGGATGTGCAGCCTAACAGTCAACACCACTGCTATGACCTCACTGTTGTGGTGGAATGAGGTACTGCAAGTCCACAGGAGAAGTGTTGGGGCACCAACCTGGCTGTCACTGTTTAATCAAATTAAAAAAACAATGAACAAAACAAAAAGCTTCCAGATCACAAAACTTGTCGTTAGGCTTGGAATGCCTCAGTTCAGCCACTAAATAGGAGCTCCATTCTGCAGTGTGCTCTTTTCACAGAGTAATGCCTTCATTAGGTGGCCATGGCATATATAGCCTGGGAGACCAGTGTCAAATGCCCTCACTGGGCATCTTCTCAGTACTCTGGAGGGAACAGAGGAGCCAATGCCCCCTCTTGACCCAGGGTGGTAGTACATACATCAGATGAGCCCAGAGAATGACCCACTGACAGGAATGTGTGACTCTGTATATTGTAAATCTTTTGTTTTAACATAGAGCACATGCAAAGCTTCAGAATCTGGTAAATTTAAGATTTGTGGGGAGTCAGAGCATCTGGTGCAAGAGATGATCCAACCCTGAATAAAATGTCAATCCATCACATCACAAGGAACAATGAGACTCCCAGCCATTCTCACTTGTCCAATAATTTTTCGGTTTACAGAACTCACTCCTGCAGAGGACCAACATCAATCTTGACAGCACCCAAGGCAGAAGCTGTCACTGGACAGGACACCAGTCCATCGCAGGTCACATTTAAACTCAAACGCCCATCCATCCATGCAGCCAAACCTCTGAATCTACTTTTTCCAGTACAAGGTCATGAGACCCCATATCTATATTGGCAGAACTGAGTGTAAGACATGAACCAACTCTGCAGGAGACATCAGCCTAATGTGGAGCACACTCATGATTATACCCTCACTGATTTATCTGTTCTTTCATTTTCTCAAAAACAGTGTTGCAGTCTATCTGGGCAGCATCAGACTCAAGTCATTTTTTTGATGTAAGTGGGCCCACTCACACTCACATACCCATGAATGTTGGACCAGTTTAGCTCTGCCTAATCATGGTATGGGATGTGGGAGGAACCTGAGGCAGACACAGAGAGAACAAGCAAACTCCACATGAACAGGCCTGAACTGAATCTGCACCTGGAACTGACAGGTACGAGAACTAACCACTGTGCCAGGCTTAATAAGCATTGAATTAAATGAAATGATGCATTCAGAGTGGAGGAGGCAGTCATTTAGTAAACATGCTGTATGGTTAATTCAATTATCATTTTCCTTTTTTAAATCCCACCTTGGGTTTTAGGTCTAATTTTTAGAAATGTTTTAATAACAAAGCATCTGAATGTTCTGCCTTGTATCGGGAGTGAAATATAGCAGAAAAGAAATGAATTTCTAATCACTGTTCACTGCCTTACCCTGAAGACTGTTACAGTTTAACCAAAATACAATCAAGTTAGTCACAGAGGACTTAGCGGACACATCTGTGTTGATCACTCCAGTAAATTAAAAAAAAATGTTCTTTTTCATGGCAAGTGCCAGTTATGCTGAACATGGCTGGTTCTGGGATTTTTTCACAGAATGTTTTTCCAGTTGTTTTTTAATTGGGGGTTGAGGGAGCAGAGCAGGAAGTGGATTCTGACGCCAGCAATTACAGCAATTATCAGCTCCCAGTCTGAGCTAGGTCATGGGCTTTTAGTGCAAATTGACAATAGCTGTTTAATAAACAATTCATTCATTATTTATTTGTTATTTATAATAAGGATGTAGCAATAGGAGTAGTATTAAATAGCACCATTTTGTTTGTCTTTAATATGTATGTTTCTATCAATGCATTGTCTGCACTGCTACTTATTCTTTGTCATATTATGTAATCAGTTGTAATTATTACTTATAAATATTAATGCCATATAAAGTGCCTTGTGATACCATGAGAGGCACTATACCATATAATTGTTCTCTCAAGAGATCACTCATTGATTGTGACCCTTCACTGCCTTTCTGCTTTTCATTAAAGTTTATAAATTGACACTTTCTTTCCTCCCTTGCTCCACTTTAGTTTCTTTTAGTATTCCTTCCCGGTCCCTTCCACTACCCATCTAGTGCCCCTCGGTGTTTGTCCTGTTTTGACACATTACAATCTGGAATTAAAATGGATTTTCATTTGAATTTTATGTAATAGACTTAACAATATAGACCAAATTGTTGAAATTGAATTAAAAATAAAATACCTTATACAGTGATCCCTCGCTATATCGCGCTTTGCCTTTCGCGGCTTCACTCCATCGTGGATTTTATATGTAAGCATATTTAAATATATATCGCGGATTTTTTGCTGGTTTGTGGATTTCTGCGGACAATGGGTCTTTTAATTTCTGGTACATGCTTCCTCAGTTGGTTTGCCCAGTTGATTTCATACAAGGGACGCTATTGGCAGATGGCTGAGAAGCTAGATTGCTTACTTTTCTCTGTCTCTTGCGCTGACTTTCTCTGATCCTGACGTATGGGGATTGAGCAGGGGGGCTGTTCGCACACCTAGATGATACGGACGCTCGTCTAAAAATGCTGAAAGATTATCTTCACGTTGCTATCTTTTGTGCAGCTGCTTCCTGAAACGACATGCTGCACGGTGCTTCGCATACTTAAAAGCTCGAAGGGCACGTATTGATTTTTGACTGAAAAACAAACTCTGTCTCTCTCTATCTCTCTCTCTCTCTCTCTCTCTCTCTCTCTCTCCCTCTCCCTGCTCCTGACGGAGGGGGTGTGAGCTGCCGCCTTCAACAGCTTTGTGCCGCGGTGCTTCACATACTTAAAAGCCAAACAGCCCTATTGATTTGTTTGCTAGAGATTGTTTTCTCTATCTATGTGACATTCTGTGCTCCTGACACGCACTCCTTTGAAGAGGAAGATATGTTTGCATTCTTTTAATTGTGAGACAGAACTGTCATCTCTGTCTTGTCATGGAGCACAGTTTAAACTTTTGAAAAATAGACAAATGTTTGTTTGCAGTGTTTGAATAACGTTCCTGTCTCTCTACAACCTCCTGTATTTCTGCGCAAATCTGTGACCCAAGCATGACAATATAAAAATAACCATATAAACATATGGTTTCTACTTCGCGGATTTTCTTATTTCGCGGGTGGCTCTGGAACGCAACCCCCGCGATGGAGGAGGGATTACTGTATAGCTGAATTGTGCAACATTTTCATGCAACGCTCATTTTTCTTCAAAACTGTATGTCATATAGTATACATTGTGATAGACAGCCAGAGACCTTGCCCCACCGGGAGACCTGGATAAATAGAGGACCAGGAGAGGGGCAATTCTTACCCCTGGACACAAGATGGCAGCTCTCCGGGATTGCATGGGAACCACGGAGCTGGGGGATCTGTGGCCACTGCCTGGGGGTGCCTGGATGGTTCTAGAGCAGTGGACTTCAGCATCTTCTGCCACCAGGTAGTGCTGCAGGAAGGTCATCAGGGAGCACCTGGAGCACATCCGGGTGCATTATAAAAGCGGCCGCCTTACTCCATTCAAGGAGCCAGTGTCGGGAAGAGGAGGAGGATGAAGCTTGCGAGGAGAGGAGTAGAGGCGGCAGAAGAAGAAGAGAAAGTAAAAGTAAAGGACTGAGTTGTTGTGGCTGTTTTGGTGCACTGTGTTGTGCGAGAAAAGAACTTTAAAATAAACGTGTGTGCTTTTGAACTTTGTGTGTCCTGGTCTGTAACCAGGCTGATCCTCACAACATCTATATATAATTTTTTTGTCTTGATTGAAAGAATGCAACAATGATACTCTCGTGTGAATATAATAAATTTAATTGCACATACTTCAAACAAAATACCTTATATACATCAGCTCCGCTAAGAACAGTAGTAGTTCAGTTGTGTGTTAGCAGTCGACAAATAAAGCCTATGTAATGGCACATGCTTACAAAATGTAAGTCAGCATAAATGTTCAACTACTGATGAAATCAGGACTGGTGATTATACAGGAAAAGTTATATTCTTTCCATGTATTAAGTTAGATACTGGCGATACTTCAGCAAGTAAATTACCATTTATCTTGCATAGCCGACAGTTTCCAATATTTTTAGCATTTGCTGTTTTGACTGTGTTGGAATATACTCGTGGACCAATAGTGATCGCAGCAAGCTTTATTGTGGAAACCAGGTGGCACACAACTCTCCGAACACCCAACACAACAGTCACAGGCACCAGTTTCTACAACACAGATGTTCATTTCGCTTGGGAAGCACTTTGCCTTGCTCCCCACTGCAGCCCAATACAAACAGTATACAAGAATAAGGCACCATATATAGTCATTTTCTTCTCCTTGTCTCGCTCCTCCTCCACTCCTCCTTGCAAGCGTTGTCCTCTAACTCCAGTTTACTTCTGTTACGTAGCTGGTTCCTCTTAAACTGCACTCCAGGTGTCTCGTTAGGGAGCTCTGGGATTACTTCCAGGTGTGGTGAAAGCCCAAAGTAGAGCTCTGCAGTTCCAGCAGCTCCCTCTGGTGCCATCCCTGAAACCCAACAGGGCTGAGCAGACCAATACCAAGTCCCATATAGCCCTGTGGGACTCTGAGGGGCCGTTACACCCCAGGGAGGCTGCCAAATCACTGTATGGGGAAGATAGCACCCTTCATAAGCCGTCTCCACATGGCTTTCCATTACGGAGGTATCCCAGTCAGTTATATCTCTATATACCGTATATAAAATCCGCTGTCTGTCTGTATGTATGTATGTTCGCTTTTCATGAGAGAACTACTTAACGGAGTTAGATCAGGTTTTTTTCAATAACTTGCTTGAACATTCCAGTTAATTTTGTGAGTTCTCTGATGGCACTATGTATCATAGTTCCAATTTATTTGCACAAATCCGAGAGACATGCAGCGGCCCGAAGGAATGGGGGTAGAGCCCTCCTCACTCGCCAACCTCGTGGCATTCCTTACATCCTCTTAGCTAGTGAACGAAAGAACTACTTAACTGATTTAGATTGAGTTTTTTTCTATAATTTGCTTGAACATTCCGTTGATTTTGCAACTTTCTCATCGCTCTAAGTATCATAGTTTGCTTGTGGTACCGACACATTGGCCTCCAGGGCAGGGCCCTCCTCACTCACACGTCTGCCTCGGGGCGTAACCTTAACTCCATTTCGATTTAGATCATTTTTTTTCTATAATTTGCTTGAACTTTCCAGTTGATTTTGCGATTTCTCTCATCATAGTTCACTTGCAGGGGCGATATATTCACGCTAATCTGAGGCAGAGGGTGCGGGCCGAGGGGAGGAGGAAGAGTGACGTCAGGAGTAGAGAGCTGGGCGGGGCCCTCCTCGCTGTCCTGTTTCACTAATACGTGGGCAAAGCCGCGGGGGATGGCTAGTATTCTATATATGCATTTTTGAATGAAATTTAGTTCCTTTGATATCCTCCGCCTAAGCAGTTTTTCTGTGCCTTCATGTCAGTCACTTTGTGGCCTTGCATGCTTACATACCTTCACAGACTAGTTGTAAACATGTCTCCTTTATACAGATGACCTGTGATACTTTAAGGTACTCAGGACCTTGAAGAACAATAGGTTGATCATTTGAGATGCTCAAAATTGCAAACTGGCCCATCTTTTGCTGCATCTTTTTTGAAGCAGAACAGCTGCACTTCTTCATTTAACTTTAGCTAACCTTGTGAACAAATACTTGCTAATCACATTTGAAGTGCTCCTTTGAGGCCTAATTAGATGACTTTTATTTACCAATACAAACATCCTCAAACTGAATTCCACTTCTGCTAACAGTTTCTTTTGCAGTATGTTGTATCAAATAAAAACCATCAGCTTTTTGTACATGCTTTAAAGTGTACCTTGTATTAATTTTATGTAACTTTAGGGATCTTATGAGGTGGTGAATGTTGTGTGATGGTGATGCCAACCTAGCAAAAATAGATATGAGGCCTCCAAAAATAGGCCAACAACCAGGCCAAAGGTTTCACTGACTCTCCCTGTCCAGCTCACTTGAAACTAGCATCTCTAGCTTTACAGTCTAGCAGGTCTCAAACAAGGAGAATTGATATTATAATACAAAAAAGTCCTAAAATAAAGAAAAAGTCCCATAAGGAGGAGGATTACTGTAAACGTCTGGCTTGTGTGCAAAAGGGCAACCAAGAAATCTTTATAAATTGGGGTTTATTAAACAAAAATTAGAAAATGATTGAAAAACCAAAAAGTAGTTGTCAATAAGCAAGTCAGTAAAACCAAAGAAAACCAACAATACTAACAAAACTCCTGACAAGCACACTGATTTCATGATTTGACTTTACTCAGCTCTGGCCTTAAATACCCAAAGGAAGGGCTTAGAAGGGCTGATTTCAGGGTGGCCCCGCACCCTTGGGCTCATCACAGAGCTCAAGGAATGGAAGTGCAGTTAAAAGGACAAAACACAATTATGAACATAACAGAAAATTTATAAACATGCATATAACAAGATGCATATACACAGGTATTCCTTCTGATCACTTTTTTCTGTTTTTTTTCCCTTAGCTTTGTGTACACTTCTACAGGCAAGACAGAGATACATTTGTAGATCTGCCTTTGGTTATTTGATCAGACATTTTCAATGGCCTGTATAGCAGAAAAAATAAAGGTTTGTAAACAAACTGTGCTCCCCAAGTTGTGTAGATGAAGGGTATCACATTCAGAGGCACTCCATCGACCATGCCACTCTTGTAGGAAGCTTCTGATATCATGAAGCCAACCTGACAAAACCCATTGTTTCCTCCCATTTTTTCCTTTTGGTTAACCTCCTATGTCTCCTATGTATTCATTCCCCCTTTAACCTCTCAGGTCATTTGTAACACCAATTGAAAGTTTTGGGTCTAGTGATGAGTGAACTCCACTGAATTTGTTTTGCAACAAGTTCAGTGAAATTGCAGAACTGTTCAGGAACTTTATCAAACTCAGTAAAATGCATGGAAGTCAGTGGGAAAGGCAAAACTGAACTGGTTTTGAGTTGATTATAATGGTGATGGTGCAACAGTCTTTTAAATGTCCCTGAGAAGTAGGGAAATGATTGCCAACTATGCTGGACCTGAGTTGTGCTAACCATTGTGCCACTGTGTCTCATAAAATGAATAGAATTAAATATCAAAAACATAAAATTTCTTGCAAACAGTGGAAACATGAGCAGGGAGCATGAATTCACTGAGGTTTGGCCCCCACAGATTTGATAGCAGGTCCTCACCTCTTTGTTTTTTGCCCTCATGATGCACTTGCTTGTTCACTGCCACTGCTACCAAATAAGCACAACACTAAAGCACATGAATTCTTCACTCCTTCCTATTTGCATTAGTTGCATAGCACTCTGGGTATGAATATTAAAGGGGTAGGCTCACGTATTACCCACAGGTCACATACAAGTCCATATCTTTAAGACATGTGTAAATTGACACATTTCCAGCTTCCTTCTGTATTCACATTTTGTGTTTAAATATATTTGCCAAGTCTTTTAATAATATTTTAAAACAGCTGTTATTAAATCCATAATGGAAGTAGAATTTCATTTGGTATAGCAGTTGATCTGGCATACTGCTCACACCAGAATCAATATTATATACATGGTGGGCTGTCCCATCCAACATTGGCTTCCAAAGCTCTGTGTTGCCACACTTGCTTTGTAAAGCATCATGGGGTGCTGGGAAAAAAAAAAAAAGTTTGAGCGAATTTTCAGGAAGATAGATAGATAGATAGATAGATAGATAGATAGATAGATAGATAGATAGATAGATAGATAGATAGATAGATAGATAGATACTTTATTAATCCCAAGGGGAAATTCACATAGTCTAGCAGCAGCATACCAATAAAGAACAATCCAGGGATCTAGTCCACATAAAAGAAAGTGGTAGATATTCATCCAACAAGGCCACCTGCAATTCCTGCTACCAAAAATGGTGAATTTCACCTATGGCACTACTGGGGACCTTTTGTGGTTTCTTGTACCAGGCCAGTGGCTAGTCTTCGGAAGATGGGTTGTTGCAAGAGAGAAAGTCGGTGCTCCCACCTCTAAAAAATTTTCCTGTAATGAAGCACTGATGGTCCTCCTTATAGCACATGAACTGTTGCTGGTCCAGTCTAGAACTTTCAGTACAAGCAAGACGAAGCTGTAATCTCAGAATCTCCAAAAGCAGGAAGATGACATTTTTATTCTTTGTAAGAAGATTCCTTATTGTTGTTTTGTGAATGCACAATGACACCATAATATTTCATTTTTTCTATGAGGTTTCTAGTCCTGTGTTATTTTTATTTCAGGGTGACAGGGAGATCCAGAGTTTTTTGCATATCAAAAATCAACCCTGAACAGAATGCCAGTCCATGGCAGGGTTTAACAATTTTGAAGAATAAATCAGCAAGTAAAAGGTTTAGGGACAATATGGAAGCTTTTATTTGTGATTGCTTTCAGGTGTATCTGCCCAAATGTACAATTTCTGCAGATTGCACCAAATACGCAATTCTCTTGGAAATAATTTTGCACAATAACACCTTAAAGGAGGCATAAGAGAGCCGACTTACTTAAAGTTTTTAACACTTCCAGACAGGGATATCTTAAAGCACAGAACATGGACAGAAAAGGCCTAGAGCTTCCTGCTAGGTAGAATGCAGAGTGATGTTAACTTCACAAAGACAACATGACTTGTGAGTCTTAAGAAGCTTAAGACTTTTAAAGATTTAAAATCTGACAGTAGAAACTTATGTATTTAGCAGTTTGTTTTCTGGCAACCAATGTCATCTGTCAATCATTGAAGGATGGTGGTCAGAGCTTTTGTAGCAAATCAGTACTTTATACAGCATGATGAAGATGAAACAGCTTGTAGCATATGAAGCATTACCAAAGTCAAGTCTGGAGGATATGAAAACAGACGCTAATGTTGGGCTCTCGGACATGCATGTATTCTCATGATAAAAAGAGGTTCCGTGGATTTTCTTATCATCTGCCTTAGAAGATAAGATGAAGTAAAAAATAACATCTATATGGGTGGCAACAACAGGGGGGCATGATCCTGACGCTGCTCGGGGTTTTAAAGGCCCTGCCTGTGGAGACATGCTGTTTTTCCAATAACAATGACTTCATTTCTTTTCCTATTTAATTGACAGATATTATAACTTAGCCATCACATCACATCCTGCTGTACATGTGAAGAAGGCTGAACTATTGGACGGGCGCACAGTGTTTGTGCCTGTTAAGCGCAAACGAAGGATGAAGAACTTGAATGCATGCAAATAACTTGTATGGTTGCATACTTATTTTATATATACTTGTATGTTTATGTGACTCCTTATTGAGTTAAATAACATGCCACATTCAAGCAGAAAATATTTCCTTTCCACTCAATACAGTATGTTGAGGAAATGCTCTGACTTCATTGTTAATTACTTTTCCTTACTTTTCAGTATCAAGAATCTTTGCATTAACTTTCGCTTTCCAAAGCAGACCCCTAATAAGAAACATACAGGATAAACACAACCAAGATGGTCGCAAAAGTCACTAGAGAGGGCTGAATGGTCATTTTTACAACATTTTACTGCAGTACACAGTGCTAGGGACATGCCTTCATCTGAGGTCCCCTCTTTATTTCCTCTGTTCTTACAGCTATAACATTTTTGTTTTTTTATACTGTATTAATCCCTTTGGGGAAATTGTCTTTTGGAAGACAGAGTGGAGAATCTGCCATTGTACAGCACCCCTGGAGCAATTTTCAGGTTAAGGGTCTTGCTCAAGGACCCAATGGAGTAGGATCCCTTCTGGCAGTAATGGGATTTGAACAGACAACCTACCATATACCAGCAGAGATCTTTAGCCTCAAAGCCACCATTCATTGCCTCATAATTAGTGATAGGAGGGCAACAGAAGCAGATAGGAGGGCAGACAGCAGACAAGAAGAAGAGCTTGGGGCAGCACCTCAGCCAGTCCAGGGCAAGACCATGTACCACCATCGAGAGAGACGTGAAGAGAGCAAACCAAATGAACAACTTCTTTAACAGGTTTGACCACCCTAACCCACTCTCACACTCACCTCGGAGTATTGCACCCTCCACACATCCTTCTGCTGATACCAGCATAGGAAAGACATCCCCACCCATAATTACAACAGCGCAAGTGAGCAGAGAGCTGAAGAGACTTCGTGCCAGCAAAGCAGCGGGTCCAGATGGGGTATCGCTACGACTGCTGAAGGTCTGTGCATCGGAGCTGGGGGGTCCTCTACAGCGCATCTTCAACCTGAGCCTGGAACAGGGGAGAGTCCCGAGGCTTTGGAAAACATCTTGTATCACCCCAGTCCCAAAGGTATCATGTCCTAGTGAGCTGAATGACTTTCGGCCTGTTGCTCTGACATCACATGTGATGAAGACCATGGAGAGGCTGCTGCTTCACCACCTTAGGCCACAGGTTCAACACGCCCTTGACCCTCTGCAGTTTGCATATCAGGAGAAGGTGGGAGCAGAGGATGCCATCATCTATATGCTACACCGATCCCTCTCTCACTTGGACAGAGGCAGTGGTGCTGTAAGAATTATGTTTCTAGACTTCTCTAGCACCTTCAACACCATCCAACCTCTGCTCCTTAGGGACAAGCTGACAGAGATGGGATTAGATTCATACCTAGTGGCATGGATCGTGGACTATCTTAAAGACAGACGTCAGTATGTGCGTCTTGGGAACTGCACGTCTGACATTGTGGTCAGCAACACAGGAGCGCCACAAGGGACTGTACTTTCTCCAGTCCTGTTCAGCCTATATACATCGGACTTCCAATACAACTCGGAGTCCTGCCATGTGCAAAAGTTCGCTGATGACACTGCTATCGTGGGCTGCATCAGGAATGGGCTGGAGGAGGAGTATAGGGACCTAATCAATGACTTTGTTAAATGGTGCGACTCAAACCATCTACACCTGAACACCAGCAAAACCAAAGAGCTGGTGGTGGATTTTAGGAGGCCCAGACCCCTCATAGACCCAGTGATCATCAAAGGTGACTGTGTGCAGATGGTGCAGACCTATAAATATCTGGGAGTGCAGCTGGATGATAAATTAGACTGGACTGCCAATACTGATGCGCTGTGCAAGAGAGGACAGAGCCGGTTATACTACCTTAGAAGGCTGGCGTCCTTCAACATCTGCAATAAGATGCTGCAGATGTTCTATCAGACAGTTGTGGCGAGCGCCCTCTTCTACGCAGTGGTGTGCTGGGGAGGCAGCATTAAGAAGAAAGACGCCTCATGCCTGGACAAACTGGTGAGGAAGGCAGGCTCTATTGTTGGCATGGAGCTGGACAGTTTAACATCTGTGGCACAGCGACAGGCGCTGAGCAGGCTCCTATCAATTATGGAGAATCCACTGCATCCTCTTAATAGTATCATCTCCAGACAGAAGAGCAGCTTCAGCGACAGACTGCTGTCACTGTCCTGCTCCACTGACAGATTGAGGAGATCGTTCCTCCCCCAAACTATGCGACTCTTTAATTCCATCCGGGGGGGTAAACGTTAACATTTAACAATATACATAGTTATTGTCTGTGCTTCACCTGCATTATTATCATTCTTTAATTTAATATTATTTATTGTATCAGTATGCTGCTGCTAAAGAATGTGAATTTCCCATTGGGATTAATAAAGTATCTATCTATCTATCTATCTATCTATCTATCTATCTATCTATCTATCTATCTATCTATCTATCTATCTATCTATCTATCTATCTATTTTATGTGGTTAGGAAACCTACATCAGGCATTTACAGAGACGTTTCTACATACAGTATTATGCTAAGAAAGCACTGCTTTGCACCGAATCTGTTGCAGATAGACGTACGTCTGTTTATTTAAATTGGAATACTTGCGCTGGTGAAGACACAGTGCAGTTGTTTCTCTTGATGTTGAGAAGTGGCACAAATTCCAAAGGCTATGGGTGTCAAAGGGCTTTGTGTAATGTACATTTCAGTAGTTCCTTCCATGTCGAGCCTTGTCTGCAAAGAGTTTTCTTACGTCACTTTCTATTATCACAAGGAGAATGTGATAAGTCTATTGTTAAAGCCAGGCAAGACGCATGACATTATGAAAACAACAACACCAATCTGTGCATGAAAGATGCTTATGTCAAGGCGTCAAAAAAGAAAAATAAAACCCCACAAACCTCTCTCTTATCTGACAGGCCCAACAATGCTGTGAACAAGAACAACACTGATCTAGGCTCCTCCGTGGAGAGTCGGTTGAGCCCTTGTAAAGAAAACATGGTGATACAGCACAAGATAATATGTTGATCCAAATGGGTATCTTCTCTGATGAAGTAAAGAAAAGCATTTTCTCAGCTGTTCTCGCTATCTGCACTTTATCCAAAGTCACACGTTATGAAGAAAAAGTAAGTGGAAGAGTTTATCATTATTACTAAATAAGAAACAGAAATCAAAAGACAAGCAGAACTCAGATGACTGGATGAACGTTTATAAAGGATCAAAACAAGAATCTTAATCACGAGTAGAATAGTTGGGAACCATGAAGTTCTTAAACAAAACCTTTTAACTCTTTCTTGAGATCTATAGAGCCTGTCCTTTATTTTAATTTAAAATTCAAATGAATGGCATCTGCAACCACTTGACCTTAAATAAGATGAATGCACAATGGCTGTTCTATAATGGGAAGGCATTTCTAGAAACCACCTAGACCTTTACACAGATTGACATCATCAATAAAGTCTTGCAATCTAAAAATAATGAAACTGTAGAAAGAAAATCCAAAGTGCTCCCAAATTAGGCTAAAATATTTTTGAATGGAGTGGCTAATCGTGTGACAGAGGGAGGTTAGAGGCAGAATCTGCCGTCCATTACTGTGTATGTGCACACAAGGTATTTACTCAAAGGTAACAACTAATTTTAAGAAAAAAAATCAAACACAAACTAACTTAATGGCAAGCTATTTTTGAAAAGATAACTACAATCCAATTTACCAGGGGTGGCCAACTCCGATCCTGGAGCACCACAGTGGCTACACTTTTTCATTCTAAACATTTTCTTAATTAGTGACAAGTTTTTGCTACTAATTAACTGTGCTTAATTTATTAGCTATTGAAGACTCAGACCCTTTAAATCAGGGCTGAGCAACGTAGGTCCTGGAGGGCTGCATTGGCTTCAGCTTTTTGTTCCAACCTAATTGCTTCATGAGTAATCGAAGCACTTATTGCTTCAGTGACATTTTTCTGCTTCATTTTAGTTGTCTCACTTGTTAATATTTTGAGCCCTTAACTCTTTCAGGGCTGATGTCAACTTTTGTCAAAATTCAGGAGTAGAGGACAGTAATCAGCTGTTAGCTGTGAAAAAACTTGTCCTTTTAGTTTGACTCCCTTTGCTAGAAGGAAAGTTACATAGTGTGGTAAGTAGCCTTGGATACAAACAGGCAGACACCGAGAGTTTCAAAACACACCCGTTTAATTAAATGAAATTGTCCCGCACAGCACACAGTGTCATCGCACCACACACCCTTAAGTCCAGGTCTTTCAAACAACCCCCAGCCTACCGCCACGATAGCTTTGTTGATTTAACCTCGATTCCCTAAGTGTGTGAGTAGTGAAGAGCAAACAACCTCTAAAATGGCATCAACATCTGGTGAGAGACCAAAGTGAATGTACAAAGCAAAATATTCCATGGACGTTTTATGCCTTTTCATTAAATAGGACTCTTACTTGTCAGACTCCGAGTTTGATGCAAGTGATCTGGAGATGAATATTGAAAACGAAAGTGAGGTACCGGCATCATCTGATTGGTCGCCAGCTGATCGTGGTGCTGAACACTTTTGTGTAGCTGCTGTGCCTACAGCAATGTTCACCTGGGAGGACCACCACTTATGATGACAAGAGGTACAAACCATATTGCATCACACTGCCGCCGCCACCACCGCCCACCTACTGTGCAAAGACAGCCAGGCAGCCGGCTCACCATGCTTTCCTGCTGAGTATCGAGACGCATACGCACAGCCACTGCTGCCAGAGATGCTGAACATGCGTCAACAGCAGCCACAGCACATAGCAACAGATGTTTTATGTTGATATATGTGTGAAACCACTGCTTTGTGTGCTTTACAGCCCTCAAAGAGTTAATTGCTAATTTTAGTCTTAATCAGCTGTATTCATAACTGCTTCTTATTAGCAAAAAGATGCAAGTGACAAAGGAACCAGCAGTTCTACATCTAGCTTGTCTCCATTTCCACCTGAGTATATTCGTCATTCGCTATTTGGTTTAATTAAGTACTCAGGAAACTGAAGAGAAAGTGAAGAACTGAAAATTACTCATCCGTTTTAGGGTTCAAATCACTTGGATGACACATGTATCATTAGAAAGGAAAAAAAAATCTATGATTTAAGAATGAACAGACATGACAGAGTTAAAACATTAACAAGCTATAAAATTAAATAAGATCTGTTATGGGCGAGGATTGGCTTCTAAGTAAACAACTGGATTGGAACAAAAACTTGCATCTACTGCAGGTCTCCAGGATCAGAGGTGGCCAAACCTACAATTGACAACGCTACAACTGAAATGGCAGGCTTGTATGAACATAGTAAACATAAAAAAGAAGACCAGAACAGTACATCCAGGAAGAAGTGTTTGTTTTAGAACCCTGTTCACTTATGTTAAAAGTTGTTGGTTACGCTAGACCAGTGTTTCTTAAAGTATGGGCCCCAGGATGTCCATAATTGAGTCATGAATTACAATTGTACTGAATGAGAAAGGTCGCACATGGTTTGCAGTAAGCCTTGTGATAGGTCGCCACTTGCATGGCTCAAACAAACCACCCAAACGATGATGGCAGATTATTCTCAAGAGTAGAAATCGGCTGAGATTTTCCAAGGTGGAACACTGAACAATGAAAGATGGTGATTATCCAAGTCAGACTGGTTACTTTTCGGCAGTGATTGTGGGTCTTTCAGATACGTAATAGACAAAATTGGGTGGAGAAAAAATTACCTTTAAATTTTCCAATCATGTACCATTTTATTGCAATCTAATATTTTTTGATTTCCTTTTGTATTATAAATGAAAGGAGAACATTTTGTTCAAACAAAGAAATGTTGGGGAGTTAGCTGACAACCATGTTAAATAGTAAAGGTATGCAAAATGTTCAAAAAGTAACAGGCACTCGAGGAGCAGCATTTGAATAAATGAACACTTTTGCAACAAGTAAGTATGGGGTGGATATTTTATGGCAGCTAGTGGAACATGAAACATTGTGTGAGTACAGGGGAGAATGGATTCCACCAAATATCAACAATTCCTCCAGGAGGATGCTAGACAGTCAGACAGGAAACTGAACCTGAAAAAAAGGATGGCTTCTAAAACAAGGCAGCAAAGTAAAACATACTTTGAAATCTACTATGAAATACCTCAAGAAACAGAAGGTGAAGGCTTTGGAAGGGCCCTCGCAGTTCCACTGACGTGAACATCTGTGGGTAGAATGTAAACATGCTGCCAAGAATATCTCACCACTGGTAGTGATCTGCAAGAAAAATGGGAAAGATATTTCCCAGAGACTAATAGTTGGCAACAAGAGTGTTTGCAAAGTGTAATTTTTACCAAAGGGTGTGTTACTAAGTACTGACTTGCAAATGCCACAATTGCTCTGTAATTCTATTTTTTTTTGCATTTTTAGTTCATCAAATAAATGAACATTTTCATAAAAATGACATTGTTTTAGCTTGTTTGCCATCAAAGTATTATTTCCTATTTTTTACTTCAAATCTCAACAAAATGTGGTGGCTTTGAGGCTAAGGATCTGCGCTGGTATCCCGAAGGTTGCCGGTTCGAATCCTTGTCACTGCCAAAAGAGATCCTGCTCTGCTGGGCCCTTGAGCAAGGCCCTTAACCTTCAATTGCTCCAGGGGCGCTGTACAATGGCAGACCCTGCACTCTGACCCCAAGGGTATGTGAAAACTAACAAATTCCTAATACGAGAAATTGTATAAGGTGAAATAAAGAACAAAATACAAAAATACAAAAAAAAAAATATGTCATTTGGCCTGGGATGTCCACATGTCTGCATGGATCTGTATGGTTGTAAATCAATAAACACTGAAGAGAAAGCTTAGCGGTGCACTGGTTTGGGTTTCAGCCCTGGTATAATTGGTGTTCTCTCTATGCATGCGTGGGGTTTTCTTTAGATAACGTGGTCTTTACGTGTATGGGATAAAATGGTGACCTTACCTCGTCTGGTCCCCATTAGAGCCACTAGCTGGGTTTTGTATAGATGCATAGATGGTGGATGGACAAATTTAATATTTAGCAATGACATAGCTGGTCTATCAGTGCTTTAGGTCTAAGGCAGGGGTCCCCAACTCCGGTCCTGGAGGGCCCCAGTGGTTGCTGGTTTTCATTCTAACCCTTTTCTTAATTAGAGACCTGTTTTACTGCTAATTAACTTGTTTTGAATTAATTCTATTTGACTTGCTCTTGAAGTCTCAGACTCCTTTATTGTTTGTTTTTCCTTAATTAGCAGCCAAACAATAGTGAGATACAAAATTAACCAAAACATGACCAGCAAACTGTTGATCATACAATATCTAAAAATAAAGAAGTCTGAATGTCTCAGGAATGATGATCCACTCAGGTCCCCAAAACGTTTTAACGGTGCTCTTAGAAAAGAGTTAATCAACAATTTAGGGAATGTCTGCTATTGCACAATGAGAGCAGCAACAAGCCATTGAATTAAAGAACGGGTTCAATTAACACCAAGACTCGGTGCCTAATTAAGCAACTGGATGGAGTGAAATTGGTGGGAGTTTCGGGCCTTGACTTAGTTGGTCTTCTGTTGGCTCACTCACTTCACATTTAATTTCTGTTTGGGGGCCATTTAAGGAAAGAAATGAAATATTCAGGGGAACGATGAAGAAATTCAGGGGAACAAATCTTGCAAAAAACAAGTCAATTAAAATTAATTCAAAATTAATTAGCAGTAAAAACAGTGCACTAAGAAGAAAAAGGGTTAGAATGAAAACCTGCAACCACCGGGGGCCTCCAGGACCGGCGCTGAGGACCCCTGCTCTAAGGCTATCAAACGTGGTCCAGTCACCGACACACTATGAATATGCACTGGGCTTTGGTTATATGAATGCACTGAGAACTATATCACATTTCTTTAACCAGAATACCCAAAAAGATGTCCAAGATGAAACAATTGTTGACATGAATTAGTGACAATCCACAATGCTCAAAATCCCAATGAAGAGTTGCCTCATTTAAAAAAATTAATTGTTGACTCCCGGGTGAGAAAACACAGGTCTGAAAGAAAGATCGTTATAATGAAAGTGGACAAAAAGTGACTTATATGCTACAGCGTAGCATAGCAGATGACTGACAGTGAACAGAGTTTGAGCGAAGCACTAAAGACTCTGCTCCATGACAAAAGAGTAGACAGCTTCACTGAAATATGACAGGTTTTTAGATTTTTAGATTTTCAGATCATTTGAAAAACTGAGCCTAGGTGGAAATGCTTCTAAGAGATCACACGGAATGCAAGACGGAATGGGGTCTGTCATAGCTGAAAAGACTGAAGACAAGGTAAATAACTGAATATGGAACAATAATGGGTGGTTAAAGTAGAGAGAGAAAGTAGTTAATAAAGAAATTTCATATTTACATGCAGATGTCAGGATTCCCCTAGGACTCTGCCCCTTGTTTGGTCTTGTTTCTTTCTTCCTGCATGTTATCATTTTCTTTACCAGTTGTCTACTTCTGTGTCTGTTTATATTCTATGTTGTTAATTGTTTCAATGTAGTTAAGTGTCTGTTGTTACCTTGTTGTGTTTTAGTTAGTTTCAAATTACTAATTGAGCCCAAGGGGGACAGTGCCACCAAATCACCAAATATTAAGGGCACAAAAAGTTGCCAGAGGATTATTGTGAGCAAAACAATCACATGTGAAGTAAAACACATGACCAAAGCAAACTGGAAGTCAAAGCCAAAAGGACAGCTGATCAAGCAAACACTACCAAAGTCAAAATCGAAGTTCAAAAAATAGAAATGAATTCCTAATACTAGAGCCTACTTGGAATAAAAACTAACTATTGGTAAAGAGTTTTATAACTTTTGGAATATCCACTGAGAAGATACTGAACACACTGCACATCATCATATTTATACTGGAAATACAAGTAACTTCATTGAACCAAGTCCCATGGGAACCAGAATGGCACAAATAATAAAAAAAAAGATGGTAACAAAAATCAACATGTTTTAAACAAAAATTAAAGTAAAAACTACGGTCAGAAATGAAAGCACATATAAAAACTATAGAAAAACACAGCTACAGTATAAAACTGATCAAATAATATACTTTGGCGTGCTGCAGTCCGGGACAGTCCTTGTGATTCTTTAATTAAAGTCGTGTTTTACTTTTTGGATTGATTCACCCTTTTTTGTGTGTAAAAAAATCTTTAGCTTTTGCTTTTATAATTCTCTAAAGAACTAATAAATGTTTCATGATAAAAATGATAGTTAAGAGTTGTGGAGAGAACTGAGATGAGACAAGATGAAGAGTTCTTCTTGTCTACAGAGCCCCATTTAATAGCAATAACGTTAGGCAAGTTAAACAAAAAGAAAAACAAAAAGGGCAAAACTGAAACGTCATTCCCTGGTCTTCAGACTGAGGTCTTCTGTGGGCTAGTGTGGCTCCAGTTGTCCTGGCTTGACAGGAAACAGATAAAGTAATTTTTTGAGTCGAACTGGAAGATAAAAGGCATAAAAGGCAAAACAAAACAAATAAAATATAAATGAAGCTAATGAAACCCAGATAAGAGGCACGTAATCACAGTGAAAGTTCAGGTGAGAAGTGAAACAGGCAAGACGTGAAAATCAATAACGAAGACAGAATTTCTATTAGAGTTTAAAGGATTTATCCACAGTTCAGATGAAGCTTGGTGCAGCTGCTTACCTTTTATCCTATCTTACCGATGAACTTGAGGTCACGACCCCAGAGATCACACCCCTAGAAATGTGGGATGCAGCCCTAACGATGGTTACACAAAATGGCATCTACTATAGAAAGAGGCTATAAGACCCCAAAATTCAGCTCTGATCATGACATCAGCAGGTGTGGGTCCAATAATGAACGCTGAGTTCTGGTCATCATGTTTCTTATAAAGAAGAGGGATCACAAAGAGGTGGTACTTCAGTGATGGTCCATTCTTGGGCTGGAAGAGGAAGAGAGATTAGTACACGCACTTCACCATAACCCCTCCTTGGTTTCAACTCCTGAGCAGAGCCCCCTGTTTTGAATGTACCTTATTTATTGCATTGCCAGGTTTTTTTTTTGTTAGTTGCTATGCACCACTATTTTGTTGTTTTATACACGCTGCACTGTTGAAAGTCAATTGTCAAGATGCTAGCTTGTTGCCAGTGGAGTGCCTTCATGCAACACGATGTATGACGTCATTAGCGCAACACATTATATACTGCTGCTATGTTTATGCGTCTTTAGATAAACAAAGAAACAATCTTTGCCTTGAATCGTGTTTCCTTAGTCTGATTCTATGGCATTTCCTTACGACTACAGGTTTGTTTTACATTTTTGGCTTTGTTCTTCTGAGCTGTCTATCCTTAAAGTTACAAATTTGTTCTGTTTCCCACCTTTTCTGTTTTTACTATTTTGGCCTGCTCTAACACCACCAACACAATCCCACAGAGTTTATATGTCACAGAGTTCATTCTGATTCTTGACCTCTTTGCCTTTTATCCTTAATGCATGGTGGTATTACATTTTGGCTTTGAAAAATTTGGTTTAGTGTTTTTTCTATTGCTTGTTTTGTTAATCCATTTATTTCTTGTTTGTTTAATCCCTTCACCTTCAGTATTTTTAAGAACACCTTCTTAGTGCCTGCTGTCTTTTCTCTTGCACAGTTAAGCTTATTAAAATTAAGTACAGACTGACTGGTGTTGTCTGGTTTTTGGAGCAAACAGTCTTTTCCTCCAATCCAGGCATAATAGTGGACCACATATGGCAGGATAAAAATAAAGAAAAATTGAGGTGGAGTGCCACTAAATTGCTTACGACTGCTGCCAACTGTTCATCAAAGGTGTGAAGTAGAAGCGCCCACAGTATGCAGTATATGTTTGATTCTTTAGCAGAAGGTATTGGCCGACAGAGGCTGCACAGAGTATGGACTAAGAGAAGTGTGAATAAGGGCAGCTGTCACAGAAGGTACATCAGAAAGAAATGCATGGAGGCATAACATTTCCTCTCCTCCATCTGAACATTACATTTACCTCAAAACTCCACTGAGGCCTAAAAATATAAAGCAGATTTGTGCAGGTATTTAACCAGCATCTCAGTGTGGAAAAACGGACCTAACTGGCTCAAAAATCTTACAGTGATGTAAATTTGGTCCTACTCTTAGGAATAGGAATAAATGCATTTGATCAGTTTTCTATGTTAGGAAACTACTCGTACGTTCAACGGGATTTAGGAGAGCTTGTGAGCTGTCCTAACTCACTAGCAGCTTCAAGAACATGGTGTTCAGGAAGAAGTTGGCACAAACATCCTTGGAAAGACGGGATGTTTTGGAAATGCTGGACAACAATGAACTTGTTAAAAGATATTGATTTGACAGAGAATACTATTTGCAACAAATCTTGTAAATTATTTAATCACTCCATCGTCATGGAAAGGCATGTGCTCTCAGCCAAAATGAAAGTGTTGGTAATGTTATGCTTTTGGCAACAAGAAAATACAGCAATAATTTAGATATGTCTTAACCAACCATTTCTTGAATTTTGTAGCATACTTTGAACATCCTTACAACATTGGAGATAATACATCCATGTGAGGTAATGTTAAAGCAAGCTGCAAATTGGCAGGCACATAAAGATCATTGCCCCAAGTGTGGATTAGCATGCATATATGAATCGCAAGTGATATGATAATATCAACACACAGGTGGTTATGGATGCATGCTGTACTGTAGTAGCCAGCATATTACTGCAAAAATAAGAGGGGCTGAATGAGTAATTGACAGTGAAATGTCACACTGGTATGCTGAGCTGTACATTCCATGAACCCCTGGACATTCCCCTTATATTCTACAAGCCTGGGAAGGTTCAAGAAGGCAGATGGAGAATTCCAGGTCACTAGATAATAGAACCTCACCAAAGACAAAGGTGGATCATAGGGAGGGTCATAGCTCATGACTCTAGAAGATGATTGGAAACGCTAGAAGAGTGTACGTGACTTACAGCCGTGTCTATTCAGTAACTGTTATTTTACGAGGCGCTTCCCGTGATCATAACAGCAGGAGGTTGATTCTTCTAAAAGTTGTGGATCATTCATTGTTACATAAATGTGCTCATTACCAGGATTTACTTTCAGTATTATTCTTGATGTTGATGTGATCAAGTGGCAGCAATTATAATATGTGCAGCTTAGCACGATATCCTAAATTGTTATGTTTTCTTTCTTCTTCACCTATTAATTTAAACATTATCCTTATTATTATTATCTTTGTGGTGAAGCCTTAGTGTTAGTATTAGAAAGCTACAAAACATTGTCATAAGTGGCAATTTGTGGCAAGGAGTGCCATAAAATCATGACGTAATTCATTCTCAGAAATGGTCTCCTACTCCTCGTTGGGAGTGGGAGTAAGAAGCTTTGTAAATTCTTCTCTTAGACTAATCTGAGGTATTATAAATTCTTATCCAAGTATTGCTGAGATCTTGATAAATACTGGGCCTGGTTCTGAAACTCAATAAGTAGGCTTTGAGGCCTGCTCATACTAAAAAGGCTAAAATTCCAAATTCCAAAAGGGAGAGGTGAACAGTGAAAAGTTCTGGTCCAAAAATAACAATTATATTTTGATTATTTGTAATGTTTGGTCCATTACTAGAGATCTAGCATTCTGTATACCTATATCAGAGGGTGAAAATTACAATTGAGAATATCTACTCTATATATATAAAATCATAAGCCTAAAAGTGCAACGATTTTGTGCAACGATTTTATGTGACATTTTTATGTCACATTTTTTGTCACGCTTTAAATCAGGCTTATTTTAAAACCTACATATATACTGTATGTTTGGTATCATTCTTTTCAGAATTTATCGAACTTTAATGTGATATTGTCAGATTTTCAGATTCTTATTCCGTTTTTAAATTATAAACTAAAAAATATCAAGTACTCACGTCCCGTGAAACGAGAGTTTGTGCCAAAAGATTTAACCACGCCCGGGGCCAAAGATAAAAGACAAAGTGTAGGACAGCTGCTGTACAGGCTTTTAAATGTTTGAAGAGCCGCACAAAATGCAGCTCATGCGGCACACCAGCAGCTGCAAGCCAGCAGCTGATCAAGCAAAGAGGAGGTAAAAAAAAAAACTGTATTTGTTTCCCATTGTATCACCATTTAAGAGGGGGTTTTGGAGGAGCGACCACATGTGCTTGGGGTGCGTTCATCCCCCCTCTTCACAACACGAGCGGCAGAGACACGAAATGGCTGGGGCATAGAGCAGACAGGGGGGAACCCCCTAGTTTGGACTTCAAACATTTAAATTGAAGCACATATTTTATACTTTGAGTAGTTGTCACAGCTATTCCTATTTATTGTGTAAATGTACTTCATGAAGTAAATCATTACATTTCTTAGGAGCACCCCAAATTAGGGCTAATAATTTAATTCAGTTCCACAGACTATGAACTCTAATTTGAATTTATTTGCAGTAACAGCAACAGTGATGGTGCATGAAACTACAAATGCAAGCACTTCACTTACCTTTCTAACTGATGTTAGGCGTTTCTTCCCTAACACACCTCAAATTCAACTGGGCAAACTCACTCACTTGCCCCCTCTCATCTTTTACTAGCCCCCCCTTACCCTCCCCCTTCCCTTACTCTCATTCTTAGCCTGTATTTAATGTTGTGAGCCCAGCCCACTTACCTACTGTAGTTCATGCTTTTATTTATTACATTGTGACAGTTGTACATAACATTATTAAGTACATTTATGGTTATTGCAACTGTAATCTTCAACTTTAGAAGTTCCTTTAACAAAACAATATGGTAACCAGGGCTTGACGTGGACCGGTACACACAGCTATAGAGTACCAGCCATTTTGCATTTTTCTGTTTTTGGTTGTGTACCAGCACCTTCAAGCGATAAACCCACCCCGATCTCTGATGTGATGTACATTTATCATTGCACCTGAAAATTTCCCCTGCTTGCTTGATTCCCCCCCAACTCAATTAAGACATTGGATAAAATTCAAAAAATACATCAGGAGGACCACTTCAAGCACTGATGGTAACACACATCGAGGTACATTCAGTATAGTCTTCCATTGTTAGGGTATAGTTACTGTATAAGTAGTGATGAGGTAAACAGAGTGGCAGAGCCAGCAGGGGGATCAGGGAAATTCAACTTAGGGCCTGCGCTAATGAGAGCACTTAAACATGGCAAAAAAAGTTATTAACAACATTCTGCTACATCCTAATATGCAGTCTCATATAAATAATATTTATTTCAAAATGCAGTTTTGAAGTTTGAAAAGGGCACATGCTTATTGTGGAAACACACCATGTTGCCACAAGGCAATTCCCTCACATGTTATCCTTGTAAGAAATTAATAATCACATGTCAGGTCAGTTGGAGTGCACAAAACAGTGAGAAACAGCTATCTTTACTTCAAATTTAATTTTACAGTCACACTTATTTGCTTCAAGCCAACTAACAGCTGCACATGGTCAGAGGCTCAATGACAAAGTGCACAAAAAAGAGCAAAGCGACAAAGTGAAGAGAGATGGACCATCTGATGAAGAAAGCAACTGTGCAAATAACACAAAAACAGTAAGACAACTGTAGATGAAAACTATAATAACAAGAGACAAACGTGTGGTAAGTGGTGAAAATGATAGTGTCAGTGGTCCATCACAATGTACCAGTGCTGACTTAGCATCCTTGTTGAAGCTTAACACTCATGAAAACAACTCCATTAATCTGTGCAGGTCCTAAAAATGAGAGAGTCTCCCCGAAGTCATAACAGCTCTTGTAAATCATATGTAAATCCTTGGAAGTTGAATGTGTTCTGTTCTGGATGTGCATTGAAATTGTTGAAGGGGACTCACCAGCAAGTTTTATATGTTAAATGAAAAACGTTTCCAGACAGGAACTAAATGCCTTTCATCCTATGTCAATGGCACATGCTGTGCTGGAAGAAAAATGACACTTATTGTATATATTTTGCCAAGTGAAATAGTTTCACTGCAAATTGTGCAAATTGTTACCTCTCTCTTCTTCTTCATCTTCTTCCTCTTTTCTCACTTCTCTATGGGGTCAATGTGCTTGATCAGCCATCTCCAAACTGCTCGGTTTTGCACCTCCTTGCCAGTCAGACCCTTTTCCTTCAGATCTTCTTTTACTTTATCCATCCACCTTTTCTTTTTCCTCCCACTCTTTCTCTTCCCCTGTTCTTCCATTCCCATCACTCTTTTGCCCACATAGTCATTGCCTCTTCTAATCACAAGTCCATACCGCTACAACCTACTTTCCTAAACTTTCTTAGATATCTCCCTGACTTTTGTTGTACCTCTGATTGTCTCATTTCTTGTTCTGTCCTCTTTGGTAACTTCACACATCCATCCCAACATTCTAATTTCTGCCGCATTCCACCTTTTCTCCTGCACTCCCCTTACTGCCCAGCTCCATACATCATTGCTGATCCACTGTCATAAAAACCTTACCTTGGTTATTCAGTTGCACAATACTCCTGATACCTTTTTCCAATTGTACCTTCCAACAGCACACTCTGGGGGTTATCTCTACATCTAATTCACCTTCTTGGATTGCCACTGATCCTAGATATGTAAACTTATCCAATCTATTCAATAGCTTCTCAGTGTAGACTAACTTCTGAATCCTGATCATCATTAAAACTCAAATATTCTGTCTACCTACAACCCTCCATCTTCCAAAGCCCTTCTCCATTCTTCCAAATTCCTCTCCACTTCCTATCTTCTTGTGCTACAGTGCTTACACGGCCCAATGTCATCAGCAAAAAGCCTGCACCAGGGGGATTGGTCATTTATCCCTTGACTCAACACATCAAAGAGGTCAGGACCTAAAGAAGATCCCTGGTGCAGGCCTCCTCTAACTGGGATCCTGTATGTTACCCCAACACTGTTTTTAATCCAACTCTTCACTCCCTCATACATATCCTGGACAATCTCTTATGATTGTGTTTTATTTCTTTTCCATTAATTTCTTCTCTCACCTCTTCACAATTTTTTAAACTTGCACTCCCTCTGTCTCCCATTAAATCAATATCAGCCTAGCACAGTGCTCTGTTCTAAATTCACATCTATATCTGCCCAAAGAATGCATGCCTACCAAAGGTCACCAGACCAGACACACACACACACATGCACACACACGCACACAAGCACTGTTTCTATTACATCAAGCTTGAGCAGTTATTAGGGACCACTGTCTGAAATTGGAGAGTTTAAAATTAAAATCTGGTGAGAAGAAGGTTTGAAAGACAGTGGAATTAGAAAAACATCTCTCATATATATATATATATATATATATATATATATATATATCAGATTGTGACACAGACTATGAATGCCGTGAATGTAATTACCCTGATCTACATGCTGTCAAATAAATGAACCACACGCCGTGGCGCAACGTTAGGGGCATCGCCTCTGGCGCTGACGTCCGAGGTTCGATTCCCGAGAGGGAGTGCAGTGGAGTGTGTACGCCTGATGAGCCCAGAACGAGGGCGAAACACGTGTCGTGTACTCTTTGCATTTATTTGACAGTAAACTATTTCAACCATTCTATGATCTGCTCCTCACAAACGGAGGGCACCGTGGCGGATGTTAGCAGATTGCTGGCCAACCACAAGCGTTACCTGGTAGGTAACCACCCATACAATCAGATTGTGACACAGACTACAAATGCCGTGAATATATATATATATATATATATATATATATATATATATATATATATATATATATATATATATATATATAAAGTCTCTCATATATAATGAATAACTTACAGCGATGTCAACTTGAGATTAAAGTGATTTGAACTGTATTTAAATAAAAAAGTAAGACACTTCCTTTCAAGGATATTTGCAAACGATACCAGTTGGAATTGTGTAGCTCAATAGGCCTTAATGAGGGCCTTGGATGAGGGAAGGAAAATTGCTTGAAAGTGGAAAACTGTTCTGAATAGGAGCCTATGTGTCATGTATGATTTATTATTGTTCATTTTAACAATTGGTACCATTGTATTCTGAAACCTCCTTAATCCAGTTCACGGTCAATGGGATTAGGCACTATCATACCACTCCAGAATATGTCAGTGCATTACGGGGAACACTCATACACTCTATTACACTCATTGGAAGTCAGCAAGAAAGCAAAAGTACGGTGAGAGAGGCCGACGCAAAGTCATTGATACAGAGATCCACAGACACGTGGACTAAGTACAGTGTGGTCGACTGTAATACTTTGGTGACCATCAAAACTTGACTTGATATTATTTTGGAGAAACTTGCGGAATGGGATTGAGGAGTTTTGCTGGGCTGAACTGATGCATCTTGTCAAAATTGTTCTAATCTTCAAATAAATCTCTTAAAGAAAGAGATAGGGCCAGGATACAAGCCCAGGATGTCTGGTCTGAGAGACAGCAATGCCAACCACAGCGCCACAGAACCACCCATTTTTAATGACATTACTTTAAATAAGTGATTCTGTATAAAAGCAAGTAGCTCAGTGCTAGAGTAAATATCTCACATCATATCTTTGATACAACAATACAAGAGGTCTTCAAAACTTTCTCGGGTCATGTTGCATTTTATCAGTCAATACAATACTCAAATAAGCAACATCTCAGTTATATGTCATTCATAAAGTTCATTTTGTATTATCTCCCTATTATAAAAGAAAATATTAAGACGAGACGAGACTATTGCCAATAGATTTTTTCAAGTCCCACCCTCCTCTCAACCATTTCAGGTTAATGGCCCATACCCACGGTCCTCTCACTCTCATTCTTGTGAATGCTTTTGTCGGACACAGTTCCTGCGCTGTCAAGCTCTTATAAATTTTTACATTTTTCTCACCTTAAGGTCCCAATAAAATACTTATTATGTCCAAATCTTATTGAATAATTTCATCCCGAACGGTTATCAACAGAACAAATGAGTACACAGGCAATCCTAACACAGAGAAACAAATTAATGCAAAAATTGCCGATCAGTTACACGACAAATTGGTTAAATGCGTATCAGTAGACTATGCTGAAACAGTTGGTGGTGATTTTGCAGAAGATGAAAACATCAACTTACAATATCCTGTAGAATATCTACAAACGTTAACACCATCCAGTCTTCAACCAGCCCAAATTACTGCTGAAAGAAGGATGTATCATAATGTTATTGCATAATTTATGTATGAGTGATGGGGCTATGCAATAGGACAAGATTAGATGTATTCAAAATTTGGTCAAACAATTCTAACATGTAAAATTTTAACAGGCAACAAGAAAGGTAATGTAGTACATCTTCCGCGGACAACATTAGACACCAAAGGAGATCTTGATATGCCGATTCGTATTAAAACAATTTATAGTTTCCCCATTAGAATAGCTTTTGCTATGACAATTAACAAATCACAGGGACAAACATTCGAAAAAGGCGGTTTATTTATTAGAGAGAAAGAAACGATATTCATTCACGGGCTGTTATACGTTACGTTGTCACGCTGTAACTCCAAACACAGAATCAAAATTCAATGCGATATTGACAAAAAGTTTTGCAGTAAAAGTAAAAGTTTAAAAAGTATTTGCATTTTAATTTCAAAGCCAAACAGAATGAAAATGTATATAGGCCTACTTCTAAAACGCAACGAATACCTCTAAGGCAGCATGAAACATAATTTTCTTTCAATTTATTACGTTTTACTATTTTTTACTATGGTTAATTTCTCACTGTAATGTAAAATAGTTAGGTTTATTATGCATTCGTAACAATTCCCATGAAAATAACAATCTGTTTAAATTGTACATCCGTTTCCCCATACGCGAGTGGCAGATCCGCGAAGTTACTAGCACATAGCACCCGCCGGGGATTTGACGATCGAGTCCCCTATTTAAAAATTTAAATAAAACATACATTTTTTGGAGTAAGTCTAAGCTTTAAATTTTAATAATAAATATAATAATCTATGCTACTGTTGTATATGATTGTTCAATAATGCTTTTGCCGATTACTTTATTTTCAGGTAACGATTACTATGGTCTGCGTCTTTTGGGACGTATGACTTCTTGAGGGAAGGGTGTGGTTTTCTTGAACGCTGTACAGAGAGTTAGTTTTACAGGGTTAGAAAATAAACAGCATTCGAAATGTTATTCTGAGTGTGTCTCTACTTCAGCCTAAAGAACACTACATCTGCTACATAATAAAACACAAAAGTCTGTTTGCCCAGACCCTCAGAGGCAATATGATTGGGTCAGTTTGGTTTATTGTCAATTGGTCAGTTTTGGCTTTGGCGACATAACGAAAGAGAAGTGCTTGGCATACAAGGAGGAGAAACGTCATGGGAGGCATGCGATGAGCATGCCTTCAAAGACGTCAAGTGTAAAAGCAGACCAGGATGTCAAGAAGTCACCTAGTAAATAAAAAAAAAATAATGACCGAGTCACAGAGGATATGGGAAAGTGCTGCCTGAAGAGGGGCAGTGCCAGTGAAGAGAGGCTCAGACACACATAGATACAGAAGCACAGGCGGTGAACATACACTTAATCCAGAAATTGCAAATATTCTTTAAGTTATTCTATTACTATGTCTTTTGATAGGCATAGTAATAATAATAATCAACTAGTATATGTAATTTTTTAATCCACTTTTTCTTAAACTCAAAGTGCACAAAAATCAACAACAAATACGAAACTCAAAAAAGATAAAAACTGGAGTAGCAGATGATGAAACTAAAACACATACAACAAACAGTTTAATATTAAATGAAAGAATAAAAGATACAAAATAAAATAATGCAGATTATAAAACTAAACAAAAAGAAAGAAGCTGACCTCAAGATAATGTTCAAATCCTATTTGTAAATACTACTGGTTAGAATCCTCGACCTCTTCTGCTCTATCCAGTAAATGTCCTGTGGTTTGAATTAGGAGAAGCCCTAAAGAATGGAACTGTAGTTAGAGAAGAGAAGATCTGAAGCAGTAACCGCTACCATTACTTTCAAAAGGAGTAACTGAAAGATTAAAAACAGAAATTGTATGGTCAGTTTTGAGGTTAAGAGGAATAAGTGCAATGAAATGACTTGCTAAAACGAAAGCTGAAGTCAAAGCAATAGCCTCACCAATGTGGTTTATTGTATATCTTAGAATATAGCAGAATTTAAACACTTATGTTTAAAACGTCCCTTATATGCACAATAAAATCGATTACTTAATGAAGCCATTTTAGTAGCCACTTCAATAAAATGTTAGCCTGCTTCTCACAACAACACAACATTTATTTTTATCAGAACATTTTGATACAAATGATGTAGCTCAAAGTGCTTTACAAGATGAAGAAAGAAAAAAGAAAAATATAAAAATAAGATTAGGCAATACTAAGTAACAAGATAAGGTAAGATCCGATGGTCAGGAGGACAGAAAAACAAAAAGGGCTGGAGAAAAAAACAAAATCTGCAGGGGGTTCCCAGGGCCACAAGACCACCCAGCCCCAACTGGGCATTCTCACATTTTCCTTCGTGCTCTGCTAGTTGTGGTTTACCCAGCTGCTCAGCCATTGCTCCAACTATTATTCAGCTCACAGCTCGTCAAATCCATATTAGACAGTAACCTACGCGTGCCTGCTTACCTGAACGGGCGACGATTTATGAAACTTTAGGAGCGGGCAACTTCTGCGACACCAAGGAGACCTCAACCCATGGTCATCAAACTCTGATCATACTGAGTGGGTGCTGTTACCTGCTGGGTGCTGTTTAAGGCAGTAAAAGTGTGCATACTCCGTACACAAAGGAACACATGCTCCACAGACACCAAGGTGGTCCAACAGGTAGTTGAAGTCTAATAATACTCACTACCAGTTATGGACAACAAGGGACAACGTCCATCCTCCTCACCTAGGGGTTCCAAATGGATTTTGACTGGGCACTGATTGAGCTCCATTCTCTCGGACGCTGACATTGCGTTTGAGGACTTTTTAATTTAATTACCAATTACCTCTCATTTGTCAAGGAATAATTGTCAAAAATTCTGCAGTCATACCCAAAATGCTGAACCAGATGTGAGGATGTTAAACATACTGGCCCAATGCATGTCGTGCGCATTCATGTGACCATACACATAGCCCATCATACACAAGCGTTTTTTTAACCATCCTTTACTGCATGGAACCTACTAAGTCAGAATGGACATTAGCAAGATGGATTCTTTTCACGTCTGGCATAATACGCTTCAGTCAAAGCTAATACACTCATGTCTGCATACAGAATGGCGTGAATTTTATCACAAAATTTATAAATGTAATTTGCTGGATGCCTAGATGAATGACAATATTTGTGCTGATAATATTACTAAGCACGTTTAGACTTTAGGAAGGTAATAACACCACGATTGTGACACTGAGGTATGGTCAGATAGTGAGAGGGGTGCGTGAATATACGTAGCAGGATGTGAAAACCTGATCGAACCTACTAATTGGCCTGGGCACTATAGAAGGTTAAGTCATCTATATATTTAATGTCTCTCTGATAACGGTGCGCATAAGGCTGGCGATCTCCCTTATAGCAGAATTGGACAATAACCCAGATATTAAATATGAGTAGATGAAAGCTATCTAAAGACGATTACAACATTCATTCAAGGCTGATTTTACTGGTCTTATCCAGTATGCCTCTGATACAGAGTGCCAGGTTCTCGTGGTCACTGAACTTTCTCGTTTACAATGAGTGGTTCTGTTCGGTTGACGACACACCACATCACCACTTTCAGAGGGAGAGCAGGTCAAACTTAATGACTGTAGCTGCTGGATCTTTACATCTTGAGGATGCCAGAATACACAACTAGGAATTACAGGGGATGACAGATTAAATGACTGTCCTACTATTGTGTTACAGTCAGGGTTATTTCCCTTGCTTGTGTTTATTTCCCTTTTTTGTTGTTTCAAAGTATTTTTCATGTTTTTATGTATTTTGGTTATTTTCGTTAATTTAATTCATTGTTTCACATTTAAGCGCTGTTATCTTTAAACTAGTTTTACATTCCTTGTTTGAGATCACTGCTCAAGAACCACCCCTTAGTCTTTATATGTGAGACCGGGGAGTTGACCTTTCAGGGGATCAGTGAGTGTTGTCGGAGTTCTTTTGTGAATATTATTTTCTTTAGATTTTTTTGGCTTTCTGAGTTTTTACTCCTTTTCTTGTATTTCTGCAATTGTATTTTGTATTGGCATTTGCCTTTGGATTGCCTTTTTTAAGCAAATTTGTTTTGCCCCTTTTCCCCTGGTTTTAGTTTATTGTGCTTCTTTGGTTGCTTCTTGTAAATAAATTCTCGATTTATACATTTGTCTTGTTTGAACTTGTCTTTATCAAGCCAGAAGTTTGATGGGTTCTTTTCCTTAAAAGGCATTTTCATGTATTTTGTGGGACATTTTTAAAGTATATTTTGAACTTTAAATGCATATTACATCCACTGTAGGCCAAAGCCTGTCTATGGTGTTGGGGACTGGCTGCCTAGGGAGAGGACATATCTGAGCAGGCTAGTGTGGGTCCTGGCCTGCTTTATTGGACATTTAGTGAGCCACAACCCTTTTTTTCCACATTTACTACTCCTGTTCACAACTCCTACGACTACGTAGTAACTCACTATATTTTGAAAGCCAGTTGACAGACTTTGTTTCTCCAAGTATGGCGAGTTTAGCCACAGTATCTGTCTATGTTTTCCTTTATACCATTCAGTCATAGTACAAAAAACATGTGACACTTGACTCACAAGCCTCTCTTGGTCCAAAACAGCCATTGTCCTTCTTTCCTTGCGGTTTCATTGTCTGCATTATACTTCTGCGTGAGTGCTCATTGGTTTTTATTTTTTGCACACACACCAGCCATACCACAGGAGACGAAATTTTTCATTTTGTTGGTGCAAGTCTTCAACAAGAATGTCTGTTATGACTGATAAAATTTTTCCATGATGGAAAATCCAGTCCAGATTGATGATTAACAAGGCTGTATTTTTAAAATATCAGCACAATCCATCTTGGCACAACTTCCCAGTCACCTGACACAACACTGCATTTGTGGTTTAATTTGGAATCTGAAAATCAGCAGATCAGCATATATAATGTGCAGTGACGTGGGGTGAGATTCATGGCTGGTGAGGCACTGAGTCCTTCAGAGTCAGATTTACAAATATATGTACCCAAAAGAGTAGCTTATTCATTGACTGCAGGCTTCTTGGTAAATTTTTCATGTTACAATATCCCATGTTAGTCCAGACATTGTCACAAGTTGAGAACAAAAGGCATGAAAAACAGTAAAGGCGGTTTCTTGTAGAGCAACAACACAGCCAGTCTTTTTGGGTATACCACTCCGTTTGAAAAGAGTTTGAAGCAAACCTTTTAGCTCCGGCATTTGTCTTCCATTATTTATCACTTCCTGTTTTGACTAAAAGTCCTGTTTTGAGAAATTTTTAAGCTTAGCTAAATTATCTTCCGTTCTGACAGTCAGTCGGAACAAAAAATAAAAATAAATGGACCACTGCAGTGCGCTTGACTTTCTGATATCGCTAACTTATTGGCGCCTCTGCGTAGAAGAACAGCAGGAACAACCACCTGTTTGGCTTACATGCGCCCCCTTCAGTGCGGCACAGTACTGTCTGCCTCTCCTTGTGCCTTTTCACTTTGGTTTTGTGTCCGATCAGTAAGACTAAATATGTTACACACGTTCATTAGGGATACTAGCCAGACTGTGGAAAGGCATGGTGTATAATAAACGTATCTCCAAACATTATATTGGTGACATACAGAAAGACAGCAACAGACATGTGCCAATTGCATGCATCAACCCGGTGTGTGAGGGAGAGCACAGTCCGAGGTGAGGTGAGGCTCGTCACTGCTGCACCTCGTGTTTCTCCCCTGTATTCGAACAGGAAATGCGCCAATTCAGGGATTTTGACTGTAAAATTGATCAAAATTATTGGAATCATACTAGAGAAAAGCCAAGCAAAATGACACCTTTTATTGGCTAACTAGAAAGATTACAATATGCAAGCTTTCGAGGCAACTCAGGCCCCTTCTTCAGGCAAGATGTAATCATACTAAAAACAAATTTATAGCACAGACTAGTGGACAATTTATTTTATGTTATCATTAATGGGTTTTTTTCTCACCTGCCTCTCCTGACCACACGTCCCTGATATTGTGCATTTCACATATGTATGGTTACATATAGTATGTGTGTTACCCACATTTCTAATTCAGACAAAAGGTGTCTTTTCATAAACACAGTTAAGAAGGACAAATAAAAATAAGAAATAATACTGGTGTCAGAGGAACACTTCATTGTACGTGAAAATAAAAAAAACAAAAAAATACAAGAAGTTATTAATTCATGTCATTTGAAAAAGCCGTTTTTTACAGTCTGACTGTAACAAAAACTAGGGGGAGTATGAACTTCTTACTATTAACAGGCGCACCAAAATCAGATCCTCCAGTCACAAGGCACCAATCAGACGCCTAAAGAGGTTACTGCCACGCAGGCACACTTAGTCCCTTGTGACTTAAAAACCCAAGACGTGGATGTTCTACTTGGTTATGGTTTTACCTGCCATCTTTGATCGGGACTACTTATTGCAATTGACCGGCAAGTAAATAAAATAGCCGAGATGAAGCTGTGCCCCGTGCAGGGTTGAGCTTGTTACTTTGGCCTCCAGCAACCCCGAAATCAATTAAATGGGGTTCAGAATGTTATGCTATATTACAAATAACATAAATTGAGAGTGAAGACAAGTCTCTCTGTGTATAGCAGTACAAGTTAAGTTTCCTCAGTTGGAAACCGGAAAACTCTGTAAAGTGAAAAAGAGAAAAATAATAATCAACCTGTAAAAGGTTCATTTTCAGATCATGACTTAAGAGAATGATTCATTTTTTTTTTATCTCCAGCAGACTAAACTCTCAAAATGTGATGCTTTCAAATCAGGAAGATGTCTGATCACTGTTGATCTGCAAAATAATCTCCCTATCTGTGATCTTTAATTATTAACCCTGTGATCAAAGCCCATCAAGGGATAGCAGCTCTTAAAAAATTGTGCTGTGTGTCTAAGCCTTGCGTGTCAGTTCCTTCAGCGTGATTGATTGCTAATAACATGATTTTTCTCTTGAGAGAGAAGAAAACGATGACGATATACAAACTGGTGCACTTGCTGTCTATTACATTTAATATGTCAATAGGAAACATCCCTCGGTGTCAGTGATTCCCCGGCCGTTTGGCTATCTGTTATGTTAATTGCTATTACAGACAAAACAAGATCATTTTTTATCTTCTTTGTCAAGTTTCAGGGAGAAAATCCATCATTTGTTTTTTTTATGATGTAACCAATTTTATTCTCCTTCTCCTTTGTATCATGCTTAGATATAGGAAATATTATTTTGAGCTGCTATGTTTTGAGGCTCCGTGATGCCAATAAAACAACAGCTCAATGCACAGGAGCATTTAGGGTTAAGGGGAGCAGTGATGTAGAAAATGACTTCTAACTTATGCCCAGTGGCCCACATACAAATGCACAACAAAGAGTTTCCACTGAGAACATCTTATTTAGCAAAATGTACATGTCGAATTTCTTTGACAGGCAAAGGCAGCTTATTATTTAGGTTTCAGTTATTCAGCCATCATTTTTTTCTCCTTGCTTTGTATCTAAACAGCATCTAGTGACTATCCTAGTGGTAAAGCAGAGCAAAGCTCTTTAATGAATGTGTGTGACATATTTAGTCTTGCTGATAGGACATAAAACCGCAGTGAAAAAGCACAAGGTGAGGCAGACAGTACTGTGCCGCACTGAAGGGGGCAGATTTGAGGCCAACAGGTGGTTATTGCTGCTGTTCTTCTACACAGAGGCTCTAGGCGCCAATAAGTTAGCGATATCAGGAAGTCAAGTGTGCAGCAGCAGTCCATTTATTTTTATTTTTGGTTCCGACTGGCTGCCAAAATGGAAGATTATATATCTAAGCTTAAAATTTCTCAAGACTGGACTGGACAGTCAAAACAGTAAATGATAAATAACGGAAGACCAACGCTGGAGCTAAAAGGTTGGCTTCAAACTAAGGGACAAAAGTCAACTCACTCTTTTCAAATGGAGTGGTACACCCGAAAAGACTGGCTGTGTGGCTGTCCTACAAGAAACTGCCATTACTGCTTTTGGTGCCTTTTGTTCTTAACGTGTGACAATGTCTGGACTAACATGGGATATTGTGACATGAAAAATTTACCAGGAAGGTTTCAGTCAGTGAATAAGCTACCCTTTTGGGTTCATATATTTGTAAATGAGTCAGTGCCTCACCAGCCATGAGCCTCACCATACATCCCTATGAAGAACAAATATCTTTATATATGAAGATTCATTTTTTGCCCTTGTTACTAGATGGGTGGGGAGCAATGGATCAGTGTTCACGTCACACTCCCCGTAAGTACCCTGGCTTGCCAGAAGAAACAAATGATCAAACCAGCAGTGGGCCAAATTCCAAAAACTCATTGAATCATGACCCCTCGTCAAGACCCTCCAACAAGAAGCTTATTCGAGACTTTCAAGCCATGGGTCCAGTGCTATGATTTCTCTAGCTGAATTTTGAGAATCTATCAACCTCCAAGTGAAGGCTCATCAGTGTCCTAGCAAACGAACATGAAACTGATGTCATCTGCCTGCAGGAAACACACATCACAGCAGATGAGACAAGACACTTCACTATAGTCAGTTACAGTCTTCATGCTAAACACGGTTGATCCACATATGTTTGCAGTAACATTACAGAGGGAACAAAGATACAATTTACAACACTGTGACATTATACAGGTAGGTGGGTTCCATGGTTCCAATGTCTATAAATCACCAAGTAAGAAGTAGGAAGAGGTGATATTGCCAAATGTTGATCATCTTTCAGTTTATGTTGGGGATATTAACAGTCACCATCAAAGATGGGGGATCAGGATGTGAACGCAGACAGTGGGCTACTTACAGATTGGGTCTGCAATATTAACCTCCAACTTGTACATGATTCCAAAAAACAATGTACGTTTAGATCTGCACAATGGCAACAAGAGTACAGCCCTGATCTGTGCTGGGTTTCCACAATCCATGTGTTGTGCTAAATGATTTCCTAAAAAGCCACCACCGCCCCACTGTCATCCACTTAGGCCTCCAGTTTCCAGTTATTCAATCTATTCGGAACCCAAGGTGGAACTTCAGGAATGCAAACTGGGAGCAGTACACACTCTGGAATGCAGTGTAGCCATGATCCTATTAAGAGGCATCCCAGTAGTGGAGGCATATAGCCGTTTCTGTAAGGCAGTGTGCTGGGCAGTGTGAACACACCATGACTAACCTTGAGGAGATAGAGGAGCTACTAATGCAGCATGAGGCAAACAGGGATCTTGACATTGCAAAACAAGTCATCAAGTCACTGGATGCAGCACGGCGGATCAGATGAGAGGAGACGACCCAAGTGATGACCTTAATAGCTTCCAGTGGAAAGGCGTGATTACTTATTCAGCAACTTGGCGCTGCTCAGAGAACTCCACTCCTCCATAATACCCCTGTTGCCACAAACCAAGTGGCCGGCCACCTGCTTAAGAATGCAAGAGCCCCACTTGATAAGTCCGTCAAAAGATTGACTCATGATGAGTAGCACAGAATGCTTGAGGACTTCACAGCATATGAACTGCGAACAGTCCCGTGTGTACTGAAGAATCTGAGTGTTATGATACAGTAAACCTGTATACAATACAGAGAGTGGCAACAATTATTTTTGTTAATATTGCTATGTTTATATATTAGTATTGTTGTGTGTAACATTAAATTATTTTGTTCTTTGTGTTTTATGAATAGAACCTCAAGAGATGGAACCACCATGATGGCGTCCTTCAACATCTGCAATAAGATGCTGCAGATGTTCTATAAGACGGTTGTGGCGAGCGCCCTCTTCTACGCGGTGGTGTGCTGGGGAGGCAGCATTAAGAAGAAAGACGCCTCACGCCTGGACAAACTGGTGAGGAAGGCAGGCTCTATTGTAGGCACGGAGCTGGACAATTTGATATCTGTGGCGGAGCGACGGGCGCTGAGCAGGCTCCTGTCAATCATGGAGAATCCACTGCATCCACTAAACAGTATCATCTCCAGACAGAAGAGCAGCTTCGCGACAGACTGCTGTCACTGTCCTGCTCCACTGACAGACTGAGGAGATCATTCCTCCCCCAAACTATGCGACTCTTCAGTTCCACCCGAGGGGGTAAACATTAACATTATTCAAAGTTATTGTCTGTTTTTACCTGCATTTTTATTACTCTTTAATTTAATATTGTTTTTTGTATCAGTATGCTGCTGCTGGAGCATGTGAATTTCCCCTTGGGACTAATTCTAAATTGGCCCTAGTGTGTGCTTGGTGTGTGGGTGTGTTTGTGTGTGTCCTGCGGTGGGTTGGCACCCTGCCTGGGATTGATTCCTGCCTTGTGCCCTGTGTTGGCTGGGATTGCCTCCAGCAGACCCCCGTGACCCTGTGTTCGGATTCAGCGGGTTGGAAAATGGATGGATGGATGGATTAATAAAGTATCTATCTATCTATCTATCTGATGTCCCTGCTGAGTGACACCCTCATTCTGGTCTACGAGATGTTCATTGTGATAGTTGTGGACCGCATATCAGTATTGTATTGGATTTCTTCTGGTTTTTTGTGCATTTTTGCTCTGTTTTTGATTACGGATTATTGAACTGTAGATTTGGACTTGCTAGCCTCGAGTGGCCTTTTTATTGTAACTTGTGTTTTGACATGATTTGTTATTTTTTGTTCTTCTTTTGAATATCTAATACAGTCTTTAGACTTTAGGAACATCTACAGTACTGTGCAAAAGTTTTAGGCAGGTGTGAAAAAATGCTGTAAACAAAGAATGCTTTCAGAAATATAAATAATGATTGTTTGTTGTTATCAATTTACAAAATGCAAAGTGAGCGAACAAAAGAAAAATCTAAATCAAATCAATATTTGGTGTTACTACCTATTGCCTTCAAGCCAGCATCAATTCTTATAGGTACACTTGCACAAAGTCAGGGATTTTGTAGGATTCTAGTCAGGTGCAACCAATTATACCAAACAGGTGCCAATGATCATCAATGTCACACGTAGGCTGAAACACAGTCATTAACTGAAACAGAAACAGCTGTGTAGGAAGCTAAAACTGGGTGAGGAACAGCCAAACTCTGCTATCAAGGTGAGGTTGTGGATGACAGTTTCATGTCATGGCAAGATTGAGCACAGCAACAAGACACAAGGTAGTTATACTGCATCAGCAAGGTCTCTTCCAGACAAAGATTTCAAAGCAGACTGGGGTTTCAAGATGTGCTGTTCAAGCTCTTTTGAAGAAGCACAAAGAAACGGGCAACGTTGAGGATCGTAGGCACAGTGGTCGGCCAAGGAAACTTAGTGCAACAGATGAAAGACACATCAAGCTTATTACCCTTCGAAATCGGAAGATGTCCAGCAGTGCCATCAGCTCAGAACTGGCAGAAACCAGTGGGACCCAAGTACACCCATCTACTGTCCGAGAAGTCTGGCCAGAAGTGGTCTTCATGGAAGAGTTGCAGCCAAAAAGCTATACCTCCGACGTGGAAACAAGGCCAAGTGACTCAAGTATGCACGAAAACATAGGAACTGGGGTGCAGAAAAATGGCAGCAGGTGCTCTGGACTGATGAGTCAAAATTTGAAATATTTGGCTGTAGCAGAAGGTAGTTTGTTCGTTGAAGGGCTGGAGAGCGGTACAATAATGAGTGTCTGCAGGCAACAGTGAAGCATGGTGGAGGTTCCTTGAACGTTTGGGGCTGCATTTCTACAAATGGAGTTGGAGATTTGGTCAGGATTAATGGTGTTCTCAATGCTGAGAAATACAGGCAGATACTTATCCATCATGCAGTACCGTCAGGCAGGCGTATGATTGGCCCCAAATTTATTCTGCAGCAGGACAACGACCCCAAACATACAGCCAAAGTCATTAAGAACTATCTTCAGCATAAAGAAGAACAAGAAGTCCTGGAAGTGATGGTATGGCCCCCACAGAGCCCTGATCTCAACATCATCGAGTGTGTCTGGGATTACATGAAGAGACAGAAGGATGTGAGGAAGCCTACATCCACAGAAGATCTGTGGTTAGTTCTCCAAGATGTTTGGAACAACCTACCAGCCGAGTTCCTTCAAAAACTGTGTGCAAGTGTACCTAGAAGAATTGATGCTGTTTTGAAGGCAAAGGGTGGTCACACCAAATATTGATTTGATTTAGATTTCTCTTTTGTTCATTCACTGCATTTTGTTGATTGATGAAAATAAATGATTAACACTTCCATTTTTGAAAGCATTCTTTGCTTACAGCATTTTTTCACACCTGCCTAAAACTTTTGCACAGTACTGTATATTTTTAAACTTAAGGTTTCCGGTTATCCCCACTCTTAAAAGACATTTTTATATATTTTGTTTAGCCCAAAGGCTGGAAGAGGACTAGTAGATAAAACATAGTCAAAACTTAGAAGACATTATTTTTGTACCAAAGCCTAACCACCAACATGAAAATCGATGTTGCAAAGAAAACAATGAGGCTGAAAACCAGAAGCTGAAGAAGGAAATTTGCACTATGTTTGATTTAGTTTATATCCAAATCACAGATATTAAATGTGCCATTGTTCTGGTATTTAATAAGTCATGCTAATTAAGGTCTAATTATATCAATGAACAAACCTGCTATCAGTTAAATACTTATTCTTTAAATTATGTTTTTCCATTCATTTATTCTTGAGGCCACTTAAGAGTATTGAGGTCCCTCAGAGTAGAGGGAGATGAAACCTATCTCAGCTGCATTGCTTTCAAAGCAAAAAATAGTCCTGGACATGGGGCCAATCTGTCAGTGGATACATTGACGTGCACAGCCACAGCCTCTGTCGGCCCAGTTTCGAGTTGCCAATAAACCTAACACATACAGACACATCTTTCATATTTAGGAGAAAAACTGGAAGTCACAGAGAGGTACAGGAAGAATAAGCAGACACCACAAAGACAATGACTGGACTGTGTTAGGATCCTGAAACTGTGAGTGGTGTGCACTGCCCTGCCATGATGACCGTTTACCACAATGTGTCAGTTACGTGTTTATGTCAAAACGTTTTTATGCACAGAACATCAGCAATGTTTGGAGCAGCAAGTTCTCTGTAGATATTCATACACACACTGAGTGGATTCAGAGAGTATTCAGAGCCCTTCACTTTCTGCACATTTTATTGTGTTGTAGACTTCATTTTAAATGGATACATTTGCCATTTCTGTTCTTCATTTTTCACTTAATAACCCACAATAACAAAGTGAAAACATGTTTTCAAAAAGGTTTGCAAATTTATTAAAACTCAAAAATTATCTATATTTATATAAGTATTCACACCTTTGCTGTGACACTGTAAATTATGTTCCTATGTACCTGATTTGCTTTAATTCTCCTTGAGATATGTGTCTAGAGTCCACCTGCAGCAAACTGAATTGATTGGTCATCGTTCAGAAAGACACACACTTACAGAAGGTCCCACAATTCACACTGCACATCAGGACAAAAACCAAGCCATGAAGTTCAAGGAACTCTCTGTAGACCTGTGGTGAGGCATTGATCAGGGCAAGGCTGTAAAACCATTTCTAAAGCTTTGAGTGTTCCCAGGAACACAGACTCCCTATAATGGTGAAATGGAAAATGTTTGGAACAACCAAGGCTATGACTAAGTGGGCAAGAAGGGCTTTGGTTAGGGAGATGACCAAGAACTCAATGGTCAATCTAACAGAGTCCTTTACTAAGATGGGACAACCTGTTGGTTGAACGATCATCTCAGTAGCACTCCATCAACCAGGTGTTTATAATACAGTGCCTAGATGGAAGCCACTCTTGAAAATGAGATATCTAACTGTAACCATTTACAGCACTAAGAGCAGCAGGAAAAACATTTTCTGTTTGATGAGACAGAAATTGAACTCTTTAGGCAGAACACCAAACACTGTGTTTGGCAAAGACCAGGTACTGATCATCACCTGCCTAATACTATCCCTATAGTGAAGCATAGTGGTGGCAGCATCACGCTATGAAGGAGCTTCTCAGCAGCAGGGACAGGGAGACTGGTTAGAACTGAGGGAAGAATGAATGCAGCCAAATACAGAGAGGTCATTGAAGAAAACCTGCCCCAGAGTGCATGCAACCTCAGATGGGGAGTGACGGATCAAAGCATACAGCTAACACAAAACAATGGTGGAAGGCCTTCGGGACAAGTCTCTGACTGTCCTAGAGTGGCCCACCCAAATCCCAGACTTAAACCTTATAGAAATGTGGGGAGACACCTGAATGTGATCACTGCCATCTAATCTAATGAAGCTTTAGAGGATTTACCAGGAAGAATGGGATAAACTGGCCAAAATCAGGTGTTCAAGTTTGTACAAACTTACTCAAGAAGACTTGGAAGTGAAACTTCTTCCAAAAGGGCTTCCACAAAGTACTGAACTAAGAGTTTGAATATTTCAATGAGTGACAGTTCAATTTTTGACTCTTACTAAATTTGCAAACATTCTGAAAACATATTTTCACTTTGTCATTCTGAGTCATTGAGCGTAGATTGATGGGCAACAATTTCAAATGTGTCCATTTAAAATTAAATCAACAACAAAATAAAGTGTGCAGAAGGTAAAGCGGTCCTAGTACACGCTGAATCCACTGTATTTTCTGATATGAGCCCATCTCCACATTTTAATATTGTGATTTCCAAAATGCGAACACTTCAAAAGGTTAATGATTTTTCACATCAGATCTTTCATAACTGGCTTGTAAAGATGACACAGGGCTTTTTATCACTTTAAAATCAGAAAAGACTTCTTATTTACTCAGTCAAAACTCAACCCAGTGCCACAAACCTCCTTAAATAAATGTCATTATGAAGACCACTCAGCTGATCTAAAAGGCAGATGATCTAAATTCAGTATTTTCTTTAGATCTTTTTGAGCATCAAGGTTATGAAATTCAAAGCTTCATATAATGTGTGTGTCTCTCATCAGTGTAAAGGCTTTCGATTGAAAGCACAAGAAAAAAATTCAAGGTCTGTGTTTCAATAAATGGAACAAAAGTGATATTAAGATCTGCATCCATTTGAAGGTTTTTGGTACAATGGAAGCAAATGAGTCTTTTATTTATAAAGCTTAAAAAATGAACTTAAATTAAGTGAATTGTGAGCTGCTGACCTTTTTTATTTAATGTCTGCTGTCGGAAACAGTGGAAAATGTTCCTTAGAAAAGAGAGCATCCCATCCAGGGTTAAATCCTGTTTTGTGGGTGGGCTCTGGCTTTCTTCTAATAAAAAGCTTCAGAAATTGGATGAGCAATTACTAAAAAACATGTGTAAGCACTGCTGCCTCACCACTACAAGGACCTGAGTTCAATCATTAATGCAGTCAGTGACTCTCTCAGTTTGGATATTCTGCCCATATATGTGTGAGTTTTCTCTCCATGCTCCATTTTCTCTCCAATTTCCAAAGATATTTTTGTTAGTGCAGTTAGTGACTGTTCTCTACCATGTTCCCTTTAGGACTACGTCTGTTGCTACCAGAAAACAGCTTATAGTAAAAAGATGCTAAAAAAATGGAGAGATGTTGTGAAAAGGTATGCTCATGTAGAAGTACAATGCTTATAATGAAGCAACAAGGAATAAGGAATGAGAGTGTTTTGGAGACCTGACAAACAAAAAGAGAAGCTTGTCAGATGTTCCCTGGCAAACTTAAGATGGGCCTGTACAAGTGCCTTCTTGAGCAGGTGGACCTTGTGGGCGCTGCAGGATTTCAATCCATTACAGCATAGTGTATTACAAATGGTGCTCTTGGTGACTGTGGTCCCAACTGCCTTCAGATCATTAACAAGCTCCTCCTGTATAGTTTTGGGCTGATCCCTGACCTTTCTCATGACCATCCTCACCCCATGACGCAAGAGCTTGCATGGAGCTCCAGACCAAGAGCAATTAATGGTCATTTTATATTTAGAGTATCTTCCATTCCCGAATAACCGAACCAACAGTTGTCACCTTCTCACCAAGCTTCTTGCTGGTGGTTTTGTAGCCCATTCTAGCCTTGTGCAGGTCTACAATCTTGTCCCTGACATCCTTTGACAGCTCTTTGGTCTTGCCCATGGTGGTAGAGAGGTTGGAATGGAAGATGATTCTGTGGACAGGTGTGCTTTATACACATAATGAGTTGAGATCAGGAGTATCTGCAATTGATTGGTTGATTGTGGCCCACAGACAATCTGTGGGGGCTAGAATTCTAGGGGATCAAATACTTATTTCTCTCAGTGACAAGCAAATCAATTTATAACTTTTATGTAATGTGTTTTTCTGGATTTTTGGTTGATACTCTGTCTCTCTCCATTAAAATGAAACTACCATAAAAATTAGAGACTGTTCATTTCTTAGTAATTGAGCAAACATACAAATTCAGCAGGGGATCAAATACTTATTTCCCCCAATGCACATGTCAAAGAGTGTTTTAGTTTATGATCATTTAGGTTCCGTATTCACCAATTAAAACAAGTGCAAGAAGAACATTCAAACTCCATACAGACATTGAGCCCATAGTCCCAACCAGGATATATTATAGCAGATTCTGAATAAGCAAGTAAAGTAACTCACTCAGGTTCGGTTAATTTTTGTATAGTGCTCTTGACTGAGTGCAGACTCAGAACGCTCTAACAAGTTCACAAGCAAAATACACAAGTTCTTTCCTTTTGGAATTGTTTATTGTTTACTATACATGTAAAATAAGACTTTTTGTACTTTGTGTGTGGAACCCTAGGAGGCGGGGCCACCCTAATGTCATCACTGAAGGACCGTCCTTAGCCTTTACCTTGTGAAAACTGACATACAGCCCACAAAACAAATCTAACCCCAAGTCAAGCCTGGCCCTAAAAAATGAGGAATCAAACCAATCTTTCATCGGAACAAGACTTATAAAAATTGTACTTGAGGCTTCAGAAAAATAAGTCTTAAACCAAAAGAAGAACTAAAACATGATTGCAAGTACTTTTCGCACATTTATCCAATCTCAGATGCAATACATAGAACGAACTGATATATACACGGATCTATTGACTACTTATTCTGGCATCTATTGCCATGGCAGCCATTAACGGTGCTGCCAGAATACGGTGTTGTCTACAAAAAAAACAAAATGGCATCACGGCATAATGCTACAAATAAGACATGTATAACAAATGTCAAAAATTAATTCTTTGGGTATTAAAATACCATAAAAATGTGTAAATTGACCCAAACATGTGGGCAGTAAGAATGTTAAATAATGTTAAGAATGTTAAATAAAGAAATCAACCACCACAGATGGCTTCAGGTCTGACTAGGCCTCACAAGTAAGGTCAGGCTTTTAAGTTCAAAACAATAGTAAAAGAGACCCAAAAACCTTGATATATGTCTCTCCAGAGAGGGAGCTGTGTAAACTCCAGCTGCAGTAAAGACATGTCCACAAAGACTTATGAAAAAGGTTGTTTATTAACAAAAAACAGCAAAATTCTTTAATGAGCAAAAAAAGAAGCAAAAGAAAATTCAGGAGAACAACACACCTCTAAAAAAAAAAACAATCTGAAAGCATTCCCTTAACCCAGGACCACAAGAAGTTGAAAAACAAAAAAAAATCATAAATTACAAAGAACACCATTCTTAGAATTCCTTCAAACACCAGAGCGCATTCGAAATGAACCACCTGAGACTTCAATTCCCAGCAGCCTTTACTGGGCTGGGGGGCGGTTCCTTAACTGGGATAGATAGGCAGGTGACCCCATCTCTTGAGTATCCGCCCACAAAATATTATGATAGAACAAATTCTCACACAGAGAAATTAAATAAACAACAAATAAAATAAAATTGACATAAAATACAAGATTAAGCATAGTAAAAACATGTATCAATAGTGTAAAAAAATAAAAAGCATGAACAATAATGAAAAGAAGCAGTTTAAACAGGAGCCAGAGGAGGTTGACCATAGCAGAGGATTTGTAAGCGTTGATTTTTCTGGTTTTTGCATTCTTTTTGTTCTTTTCATTCCTTTTGCTATTTCTAAATAAATTCTTATATTTCGCTTTGCTCTTCCTAGTTAAAGGTTTTTGCAGTTCCTTTCTCTAGAAGGACATTAATGTGCATTAATGTGTGAGACAATTAAAGAGATACATTGAACTATCTCTCAGTTGTGGTTCAAGTGTCTCCCCATTCTTTATATAAAGTGCTTTGAATAGTAAGAAAAGGTCTATATAAATGTAAAGTATTATTAACGATTATATTATCCCAATTTCAAACATTACAAACTGAAGTGGCAAATCAAAAGAATGTGTAAGTTAAAGAAGTTGAAAATGTTTGCTTAATTTCAATAGAATATAATTTTCTTTCATAGTCACAGACAATGGTATAGTCTTTTCCCCCTGTAAGTTAGTAAGAGATAGAACTTTCTTGCTATAATTGAGATACAGTGTGTTAGTAGAGTCAGTTGTTGTTTAGAACAGGTCCCAGTGCACAGGGGCTTAAAAGACCCATTTTCAACTTAGAAATGGGATAGGCATACAGTTTTCTGGCTGTTTTGAAATGGTTCAGAAACATTTAGAAGTGATTTAATTGAATCAGCAAACTTAAAGAAATGTAACAAGATTTAAGCAGAACAGAACTTTTCTTAACAAGAACGTTTCCTTTTTTTTTGCTATTTCAGTTTTCTTTTTTGTGTGAACTGTTTTAACTAAAACTTTTAAAAACAGAGATATTTTGTCTGTGGAATCGTTTCAGTGTGTCAGGCTTTTGTTGAATTCCATTTTTAAGCTAAAGCTGCTGAACTTTGGTAATTTTGGAAAAAACGCAGCTACAGAATGTAAGCCCTCATTGACTTGTTGTCCTTGGCAGATCACACAGAGGGGCAGGGAGGAAAGCAGTAGGGAAAAATTTCATGGACCAGCCATCCTTGAGACTTCAATACAAGTCCAATTTGTTCCTAAAAAAAAAAAAAAAAGTCTTTTGTTTTAACTTGTGCAATGTGTTCTATGCAAGGCAAAGGCTAATAACACATATTATGGTGAAGGAGACACCACTGACTGTCTTGTCATTAAATTTTCGGGGACACAATTCCATTTAACATTACTCATTTTTTGGAGCTGCATGTTCACAAAATCCATAAAAACATGTAAAACAAGATCTTCTCCATCAAAGCCCATGCTGACCACTCCCCATCCTGTTGCTTTTCAAGATCTGTCTCCTGTGAGCAAACAATTGTGGAAAGGGGAAGGGAATACGACCATTTGTTGTTAAATCTGCAAATAAAATGACACTGCCGCAATAATACCGATTGATCCTTGAACCCCAAATGGTTCATAGACTCCGGAGTGTTTTGTCCTGCAAGACAATTTTTCCTGACTACCGAGATGCGGAGCGCACTTTCCGTCAGCACGGTTCATTGCTTAATGCTGATTTATATGAGGCTTTTATGGCTGCTAGTTATTTTTACAGATTATTGATTCCAGGCAGACAGCTGCCATTGGTGTGATCTGCTGGTCTAGTCTTATTAGAGCTTTGACATTCAGACCATCAGCTAACATTCTTTCTCATATAAATTGTTAAAGCTGGTAGTTGAATCCTGGCTTTTGCTGTTTAGGAGCATTCCTGCCTAACTACTTGGTTATTTGTACCATTCTTTGAGACCTCTCTGGTTTACCAGATAGCTTAATGGTCATCATTCTTTTTTATTGGATAAATGTATAAGTCCATAGTAGATACATCTAAGTGTTTTGCAATAAACAGAAGAGACATCTGGTTTGCTTCTGTATACTTTTTCCTTAAATGTGGGATGCCTTAGTCGAGGTGGACTGTTCTGACTTGCCTCCTTCAACTTGTTTTGATTTGCACAGTCCATCCGGTCGCCACTCAGCGTAAACTCATCTGTACTTTAACTGCATAGGAGGCAAACCTGAAAGCGTGAAATGTTAAGCACAGGCAGGAAATGTGCAGGAGATAACATCCATCCATTATCAATGCCATTTAATTCAATTCAAAGTTGTGGTATGAATACAAGGACACTGGAGGGGAGACCTCAGCCCACCCTAAATGCAACGCATCTACCATTAAAGGATCATTTGTGATAATATATTAAAAAAAAAAATTAATGATATCTGCCTTATACCCAGAACTTCCTACTAACTAACTAAACTTAACAGTAAAAGAAAATGGCAATTTTGTTGCATGTTTTTCTACCTCTATCATCCCATACATTTATCCATTGGCTGTTAAGGCAGCTGTCCAGTCACAGCCTGGCATGCACTTGTTAATTTATATGTTGTCACGCATGTACGCCAGAGGGTCATCTTCTAGGCTCACCTAAAGTAAGTAATACCACGCTGGGGCAAGAGGGGGCACTGCTGTTAACAGGCTTGTCTCCATCTTTCCTCACAGCCTGGAGAAGCTACTCCTGGAGGGCAACCAGCTGAACGAAGCCCCTCCCCGTCTAGTCCACAGCATATCAGAACAGAGCGGCCACAGAAATGGTCGTGGCATTCTGATGTGGATGTGACTGAAGTAACCTGAGACCGCTGTGTTCTTCTTCATTGTGCAAAGAGGACTTTTGTTTCCTTTTCAGCAGTACAAGAATGTGCCGATATACATTATTTCTTCTGTTATTGTTTGTAAAAATAAAAGAAGTTTTGTTGCCGGCTGGCACCACAACCTCCTTCTCGACCTGCGATCATTTCCATGCACTGCTACACAATGTGAAAAGCTCAAATAAATTTTGGTGAGATTTTGATGACTGATCCTACTTTTTTTGTGAGAAAATGAGAAGAAATTCACACACCATCCTTAACGGTCAATTATGAGGGCCAAAGCATAATACACATCTTGTTTAATGTCATGGAGGCCAGAGCCTGTCGTAGCTGCATCAGGTCAAGGCAGGAAATAATATTGTTTGAGGAGATGGACCATCAAATCCACTCCATCACTAGGAGGCAATGCAGTGTGGTGTTTAGCACATTAGACGTGTAAACTAAGACTGCTGGTTTAGTTCCTGTTTCCAGTTCACTGCATGACCCTGAGCAAGTCACTACCAATTGTCAAAAATGCATGTAGGTGACTGTATAGCAATGTAATCTTGTATGTCACCTTGGAAAAAGACATCAGCAACCTAATCTGAACACATCTGAGGTGGGAGGAAGACTGCAGTGTGTGGACATGAGGGGAACAAACAAACTCTTCATAGATTGTGTCTCAGGACTTGGCTGTGAGGCTTCAGAACCATCAAAATGTTCTCAGGCAGTGCGATTTTCTACACTGTGGTGTGCTGGGCTGGTAACATCACTTCAAGTAAAGCCCACTAACAGCATTTCAAGTGAAGCCCACTAACAGCACTTCAAGTGAAGCCCACGCAGTCTCTGTTAAGGGATGCACTCTGTACCCACTGGAGGTAGTAGAGGAAGGGAGAATGAAGACCATTATGAAGAATGCTGCACTGCAAAAATAACATGCTAGCATTGTGGACTTTTAGCCTTTGAATTGTTCAGCAGAAGGGTGTGAAGAAATGCTACTGGGGCTCCTTCACACCTACAGGAATATTGCGTTTATAGTGCCTCACTGTGACTGCTCTTTTATCTTTTGGCAATTTTGTGTAATTCGTATCTGCATTTAAAGGGGGATGTGATTGCTGTTTTGTTATTATAAATCATTAGCTTCTATTAAAAGCTGAATTTCTCCCTTGAGACAAATAAAGCACTGTCTGTCTGTCGATCTATCTATCTATCTATCTATCTATCTATCTATCTATCTATCTATCTATCTATCTATCTATCTATCTATCTATCTATCTATCTATCTATCTATCTATCCTAGACAACTAAAGTCAGCAAGGCATTCATTATCATCTACCTAAAATTTGTACCATTGGTGAGTAGTTCAACTGCTGATGGACATAAAAATCCCACAATACATGCCAGGGTATCTCCAGCATGGAACTTATTGTTAGTGTACCATAATGGTGACTTGCATACTGGGAGGTGTCTACTTCTCTACCAACCTGTTTGTTAGTTTGCCTAAGACCTTGTGGATATTTGAATGCACATCTGCTCAACACATGTAGTCACCTTTTTTTATCCATGAATTAATTAACATAATTACCGGTAATCATATTAATAAATTCATTAAAATGATTAATGAATAAACATCATTCATTAGCATAAGACAGACACTAGCCATGGAGGGAATGCTAGTACAATCATTTAAATCCATCCTATTGTTTCCAAACCCACTTACTCCAACAGTGGTCCCTAGAACCTAAATTAGCTTTGCCTGAGAATTCAGTCAATTTGAGGGCACACTGACTCACACACCCACCAGTCTCTTATGCCAGCTCAAATTAGATTGCCTACCAGCAAAATGCTGGAATGTAGGAATAAATATGAGTGCCCTGAGAAACCCCAGCAGGCATGGAGACAAACTCTACAAAGATGGTGACCAGGCTGGGAAGGGCATCCATGACTCTGGTGCCACAAGGCAGCTGCACTAACTCTGAAGGCAAATTATTTTACTCTGAGAAAACCATGCCTTGGCTTGTGGGCACTGCAGCTCAACCTCACAACAGCTGGCACGAGGCAGATCCAGTGTTGGAGGAAAGAGCAGGAAGGACAGAGCCACCTACTTACACACACTTACTTACAGAGGACCTGTCTGGAGGTGTCACAGGCCTAGGAGTACAGCACTGGATGGAAAAAAAGAGACTGAAGTCCTCAAAATAGGACATGGAGAGAACTTGCAGAACCCTCCTGGGCCTCAGTCTAAGCCAAAAATGTTCTGTTCCACCACTAAACAGAAAAGTGAAAAATTCAGTAAAGCTGAGAATGTCTTTTAGGCTAGATGAGGACACAATATGATGAGGAAAGGATTAAAGTGAATGAGTCATGGCCAACACTCTCAGCATACCACATCCAGTTGGAATGTGTCTACCAGGCGGCAGTCTCTCGAGTTTGTGCTGCCATCTGGTCACCTTTCTACTTTGCAAATGTAATGAGTTGTCCCCTTGGTAGCATTGGCTTAGATTTTCCAAAATCAGGGCAGGCAGGAGTTCTAATCCAATTATTTTGTCTCACACGCATATAAGGAGTACAGAACAACTTGAAATGTAATGTGCCAGTCATGTATCTGGCAGTTTATATGGTGAAATGAGTTCAAATCACGTGAATTATTCTTAAACATCTTTGCCACTCTATATCAGTAAATTATCAAGCCAAATTTATACTGTCTACCCGAAGGAGACATCAGTGGTCTGGTGGTGGGGGCTAACCCCAAAGCCCTGTCATTTTTTTAGGTGTACTGATGCCAGATACTGTCTGTCCTGTTTCCTGTCTCAAAGATTAAATTTAGCCCTCTTTGTCCCCAATTGTCACCCTATTGACTATATCTGAGACATTAAGACTGAGCATTGTTACACGTTGTAAACTCAGACACCGAATAAAAAAATGGATGGTTGCATGGATGAACTGATGGAGAGAATTAAAATGAAAACTTTAAAGTACAGGGCAGCACAGTGACACAGTGGTAGCACTGATGCCTCGCAGCAAGGAGACCCAGGTTCACTTCCCGGGTCCTTCCTTCATGGAGTTTACATGCTCTCCCTGTGTCTGTGTGGGTTTCCTCCGGGTGCTTTGGTTTCCTCCCACAGTCCAAAGACATGCAGGTTAGGTGCATTGGCGATCCTAAATTGTCCCTAGTGTGTGCTTGGTGTGTGTGTGTGTCCTGTGGTGGGCTAGCGCCCTGCCCAGGGATTTGTTTCTGCCTTGTGCCCTGTGCTGGCTGGGATTGGCTCCAGCAGACCCCCGTGACCCTGTGTTTGGATATAGCGGGTTGGAAAAAGACTGACTGACTGACTTTAAAGTGCTCAGTGGGTCCAACACCAGTGTATTTTCAGCCAGTATCCTCATTAACCATTGAGGTAACATTTCATTGTCATAATTCAATAGTTGTGTGACATGGGGGAGTAATGGGTCACTCGTTGGATTCAAATCCTGGCCTCTGTCTGTAGGCAATCTGCACAGTCTCAGTGCATCAGTAAGACATTAACAGTAAATACAGTGTGTGTGGGTCAGTGTGCACTGAAGGGGACTGTCAGTTCAACCGGGGTCTTTGTGCTACTGGGATCCACTGGGATTCCACATGGCCTGGCAATAACATGAGCAGGTCCAGGAAATGGATGTAAGGATTTAGGAATAATTCTGAAGCTAGTATCATGATGGGTGCGTGTCATGCTGGCTCAGTGGCTATTGCTGCTGCCTCAACCCAGAATCCTGGACACCAATATTGTCAGTGTGGAGGTTTCCTTGTGTCTGATTTGCACTGGTAATCAGAAGGTTGCCGGTTCAAATCCTGCAAACGCCAAAAGTGACTCTACTTCGTTGGGCCTTTGCGCAAGGCCCTTAACTTGCAATTGCTCCATCCTGGGTATGACATTAATCTGCATCCAGCCCTGCATTTAGGCCCTCCAACCTGCAGGAAGAAACCTGGGGGTTGGTGGCAGAATTGGCACTCCGGCCACCATAAAAAAACTCACACTGGTTCCGTTCCATCAGAACTTGTGTGGTGCTGAAGTGTCACCCATTGCGTGGCTGCACTCGGGTCCTAATCTGGGATCCTGAGGTGGTTCGTCATGTGGTGGGTGCAGCAATGCGCTGTATCAGTGCCTGTTACTAACCTTTCTCTCTCTCTACAAAATATGGACTTGAAGGGGCTCAATACTTATATGCGATCACTTACTTTGTGTTTTATATTTGTAACTAGCCATCCCCCGCGGCTTCGCCCGCGTATTAGTGAAACAGGACAGCGAGGACGACCCCGCCCAGCTTTCTACTCCTGATGTCACTCTTCTCCCTCCCCTTGGCCCGCAGCCTCTGTCTCAGATTAGCGCGAATATATTGCTTCTGCAGGTGAACTATGATACTTAGCGCGATGAGAGTAGTCGCAAAATCAACCGGAATGTTCAAGCAAATTATAGAAAAAAAAAGATCTAAATCCATTAAGTAGTTCTCTCGTTCGCTAAATAAGCAGAGTTAAGGTTACGCCCAAGACAGACGTGCGAGTGAGGAGGGCCCGCCCCACAGCCCGATAAGTCTCTCTCAGATTCGCGCTAATAAATCGGTACCACAAGCGAACTATGATATTTAGCGCAATGAGAAAGTCGCAAAACCAACAGAATGTTCAAGCAAATTATAGAAAAAAACCCAATCTAAATCCGTTAAGTAGTTCTCTCGTGAAAGGTGGAGAGACATACAAACGGGTCTAAAAAACTATTAGAAATTTCGCACTTGGACCATGAAATTTTTAAAACCATTTCTTAGTGAGGACCTTTGGGTCAAGGGTAACTGTCATTCCAAATTTCAAGTCCCAAGTCCTCATAGTTCGGGAGATTTCGTGATGAGTGAGTCAATGGTATTTGGCTTTTATAAAGTATACAGTGCATCCAGAAAGTATTCACAGCGCATCACTTTTTCCACATTTTGTTATGTTATAGCCTTATTCCAAAATGGATTAAATTCATTTTTTTCCTCAGAATTCTACACACAACACCCCACAATGACAATGTGAAAAAAGTTTACTTGAGATTTTTGCAAATTTATTAAAAATAAAAGAACTGGGAAAGCACATGTACATAAGTATTCACAGCCTTTGCCATGAAGCTCAAAATTGAGCTCAGATGCATCCTGTTTCCCCTGATCATCCTTGAGATGTTTCTGCAGCTTAATTGGAGTCCACCTGTGGTAAATTCAGTTGACTGGACATGATTTGGAAAGGCACACACCTGTCTATATAAGGTCCCACAGTTGACAGTTCATGTCAGAGCACAAACCAAGCATGAAGTCAAAGGAATTGTCTGTAGACCTCCGAGACAGGATTGACTCGAGGCACAAATCTGGGGAAGGTTACAGAAAAGTTTCTGCTGCTTTGAAGGTCCCAATGAGCACAGTGGCCTCCATCATCCGTAAGTGGAAGAAGTTCAAAACCACCAGCACTCTTCCTAGAGCTGGCCGGCCATCTAAACTGAGCGATCGGGGGAGAAGGGCCTTAGTCAGGGAGGTGACCAAGAACCCGAAGGTCACTCTGTCAGAGCTCCAGAGGTCCTCTGTGGAGAGAGGAGAACCTTCCAGAAGGACAACCATCTCTGCAGCAATCCACCAATCAGGCCTGTATGGTAGAGTGGCCAGACGGAAGCCACTCCTTAGTAAAAGGCACATAGCAGTCCGCCTGGAGTTTGACAAAAGGCACCTGAAGGACTCTCAGACCATGAGAAAGAAAATTCTCTGGTCTGATGAGACAAAGATTGAACTCTTTGGTGTGAATGCCAGGTGTCACATTTGGAGGAAACCAGGCACCGCTCATCACCAGGCCAATACCATCCCTACAGTGAAGCATGGTGGTGGCAGCATCATGCTGTGGGGATGTTTTTCAGCGGCAGGGACTGGGAGACTAGTCAGGATAAAGGGAAAGATGACTGCAGCAATGCACAGAGACATCCTGGATGAAAACCTGCTCCAGAGCGCTCTTGACCTCAGACTGGGGTGACAGTTCATCTTTCAGCAGGACAACAACCCTAAGCACACAGCCAAGATAGATATCAAAGGAGTGGCTTCAGGACAACTCTGTGAATGTCCTTGAGTGGCCCAGCCAGAGCCCAGACTTGAATCCGATTGAACATCTCTGGAGAGATCTTAAAATGGCTGTGCACTGACGCTTCCTATCCAACCTGATGGAGCTTGAGAGGTGCTACAAAGAGGAATGGGTGAAACTGGCCAAGGATAGGTGTGCCAAGCTTGTGGCATCATATTCAAAAAGACTTGAGGCTGTAATTGCTGCCAAAGGTCCATCGACAAAGTATTGAGCAAAGGCTGTGAATACTTATGTACATGTGATTTCTCAGTTTTTTTATTTTTAATAAATTTGCAAAAACCTCAAATAAACTTTTTTCACGTTGTCATTATGGGGTGTTGTGTGTAGAGTTCTGAGGAAAAAATGAATTTAATCCATTTTGGAATAAGGCTGTAACACAACAAAATGTGGAAAAAGTGATGTGCTGTGAATACTTTCCGGATGCACTGTATATAGATTAATTTAATTAATTTGCAAAGACCTGTCTTCACGAGTCTTTTCTTGTTGATTATTATTATTATTATTAGTGTCCAAAACCTAAATTAAATCAACTGTGATTCAGTGTTGTATAACAATAAAATGTGAAAACTTCAAAGGGAGTGATTTTATAGTCACATTTTTGGAAGAGCCAAAACCTATCCTGCCATCATCAAGAGAAAGGCATGAGCCAATGCTGGATGAGCACTCGACTATCATAGCGCGCACGTGTATGGCGCCAGTGTACAGTAAGCAATCAATGAAACCTGCAATTTTGGCAGACATGAGAGGAAAAAAAAAACCTGAATACCTGGAGAATTACACTAGGGAATCCATACAAACCCCACACAGACAGGACCCTGGAGCTATGAGGTAGCAGCTCTACCCATTGCACCACTGTGTCACCCTGCAGCAGAATGGCTTGGCTGTTATGTCTTTTGCTATGTTTTTTTGAATCAGACCACGCTACTGAATCTGAATACATCATCGTTTTCTGCTTTGGGTTCTATCATTTTAATAGTCTGTGCTTCTATTCACAGAAATGCAGACGACCTTGGTGTTCCCAGGAATGGCTGCTCCATAAACATAACTCTGCTGCTTTGAAAGACTCCTCCGCAAAGGCCGTCACATCATTTCCGACAGCTTTTAAAAAAAAAAAAAAAAAAAAAACAGAGGCTTTTTTACTCAGGAGCATTGCAAGTTTCTCTTCTAGGGCTGGATTTTATTTGACTCCAAGTCACATCTTTTTTATCATCACTTTTATAATAAATTGCATTATCCATATAAGCAGCCTTTTTTGCTTTAGCTCTTGTGTGAATACGAGTGAATTCTAAAATGCCTCGTCTGGGTGTGCGCCCATTCAGGCTCTATTACTGTGCTTACAACTGGCTCAGCTCAGCTCGACCCCTATCATCCAGAGCAACCTGCAAGATGAGACGTGAGGATAAATGAGAGGGCACCTTTTGGGCATATTATTGTTACTTTCGTATTTCAATCTGAGGTAACTTCCAAGTGTAGTGTACCGATACATAGGATGTCATGAAGGCAGAGAAAAAGGAAAGACAAGGTGGCACTGGCACACACGGCTTTACATTCATAACTGAGCATGGAGGATAATCGCTGTTCTCTGTTCCTCTTCTGCGTTTTCAGAAGTGGACAAGCATGGCCTAGCCTGGGGAAAGGAAGTGATAGCAATGGCAGTACCAATGGGCAGTCAGGCTTGTCTGCTTGCTTTAGAATGAGCTCTCAGTGGCAGCATGTGCTCATCATACTCTAAACCAGTAGTTCCCATCCTTTCTGGCCTTGGGTGCCCAGCTTTATTTATTACTAGCTGAAATACCCAGCGTTGCCCGGGAGGAAAATAAAGCGTTTTTTTAATTGTTTGAGAAAAAAAAAAAAAAAACACAACTTTAAAAATAAAAATAAATTAACAATGAAGACTCAATAATGTGCTTGTATTGCGGTCTTGCATGTATCTTATCATCCAGTTGACACTCGGAACCGACCGACTCTATTTAATTTCAAAAGCAACAGGGGTGCAGTGGTGCTCAAACATAAAGACCGCTGGCAGTCACCTCCAGTTCACCTTCTGGTGGTCGTTCCAAGTTTCAACTGGATGATAACAGGCATACAAGACCACAAGATCATCCCCACCCTACCCAGAAGGGGGTGGGTTAGGGTTGATTTCACCCTGCAGTATTTTTACTCGACCAATGAGAAACATGTGTAACAAGTTTCATTAAAATCGCTCCAGCCGTTCGGAAGTGATGCTGGAACATACATACATACATACACACATACTGTACATACACACACTGACTTTTATATACAGTATACAGTGGACCCTTGACTTACGAACTAAATTCATTCGCGAGTGCTGGTTGTAACTCAAGTTGGTTGTAAGTCAAGACTATTTTTCCCATAAGAAATAATGGAAATGCCCTTAATGTGTTCCGAACCGCCCACAGCAACACTTACTTAACTTTTTTTAATGGAAAAGGGTTGTATAATGTGCATAATTTACCAAAAACACCAATACTTTTTCTAATGTACTAACCAAAAAGTTATAAAAAGTGCCTAGCCTACCAGAAACAACAATTTAATACTGTACTCACCATTTAAGTTGACATCTTTGGCTTACAGGAAGGAAGGAGGAGGAGAATGAAATGGAAGGTGGTTATTGTTTGGAAGGAGCCTCCTTATACAAATCTTTTCTTTGTAAAATTGTCGAGATGGTGGATTTCGACATGCTGTACATATTAGCGAGATCTGTCCCACGAATGCCACTCTCATATTTCCACACAATTTCCTTCTTCGTTTCGATTGTGATCGCTTTCTTTACCTTCGTTACCTTCGCTTCCTTCCTTAGCAATTATCGAAATAAATTATATAAATCACTGCACTGACCGAAATTACGTCCACAAACACATGTATCTGGGCTCCGACTGACGGTTACAAACATTCTCGGCTGTTTGTTTACAATCGCACAAGCGGATACACGTGACCGCATTCGGGTCGTAACGCAAGATGTTGGTCGTAATTCAAAACAAAAATTTTGGTCGTAAAGCAAGTTGTTCGCATGTCAGGCCGGTCGTATATCAAGGGTCAACTTATAGATAATTCAGTGATTATTTGTTATTAGCAATAATTTAATGTAAAATAGCAAACATTTACCCCTATATAGCAAAACATGCACACACAACAGTAAACACATATTCAACATTTAAATACATTGTGCATAACAAATGAAATACAGTAATCCCTCCTCCATCGCGGGGGTTGCATTCCAGAGCCACCCGCGAAATAAGAAAATCCGCGAAGTAGAAACCATATGTATGGATATTATATGGTTATTTTTAGATTGTCATGCTTGGGTCACAGATTTGCACAGAAACACAGGAGGTTGTAGAGAGACAGGAACGTTATTCAAACACTGCAAACAAACATTTGTCTCTTTTTCAAAAGTTTAAACTGTGCTCCATGACAAGACAGAGATGACAGTTCTGTCTCACAATTAAAAGAATGCAAACATATCTTCCTCTTCAAAGGAGTGCGTGTCAGGAGCACAGAATGTCACATAGATAGAGAAAACAATCTCTAGCAAACAAATGAATAGGGCTGTTTGGCTTTTAAGTATTAGAAGCACCGCGGCACAAAGCTGTTGAAGGCGGCAGCTCACACCCCCTCCGTCAGGAGCAGGGGGAGAGAGAGAGAGAGAGATAGAGAGAGACAGAGTTTGTTTTTCAGTCAAAAATCAATACGTGCCCTTCGAGCTTTTAAGTATGCGAAGCACCGGTGCAGCATATCGTTTCAGGAAGCAGCTGCACAAGATAATCTTTCAGCATTTTTAGACGAGCGTCCGTATCGTCTAGGTGTGCGAACAGCCCCCCTGCTCAATCCCCATACGTCAGGATCAGAGAAAGTCAGCGCAAGAGAGACAGAGAAAAGTAAGCAATCTAGCTTCTCAGCCATCTGCCAATAGCGTCCCTTGTATGAAATCAACTGGGCAAACCAACTGAGGAAGCATGTACCAGAAATTAAAAGACCCATTGTCCGCAGAAATCCGCGAACCAGCAAAAAATCCGCGATATATATTTAAATATGCTTACATATAAAATCCGCGATGGAGTGAAGCCGCGAAAGGTGAAGCGCGATATAGCGAGGGATCACTGTATACATGATACTCCATCCATCCATCCATTTTCCAACCTGCTGAATCCGAACACAAGGTCATGGGGGTCTGCTGGAGCCAATCCCAGCCAACACAGGGCACAAGGCAGGAACCAATCCCGGGCAGGGTGCCAACCCACCGCAGGACACACACAAACACACCCACACACCAAGCACACACTAGGGCCAATTTAGAATCGCCAATCCACCTAACCAGCATGTCTTTGGACTGTGGGAGGAAACCGGAGCGCCCGGAGGAAACCCACGCAGACACGGGGAGAACATGCAAACTCCACGCAGGGAGGACCCGGGAAGCGAACCCAGGTCTCCCAACTGCGAGGCAGCAGCACTACCCACTGCGCCACCCTACACGATACTCATCTAAAAATTACACACGGGTGTGTAATACTGAGTCAAATTTAGCGTCCAGTTGTCTTTTTAATGGCCACGCTGGGCTTGTCTGATTTTCACACATTTGTTGAAATTAGGGGTAAATGAGGAGCGTGCAAATAAGAGTATGTTTTAGTTTGTGCTTGTTCATTTTAAAGAGTTTATTTTAAAGTGACAATTGTAATCTATTGTATTCATTCCTTTTATACTTGTAAACACTTCAGTCATGTCATCTCTCAATCTCAGAAATAAATTGCTCATACAGGATTGCGCTTTGTATTTTGGTCTTCTCCCCTCAGGCCCAAACCCATGTTGGATGAGTTGAATTGCCATTCCAAATTGCCCTTGTTTGTGTGTAAATGGGTGCTCTGCCAGGTTTGCGTTCTGTTCATGATTGGTTCCTGTCATGTACCAATTCACAATGACTTCATCAACCTGAGGGTGTTGATCACGAATGAGGGTAGCAGGGTTGGTAAGATTGACACATTGCTTTATCTGTGTCAGTTTTACAAAATTCTACAAGGTCATGGTGGTGAAATGAAAGCTTTTGATTTACCATCTAGTCTGCATTCCCACCCTCAGGTCACGAGTTTTGAGTAGAGCTCCAAAGACTGAGGTCTTGAAAACAGGAGGTCAAAATGAGCTTCCTGTCTGGGGCTGCTGGACTCCACTTCATTGTGTAATACGCAAAGACACTGGATTGAGAGGTGCCCATTTTCTTCCTTTTCATTTACCATAGGAGGTTCAGCCAAGTGGAAAATGTAGTGACACACGCATTCGTAGTTGTTTAAGTTGAGGAAAACAGAACTTTTGAGGTAAGGTACTTCTACTCACTTATAATGGTAATGGAGAGTGGTGTCGTGTTGTATGTTGATTACCACATGCAAGAAAGAAGCTCCCTGTACTCGGTATGACCCTATAAACCAATGTAATGGAAGCCAGCAGCTATTCCACCAGCATTTAGAACTGGTCAGCAAAGCAAGTTTGGTCCTGGCCAGTACTCGGAATGAGAGACCATCTTTTTAAAAAAGCTTGGGTTGCTGTTAGAAAAGTTTTAGTGAGACCATCAGGGGATGCGTATCCTGAGCCCTGTGTGTGGATCCCATTGTGCCCCTTGGACGAGACATTAAACCAAAGTTTTGACTCTCCATGGACATAAAACATTCCTGGCCATCTTTTGAAAACAGTAGGGTGTACCCCGATGACCCGACTAAATTGCCCACCATATCCTGGTCATTCTAGCCCAATAATCATCCCCTGTCTGTCACTGGCTATCTCTCTTTCCCTTTCACCACCTAGTAGCTCATGTGTGGGGAGCATACTGGAGCAAGAATGGTTGCTGTTATGTCATCCCGGTGGATACACACATTGGTGGTAGTTGAAATGGTGGCTCACCACAAGCTACGTAAACCACTTTGAATAGCTAGAAATGGATTATATAAATGTAATTACACAGACAAAGACTGGGCATGGGGTTCAAATCCAGAAGGCTGGATCTGTTTAAATGATATTTGCTTTTGAAAATTTCAAGAAGCACTTCCTTGTAATAATTGTAACGTTTAAAGGTGTGCATAATTGTCCTTTTTTTAATTGTTCATCTGTTCTTTTGCACTCCACGAGCTTAAACAGGCAGCACAATCTTTTTATCCTGCAATATGTCTACTTTTTTTTTTTTTTTTGCTTCTGGCCGCAAGTCTGGGTACAGGGGTTCTCAACCTTTCCAAAGAGCCTTGACCCTCTCCTGTTCTCTGGTGAGCCACCCTCAGTCCCTGGGCTCCCACCATGTAGTGCCACAGTAGCTTTTTTCGGCTTGTTTTTTTTTTTTTACCACCTCCTTGTGGGATGATGCATAGTGATGCTCCAGCTTCCCACGCTGAGAGAGCTTTGTGTAGGAGTCTGCATCTTTGTTTGAGCTCCTGTGGCAAGCCAATGAAAAACTCATTTCTTTTGGTCCTTTCAATGACAGAAGAAAAAAAGGAACACAAAGCCTTTCATGGATAAGCGCGGTGACAGCAAGGCAAGCATTATGGGGGAAACCCGTGAATGGGAGGCTCGTGCAGTAAAGCTGCCCCTAGTCCAATCATCTGCTGCTTGGGTAGGAAAGAGAGCTGGTGTGTTTGACATTATAAACTGAATCAATGCAATGGGGTTAGCACATCACTTTGACTGCACGTTTCTCTCATTCATGAAGTCATGATTTGAGGGGAGAAACGCTGACTTTAAAAATCGGTAAACTCTTCCTTTCCTGATCATTCGCATTCTCATTTTAAAGTAGGGATGTAGACATTGCCCACCTGCCTTAGATGGGATTGTGATCTGTTTTTTTTGTTTTAGGCTTTCATGGATAGAAACTCAGTTGATAACTGACTAAGGAAAGTGACTGCAATATGCCACATACTATATTTTCTATGCCCTTGAGTCTAATTAATAAAATTAAAATGATAAATCTGATTAATTGACTTTTTCTGTTTTGGAATAAGTTCATTTATATGCCACAATCAGATTTTTGAGATGGCCTTGGCTGCTTTATCACAGTCAGCTCTGTTTTTCTATAACATACATACAGAAGGAGTGTGCCACGACAAATGAACACATAAATTCTAACTTTCTCTGTTCTGGTCATGTGCACATTACTATTGACCAGTAATCTTTCGGTTCTTTCCAAACAAAGGTAAATGACTTTCAGCAATAATTTATGTTTATTGTTTGTGTATCAAGGTGCAAGTTGATTTATTATTATACTTTGTTTGCATAATTTCTAACCATATGTTTTATGAATTCATTTTGTGCCAGTAAAGGCCGATTTTGTGGTTGGTCACAGGTTCATTCTGTCCATTCCAGCGTATATGTGCCATATTTGTACTTCATTTTTATGAACCTTTCATAGTAAAGACCATCATTATATGTAATGCAGATCAACGTATCCATTATTTACTACCGGCTTAGAGAGACTTACTCCTACATTTTACACTCATCCATCCATCCATCTATCTATATAACATGGGCATCAGAGGATCTCCTTATGTGCTCTGTCAATGTCTGTGATAACTCCCCAGGATGATAGGAGGCGCTATGGCTAAACACTATCTTCTTCTCTCCCTGCAGCACTGAGAAATCGCCAAGCGAGGGCACCTGACTCCACACCTTCCATTTTCCTGTCCATAAGAGCCCCGCAGTCCTGGAAGGAGTCATCATTTGCTATATGGACAAACTGGTAGACGGGGCTCCCATTCTGAGTTACACTCGAGAGGAAATTGTCTTTCTACATGAAAGCAACAGACAAAATTTCTGTTTCAATTTTGGCCCAAATCTCTGGCCATCTCAGATCAAGATGGGTGTTACTTTTGTTTACCATATATACTCGCGTATAAGTTGGGTCTTGAAACCCGAAAAATCGTTCATAAAATCAGACCCCGACTTATACGCCCGTTCAAAATGTGACACTTAAATTTTTTTTTTTACATCTTCTTGCCTCCTCCAATCTCGCATCAGTTTCTCAGACACATCGAATTTTGTTGCAGCAGTGCAGTTACCAATTTCTTTCACCACTTCAGCGACATTTAATTTAAAACTTGCTTCATATTTTCTTCTGATTGAACACTCCATCATAGATAAGGGATGCTCTTACGATAAAGGTGTATGAGGGTGATAGATAGATAGATAGATAGATAGATAGATAGATAGATAGATAGATAGATAGATAGATAGATAGATAGATAGATAGATAGATAGATAGATAGATAGATAGATACTTTATTAATCCCAAGGGGAAATTCACATACTCCAGCAGCACCTTACTGATACAAAAAACAATATTAAATTAAAGACTGATAATAATGCAGATAAAAACAGACAATAACTTTATATAATGTTAACGTTTACCCCCCCGGGTGGAATTGAAGAGTCGCATAGTTTGGGGGAGGAACGATCTTCTCAGTCTGTCAGTGGAGCAGGACAGTGACAGCAGTCTGTCGCTGAAGCTGCTCCTCTGTCTAGAGATGACACTGTTTAGTGGATACAGTGGATTCTCCATAATTGATAGGAGCCTGCTGAGTGCCCGTCGCTCTGCCACAGATGTCAGACTGTCTAGCTCCATGCCAACAATAGAGCCTGCCTTCCTCACCAGTTTGTCCAGGCGTGAGGCGTCTTTCTTCTTAATGCTACCTCCCCAGCACACCACCGCGTAGAAGAGGGCGCTCGCCACAACCGTCTGATAGAACATCTGCAGCATCTTATTGCAGATGTTGAAGGACGCCAGCCTTCTAAGGAAGTATAATCGGCTCTGTCCTTTCTTACACAGAGCATCAGTATTGGCAGTCCAGTCTAATTTATCATCCAGCTGCACTCTCAGGTATTTATAGGTCTGCACCATCTGCACAAAGTCACCTCTGATGATCACGGGGTCCATGAGGGGTCTGGGCCTCCTAAAATCCACCACCAGCTCCTTGGTTTTGCTGGTGTTCAGGTGTAGGTAGTTTGAGTCGCACCATTTAACAAAGTCATTGATTAGGTCCCTATACTCCTCCTCTTGCCCACTCCTGATGCAGCCCACGATAGCAGTGTCATCAGCGAACTTTTGCATGTGGCAGGACTCCGAGTTGTGTTGGAAGTCCGATGTATATAGGCTGAACAGGACCGGAGAAAGTACAGTCCAAAAAAAATACAAATACAAAAAAACACAAATTAGTGCAAACGTCTCTTCGGAATAGTTCAGGTATTACCGTGTGGTCACATAGGCACAATACATAGAAAAAAAGGTAGTGTGCAGGTGGGCATTAGCTTATCATAATCTCTTAGTCCAATAGCGTGAGTTTTCTGCATTTGACTTATACGACCGACATTATATACCAGAAATTATACTGTAAAATCAAGCCCTGACTTTTCTCATATATTAAACAGGATGATGTAGTTGGCACCTGAAATTTTGATCCGGCAGTCTGTCGTTCCTGCACCCTGCCATACTATCTGTCTATCTTTTATAATAAGCCTATATGTCCATTTGTGGGTCAGTATATTATATGTAGCCATCCACATTTACTATATCTGTCTATTAAGCAGTGCTTTCCATATATCTCTGCCTTTTTATTATATATGATGTCTTCCCTGTCTTTCTATCTAACTATCTCTTTTGGGATGACATTTCTCAACATATAATTCTGCCATAATAATTTAAAGAAATGTGTTCCAGTTGCACAGGAGAAGGACTGGAAGCACCACAGTTGAAGGTTACCCCCATGACTGGCCTACCAGTGACAATAAGCTTGCTTAGCATGCCTGAACACCAATTACATAAAAATTGCATAAAATACATTAAAAATATATTTTTTGAATTTTAATATACTGTATGACTGAAAAAGGCATTATACAAAAGTTTTCTACCTGCAATGGTCCCATTGAAGCTTTTATATCGTTATCAGACTAAATTTCCATCTACCCTTTCCTATTGTTCTATACAGCTCAGCTCCTTGGCTTATTATCCTAACTTATAAATATTTTTCTTATAACAGAGCCTACTGTTTGAAAAGTGAGCTTTGCCAGGAATGTGCTTTACAAACATGGAATGTTATTGACGGAATCTTATTAATTCTCCATTACCATCGCATCATTGTGCATTTTAACCTTGTTAGCCTCCAAATATAACAATCAGGTGACTTTAGGTTAAGAGAAGGTTAAAGGCTACTCCCTAATGTAACTTAAGAGTGAATTTGGCATTTAGTGCATGACAATCCAATTGAAATTCAATTCCAATGCATTCTTAAGCTGTAACATGGCTTAACTGTATTTACCTCTGACAGCTACGCTGCCTTGCTGTAAAGTCATAATGATGGCGTTTAATGTCACCCCATGAGTGAAATAAGCAGATGACAACTCTCTAAAGAGTTGCTCTTCGTTCTCTTCAAATATCCATCTTCTACAAAATAACACCTTTCAGATCAAAGCACATTGTGTAAACTGTGCAGGCAATATAATACTTTGCAATGCCTGATGATGATAATGGTCTGTGTGTTCGATGTGAGCCTGTAGTTATGTCCTTTTTACAAGCATGTACAGCTCCATCAGCCACAGTGGACTGAATCTGTGTGTCATAACCAGTTATTTTGTTTAAATTAAATCAGCATCTGACAAATTAATACTGAAATTAAACAGACCTTTCCCAGAAATGTGTATATATTCTGAATGAACCAAACAAGAGCTGTGCTCCTGGAGGTTGCCCCATTTATTTTATTTGGTGTTATACACCAAATGAAGCAATTCTGGTCATTTTCATCCTTGCTGTAAAGTCTGATCCTTTAGGTAGCTGGCTCTAAACTGAATGCAGACTTCCGGTCAGGTTGTGGTTTATATGGCTATGTGGGTGGAAGAGGTGCAGCCACTGGTCTTAACCCAAAAGTGAGATCAGAGAGATGGACACCCAACAGATTAATACTGTATTTCCCACTCCTGAAATTAGCATGAAGAGATTTGCTCATTTCATTAAGTTTTCCACTTCTGTTATTGTGGAGACTTGATTGTTTCATCGTGCCTCTGGGTGAGGGTCAGTGGGGTTCAGTGGTCTGCTAAGAACGTTCTTTGCCTGTACAGGCTCCTGTGTGGTTGCTAGCTGTGTTGTATCCTCAGTCTTCTCCCTGTGTTTCCCCACAATGGATCCTTTGAAACATTCCTGAAGCTCACGTACTTGATAATATTTAATTGGGAATGTTACTCATTTTATGATAGAAGACTTATTCAGTTGTTATGGTTATTGTCCTCCACCCTTTGCTAAGTTGGTCAGTAGAGGACCACTGTCTTTTGCTTTACAGAGCATGTCAGGGTCTTGAGCTTGATGGACTGTGTCTGTAGGGTTCACTGGTCTGACGTAACTGCACAGTCTGAATTTCTGTTCACACATACAGTAACCAACACCAATGAGGACGATGAATATTTTCAAATACAATGTTGTTATTTTTACTCTTTTACTGATAGTTATAAAATGATGTATTCTTTTTGGGAGGTTGTAGCATTTTTAGGTCTGTTTATTTACTTCATCAAAAACAGAGATATCATTTTTGCTTATTGCATATTATTTTGACAAAAATATCAGTGATATACAGTAATTACATACAGTATGTTAGCAGAGTATATAAAACGCATGTACTCTAACACTGGCACCACATTGCAATTGCCTGATTCTAAATCCTGTATGGGCATCTAGGCAGTTTGCAGTTTTTAATTCAAATGTGGCATTAGAGCTGTGGGACAAGCCACAGTGAACCATTTATGCCAATCATTGGATATTTTCTTGTACTTTCCTTCTTCCCTCTGCACCTCATCAACTGTAAAAACAAGCTGGGCTGAAAGTAATAGAGTGTCCGGCAAGCTACATGTGCATTTGTGGGTTTACAAATTATAGTGAGTCAAAAATTGAAAACACTTTATGCTTATTCAAAATCCATAATCCAAAAAGTAGGTATTAGAGAGGCCAGGCAATAAAATCAGGTGAAAGTATCCAGAAACCAAAGATAAAATCAAAACCAGGCTAAAACACCATACTGTTAAGAATAAAAACAGTAAAACAGAAGCCACTGGAATTACAACATACAAGAGTGGGAAAGGCACTAAAGCACAGTGCTGGAGCAAAGGGAGAAAGAAATCAATTACATTTGGTTCCATTCCATCATGTATACAGTCCAACTGATGTTGTTAGGCAACGAATACTGATGGGTGGAGCCCAAGTAAAATCTCACATGATGAAGCTAAGGGCGGAGCCAAAGCACAGTTAGCATAACGTGCATCACAGGTAAATTAATAGAAGTTATTAAGGAGAAGATTTAGCAACACATGGAAAGAACGGATCAGTATATTGTATACACCCATCCATATCTATCTGTCTATTAAGCAGTGCCTTCCATATCTCTCTGTTTTTTTATTATACACGATGCCAGTATGTGTTCCAACAAGGGAGGATGTGTTTTAATAACATGCTGGAATTCTATAAGGAAGCAACAAAAGGATATGATCAGAGTGGTGCATATGATATTACTTATCTTGACTTTCAGAAAGCATTTTATGAAGGTCTTACATGAAGGGTTGGGAATCAAAATAAGAGAAGTGGGAGCTAAGGGTGTACAGTTGTGTGTAGATGGGTGCAGAATTAAATAAAACACAAAGAGCAGAGGGGATGGTATAGGGGAGGAACCCTAACAGTATTGGGTGATTAGTTAAGAGTAGTGTTCTACAGAGGTCAGTGCTGGGGTTGCTACTATGGTTAATATCCTATATATAAATGTCTAGGAAGTGTGTGTGTCTGTCTTTCTGGTCCGGAAGTGAGAGGTGGAGTCGGGGTAAGGACTCCACCTCAGAGGATACACAAATGAGGCCAACACATTGGCAAAATGAAACCTCCGAAGAAAGAGTCACTTGCTTCATCGGCAAAAAACGGTATCCCTTTTACTTTTCCTCCTGCCACTAATACACAAGCAAGGCGAGCACATCAGCAAAACAAAACCTATGAAGAAAGACAGTCGCTTAGCCACTAATACACAAGCGATGAGAGCACGTCGGCAAAACAAAACCTCCTATGAGAGAGATGCCCAGAGTAGCTCCTTTCAATTACCTGACATCTCTACATTTCAATTTTTTTTCTGACGATTTCAATAGTTTCTAGGACCCCATGCTTTTTACAGCATGGGCTTACACAGCTAGTAAGTAAATGATTTTATTATGAATATAAACAAGAAGCTAGTTAAGTCTGCAGATGATACCAAGCTAGGTGGATTGGCAAATAATAATGAGTCAGTCAATCATTACAGAGGGACTTGGGGAGCATACAGCTGTGGGCATATCTGTGGCAGTTGAAATTTAATGTAAGTAAATGTAAAGTATTACACATAGAAAGTAAAAATGTCAGACTTGAATACACAGCTTTGCTCACAGGTTTAATAACTGAAAGTACTGTTTATGAGAAGAAGCTGCAATGGACTTGTCACTATCAACATCCAGACAGTGCTCAGAAGCCATTAAGAATGTTAACTTAAATAGCACGATGTTTGGAGTACAAGTCCAAGGAGGTTATGATGAAGCTTTATAATACACTGGTGAGGCCTCATCTGGAGTACTGTGTGCAGTTCTGGTATCCAGGTGACAAGTAAAACATAGCAGCACCAGAAAAAAATCCCAAAAAGAGCAACTAGGCTGATCCCAGGACAGCAGGGGATGAATTATGAGGAAAGACTGAAGTATATGAACCATTACATTTTAAACAAATGGAGATTAACAGGAGACATTATTGAAGTGTTTAAAATGATGAAGGGAATTAGTACAGTAGATCGAGACTGTTATTTTAAAATGAGTTCATTGAGAACACAGGGACACAGTTAGAAACTTATGAAGGGTAAATTTTGTATAAACATTAAGATGTTTTTCTTCATACAGAGTACTATAGACTCATGGAAAAAGTTACCAAGTAGTGTAGTAGACAGTAGGACTTTAGAGACATTGAATAAAGGAGGACTTTGAATTTTGAAGGAATTAGGTGGATAGGATTGGTGAGCTTTGTTGGACTGAATGGTCTGTTCTTGTCAAAATGTTTATAACGTTCCAATGTTTTAAAGCCCAAACTAGACGAAAAGGAGTCGGGGCAGAGACACAGATTATCTTAAGACCAGTTTAAGCGTCCAACAGTTATGTCACAGTCAGGCTTGTAGCGCTGCCACATAAAGATAATATGTTTTCTGCTGTTGATTGGGTATTGTGGGGAACATTCTTACAGCCAGAGATTGACAGCGGTGCCCCAGAGGTGGAACTTCCGGTTTTACTGTTTTTTCGGGGAGTGATTTGCATAAAGCGCGCCGTTTTAAAGAGAGAAGGAAGGAGGAGGAAAAGAGTAAAAGAAGAGCATCGGATAATTAAAATACAGATCAGCTACTGCACTGGCCATGTATGAAGTCTAGGAGCTCCTACAGTCCTGTCAGAAGGTGGAAGGTCTTCTTTTGATCGGGGAATCGAACGTTCCGCTATTTCCTATGGACTCTGGTGAGCTATTTCAAAAGGACTTACTATATTTTATCATGGCGCAAGATTGACTGTATGTCTTTTATGACGAAGAGGTGATTGTGCTTATAGTCCGCAATTTTCAGGACTGCCTGCCGGCAGTTGCGGGGCAGAACAGTGGACAATCTGTGGAGCTATTTATCATCTCTGGAAGGGGAACTGGGGGAATGAATATTGTTGTTGTGTATATATATGTATATGTGTGTGGCGCTGCAATATAAGGGTTATTTCAGGGTGATGGGGTGCATGTGTAAGGGATTGCATTTCTTTTTGTTGTTTATTTGATGTAATGTAAGTATAGATATTGACTATAGTTTTTGTGGGCTATAAATGTATTGGTATTAAGGAACTGTTTTGAGTAGAGTAAAGGGTATACGGGAAATTTATCGGGGTGTGATATTGGCCTATCCTTTTATCATCTGCCGTCACCTAGGACAGATTAGTGGTAGCAATCGTCTCATGTTAGCGCTCGAGACGAATTGTTACAGGCTTTATTCCCTGACTTGTGTTTATTTTATTTTTTTATTGATGTTTCATGTTTTTGTATATTTTCTGTCAATACTGTCTTGTCTATTTATTATTTAATGTTTATGTATTATATATTTAAATATACGTATTTTCCATGTGTTTTATGGGTGGTAACCCTCAAGAGGTGGAGCTGTAGGACCTCCCTCAGCCTTTATATGTGAAGCTTTGCTGTTTGGTCCTTCAATGGTCATTGATGTTTGAGGGTGCACCTTTCTGCAAGTCTTTTAATTTTTTGGCTTTTGATTTATTGCTTCTGTTTTTGTGATTACCGAATTCTGGATTATGTATTGGACTTACTTCTATTTTTGCTCCTTTTTCTCATTTTTTCTTCTCTTTTTGGTTATTTAATAAATTCTTCATTCATGAAGATATTTTGTGTTGCCTTATCAAGCCAGAAGTGTTATGTCCGTGAGCAGACAAAAGTATTAGATTGTACCTAGGCCAAAGCAAGAGACAAAAATTCTGGTCAAAAAACAAGAACAAGAACCAAAGAAACATTTGCAAAATAAGACTTTAAAAGAGTGATTTGAAGATGGGTTTTTAATCTGTGATGGACGAGGAAGTGATTCCCTGGGTGACCCTTTTAACCCATTGCATCATTATCAAAGTTCATGACCACTAAGCACCCACTCCTAATAACGAATATGATCGCCCTAAGGGTGGGAGCTCAAAATGTCAGTTATCATAAAAACCCAAAAGGGAAGAAAAAATGGTCCAAAAAATATTAAGTATCAAAATGAAAAGGAATTGCCACAAATGGACACAGAAAAATCCAAAATGAGTGTCAGATCGCAGGAATTGATACGTAAAAACTCATTAAAAAAATCAGAAAAAGAAACTAATTCTAACAAGAGTTTGATAGTTTCTCTTCCTTAGAAGGGATTTTGGTATAGTTTGTGACACTAAAAGTAAAGTTTGAACTAAAAGTCAGGGCCCCATTTTAAACCTTTGGGGGCCAAAGCCTGCCTGGGTTGTTGTGAGCCAAGCTGCCAGGATTAAGACCTTATCTGGGCAGGCTACTGAAGGTTTGTTGGCCTGTTTAGTTGGACTTTTTGGAAGCATTACATCCGTTTTTCCTTGCTTGTGTTCGCTCTTTGGCACAAGATGGACCACTCAAAAACAGAATGCAAAAGGGATTTTCATTAAAAGGCAATCCAAAGCAACCTAGTCCAAGAATCCAGAAATCAGTAATGACAAAAGTTGAAGCAGTAAATCAAAAACCAGAAAATTCAAATACTCACACAAATTCACTCTCTAAACGTCAATGAACCACTGAAGGATCAAACAGCAAAGCCTCACATATCAAGGCTGAGGGAGGCCCTTTAGCAGTGACAGCAAGCTGACCCCACATATTGGGGGTTCCACCCACAAGACACAAGGAACATAACAATATTAACAGAAAATACACACAAAAACAACAAAAATATTTGAAAAACAACAATAACGAGGGAAAAATCAGAGATTAGGCACTGACTGTAACATAAGTGATGAGACCTTCTTCCTGTTCATAAAAGTTTCTAAAATATTTTCCAGGTCAACGTTACAGTGAATGGTACAAGACAGCTTGATATTTTTTTTTTGTTATCCAATACCAAACATATGTATTAATTTTGCAGCTTATACAGCAGACTTTATGTAATTACTGTACTTAGCAATTAGACAAAGTGAAATGTAGGAAGCCCACACATCTGGAAATTAGTCCTGTGTGAAATTATATTGATCTTTTTTGGGATCATGTTGAGGGCCAAAGGTTAACACCACAGCTGCTCTTGAACAGAATGCCTTGGATCACTTACTTCCTCAGACGTGATGGATGAATGACGCATATGTGATCCTGCTCTGCAGTTACAGTACATTTCAATAACCAATTTTTAATGGTGCAGCTCAGTTGCATATGGATCAGAGTTGTTTGGTCCTAGTGGAGCTGTCATGTCCTTCTTTTGCTTTGTGCCTTTTAGTCTCTAATTGGAATTACTGGTAACTGTTTTCACCCCGCATATACACTTTATAATTAAATGGATTCCCAAACTGGCTGTGAAGAAGAGTATTTTGAAATGTTGTAGATGTCAACCACTGCCAGTTTATTCTTTATAAAGCTGTGAGGTGGTACTGGTGCCATACACACAGCATTAAAATGGATTATTTTTGCTTTTTAAATAATCATTATTTGTGATTGTCATTTTCAGCTCCCGGGCGGCACGGTGGCGCAGTGGTAGCGCTGCTGCCTCGCAGTTAGGAGACCTGGGTTCGCTTCCCGCGTCCTCCCTGCGTGGAGTTTGCATGTTCTCCTCGTGTCTGCGTGGGTTTCCTCCGGGCGCTCCGGTTTCCTCCAAAGACATGCAGGTTAGGTGGATTGGCGATTCTAAATTGGCCTTGGTGTGTGGGTGTGTTTGTGTGTGTGTCCTGCGGTGGATTGGCACCCTGCCTGGGATTGGTTCCTGCCTTGTGCCCTGTGTTGGCTGGGACTGGCTCCAGCAGACCCCCGTGACCCTGTGTTCAGATTCAGTGGGTTAGAAAATGGATGGATGGATGGATTTTCAGCTTCCTTTGACGTTGTTCAAGTGACCCCTAATGCAATATACTTGCAGCCTATATGAGAGTGAAAATCAGCAGTTGCGTTTCAAAGTATTATTCTAATAATGTGACATGTTCCATAAATGATTTTTCTCTTAGACCTTTGAAAGCAGGGGGATCCTTACTGTATATCATGAATCATGAGGCATTAAGAACTCAACAAGAATAAAACAAAACAAATTAAAAAGGTTATCGTAATAAATCATATATGACTGGCCTTTAAGAGTTTACTCACTGATTAAAAAAATGAGAGATACATTGTGTGCCACCCTAATCCAGAATTAAAACTAACATACAAGAAAATAGTGGCTTTACTCACCAATTATACACACACAACAGACTACCACCATGGTGAAATGTATTATTAAACAGAAATGAGTTGCCTCGAAAACTTGCATATTGTAATCTTTTTAGTTAGCCAATAAGAGGTGTCATTTTGCTTGGCTTTTCTCTACAGAAATGACAAAAAGAAACCCCTCAACCACCATGGTGGCCTGGCAAAAAAAAAGTGTTTGGGGACCCTGTCTAGTCTCCCACTCATACCACCAAAAAAATCTCATTCTCTCAGACTATCTCCAGTAACTTCAGCTCTACAACCTCGGAGTTATTTTGAACCCTTAACAAAATAAGAAGTCAGACAGACATGAGAAGACCATTCCATCCATCAGCTTAGTCCGGTTAGATGATGTCCCAATTTCTCATCCAGATACTTTTTAATTGTTATCAATTCACCTCCTCACCTTAAATTTTATGGACCACTGGCACAGAATGATCCTCAGACCCATCCATGTCACTTTCCTAGCTAAGGATTTCCTGCCATCCTGCCAAACCTTTGTTGGCAGCCTCAGGTAAGCTTCTATAAATAATAATAAAGTGTCAAGCATCGCTCGTTGAAGTCAAGCTGCATGAACTTCTGATTATGGAGCAGTATGAAGTCAGGAACCATTTTGTTGTGGATTTGAAAGTTCCCAATCATGCAAGTCCCAAACAGTTCCAGAAATGCCGACTACAGTAGAAGGAAGAAATCCCATTAAAAAAAACCCAGGTATTAACACAGAAGGCCACATAGAATCTTTATATTTATTTCACAAAAAGTTCCTTTATAACGTGAAGCCCAAAATAGCACAAAAGGCGTATAATGCCTGCAGAAGACGAATGGTCAGAAAACAGAGGAAAAAAGGTCAGGAATACTGAAAAAACACACAAAAAAAAATCACAAAATCCCAGAACACTCACCACTCCCTACCGCATTCAAGATGAACCTCCAGGAACTGTGGGAAACCAACGCCTTTACAGAGCTGAGGGCAGTCCCTGGTAGCGATGGGTGGGTGGCCCTGCCTCCTGGGGAACCACCCACAAAACACAAGGCACTTGACAAAGGCATTGATACATTGACAAAATCAGATACAAGAAAAATGCAAATAAACATAAATGAAATGAACACAAACAAAAGAATAAAAAAAGACGTAAAACAAAGATGGCAGGTGTGTGAATCATCACCTGTCCTGCTACCAGTCTTTCTTGACCCTTCACCCACAGTATATCATATCTGTGTTGTCTGGGGATTGTTGCTCGGCTTTTATTTGTTTTCCATTTTTTTGCTGTTTTTTACTTATTTTTCTGATAAGTCTTATGTCCCACCAATCTGGTCCTAGATCTCTTAAAATTCTTAGCAGTTTTACCCAGTTTACTCAGTCAAAGGCTTTCTCAGGGTCCACAAAACAGACATGTCGTTCTTTATTATGCTGTAGTCTGCTTTCACTCAGTATCATCAGCACTCCAATAGCATCTCTCTTTCTCCTCCCTTTCCCAAATCCAGATTGATCTTCTGCCATATAGCTTTCCGCCTTTGTTTCAAATCTTTCAGCTATCAGCTTTAACACTACCTTTGACGCATGTGATAATAAGCTTATTGTTCTATAGTCTTCACAATTTGTTTCATTTGTCTTTTTCAGAATTGGTATTAACACCACTTCTCTGAAGTCATCTGGCCACTCTCCTTCTTCATAGATTTTCTTACACAGCTTTTTTAGTTCTTTGTTCTCTTTCACCCAGATTTTTAATCATTTCTGCTGGGATGTTGTCTATCCATGTTGTTTCTTCCATTTCTTCCAGTAACAATAAATATTGGAGGACACATTTTGGAAGAAGTAGATAGCCTTTAGATATTAAGGTGAAAAAAGTGAAAAAAGAAATAAACATACTGTAGAGCAATGGGAAAAGCAGCCTTCAATACGAAACAAAAATTACTGACAAATAGAATGGATAGGCCACTGAAGAAAGGGATAATAAAGACAGTAATCTGGAGTGTGATGATTTATGGCGCAGAGACATGAATTAATAAAGAAAGGGGATACAAACAGTTTGGAAGTATTTGAATTGTGGCTATGGAGAAGGATGGATAAAACAGTTGGATGGATAAATTATCAAATGAAAAACTGCACGAGAACAAAGGAGCATGCTAGAAACGGGAATGCAGCAAAACTGGAGGAGATGTACTAAGAAGAGAGGGACTGCTGAATGTAGTGCTATAGGGCAAACTGCAAGGAATGAAATCAAGAAGAAAGCCAAGGTAGGACATGTTAGATTATCTGAAAGATGGTAAATCGGGCCAACAAATGAAAAGAAGAGTAGAAGACAGAATACAACAGAGGAACTGCCAATCGAAACACATGCCCTATGGCAGATAGCAAAGAAGAAGTATTATTAATGTTTTCACATGTTTTCATGTTAATGCTGTTTGTTTATTGCTTAATATTAATGTCTTATCTCTTCGTTGAACTTTGTACATGGAGCTCCTGACATCGCTGCTCCTGGTTTCCTCCCTCTGCCTTTATACTGAAATCAAAAAGAACATCCCAGCAGTGAATCACGGAGTCTGCATAGGAGTTTTCCAAGTATTGTTTGTCTTTGATTTATTTTCTGGTTTCTGGATTCTTTTCTCTGTTTATTGGATTTCTGCTTTTCAGTTGTGTATGGGGACTGATTTGCTTCGGATTGCCCTTTTAGGCAAAGCCTTTATGCCCTTTTTTCGATTTGTTGTGCATTTCTACAATAAATTCTCTACTTATAAAGATTCCAGTTTGGATTGTCTTTACTTGACAAATTTTTACAGGTGTTTCCCTTGTAAGATATTTTGCATATATATTTGGGACTTTGTTTACTTTTTGAACTTTTATAGCTAGTTTCCTATTTTAGGTGTGAGCAGGCCGAAGCTTGCAGTTAGTAGTTGGGGACAGGCTGCCTTGGGGTAAAGATACATCTAGACAGGACAAGATCCTCACACCAATTTTCGTCATGTTTATATCACCGTATCATAACAATCGGAGGAACATGTCAAACAAATGAGACATACCAGCCCCTGGTGGCTGTGATTTACTGTCTTGGCATTTGTAGGGTGTCTTTTGGGTTGTCCCCTGTTATTTGTCACAAATATGCTATGCTATTTATTCCACCTAAAAACACTATACATAATTTATTACAATACAATACAATACAATTTATTTTTGTATAGCCCAAAATCACACAAGAAGTGCTGCAATGGGCTTTAACAGGCCCTGCTTCTTGACACCCCCCCAGCCTTGACTCTCTAAGAAGACAAGGAAAAACTCCCAAAAAAAACCTTGTAGGTAGTTCCTTATTAATGTTTTTAATTAAGACTAACTGCAAGGAAGCCGAAATATATAGAAATGGTATTTAAAAAATACAAGAGAGGCATTTTTTATTACTAAAACTGTTTGTGATGTGCCATGTATTTGAATGACAGAGACTTAGCAACTGGATGGACACACAGACAGACACGCAGACACTTATACGTTTATTAAGGCGGATGCCTTTTTCTTTAGGGTTAGGGTTAGGGTTAATTAAGTTTACAATTGAGTAGATTAAGATTCATGCTTGCTTGAATTCAAGTTACAGCGACCATTCATTTTGTAATGTAAATGATGCAGAATTCCATTTTATTTAAGTTAACTTGAGAGACGCTGGTTAGGTGAAGTGTCATTGCTAAATTGATCCTAGAGTGTGGGTGGGTGTGTGTGTATGCGTGTGTATGATTGTGTATGTTTACCAATGCGAAGGACTAGCGCTCTGCCCAAGTGTCTTTCCAGCCTACACCCAATTATTGCTGGGACAGGCTCGGCCCTGCCCTGGATGAGTGAACTATGAAGATGGATGGACTTGGTAATCCATTTATATTGGCTCTTTAAAAGTTAATTAACGACAACCATTACTGCCATTAGCTATTGTACCACTAGGTAGTTGCATACATTAAACTGAGCCATGATACAGATTTCTCCTGGCCTCCCATCTGGTCCTCCTGCTGAAAAATTTCCAGAGGTACCCCTGCTCCCAAGACTCTCAGTACTAAGATGTCCAGTAGTAGTGATGCTTACAATGTCAATGAAGAATATGCTGCTTTTTTTGCCTATTTTTCCATAATGCTAAATGAAGTGAACTTTCCAGTTGAAACTGGTTTTGAAGTGGGGAACAATTAAGTGCCTACGGATATTACTACAGGAGTGACATCATGAGAACATCCATCAGGCTGCAGGAGGCTACATGCTGAGATAGCTGCAAAGCCATTGTAAACAAGATAATGCAAGATTAGGAGGAGGAAAGTGATGTTTTGTTTGTTGAGCAGGGCCTTTCTGTTTCAGCCTGGACTCACTGATTAGTGGCTTGTCAGATGGATGTAAACAGCTAGAATATCAGTGTCTTATCAATAAATATTTGCTCCAAGGCCTACAGTACATGTGTATGACCTGGACATGCCTCCAAACTGCACTAACATTATTACTGAGGAACAGATTGGAAAGAAAAACAAAATACTATAAATGTTACAAATTTCCACTCACACAAACAATGAACTAAAAGAAAACAACAGCACTCAAGTTTAGCTGTCAGCCATTATTCTAGTGGATATTGCTTTTTAGTGTGTGGTTAGAAGATAAGCTCATCGACTTGTTCACCACAGTAACTCATGCAAATTGAGACTTCAGTTTACTTAAGTGTAGATTTATTATCACATACATAGGTGCGGGACATATAAGAAGTGAATAAAACTGTATCAACATATGGCTGTGTAAAACTTACTAGAACAATCTATGCGAGAACAGGCCATTCAGACCAACAAAGCTCGCCAGTTCCATCCTCTTAACTTTCCCAAAATAACAAAGTTTAGTTTTGAAAGTCCCTCAAGTCCAACTGTCTATAACGCTACCTGGTAGATATTCCAAGTGTCTGTGGTTCTCTGTGTGAAGAAAAATGTCACGTTTATGTGAAATTTACCCATAACAGGTTTCCAACTGTGTCCCTGTTGTCTTGAAGAACTCATTATAAAGTCACAGTCTCAATCCACTGTACTAATTCCCTTCATAATTTTAAACACTTCAATCATGTCTCATCTTAATAATCTTCTTTTGCTTAAACTGAAAAGGCTCAGCTCTTTTAATCTTTCTTCATAATTCATCCCCTGTAGCTCTGGAGTCAGCCTAGTCTCTCTTCTTTGGAGTTCCCTGAAATGTTTTCAAGGAATACATATTTAGTTTCATAACTTGAATTTCTTAGTCCTGAAAACATCCTTGTATTCAACCGTTTTTGACTTGCAGCACCCTAATTAAAATCTCATGTGAAATATCTGTGCAAATGTTACCAATATACAGTGAATTCCGAAAGTATTCAGTCCCCTTTACGTTCTGCACACTTTAGTGTGTTGCAGATTTCATTTTAAATGGACAAATTTGCCATTTTTGTCAATCACTCTACAGTCAATGACCTACAAAAACAATAAAAAGTGAAAACATGTTTTCAGAAAGGTTTACAAATGACCATAAACTATAATAATAACTGCTTTTCCTGGTGAGGGTCACTGTGGCAGCAGGCCAAGCAGGTTAGCCCAGACTTCCCTGTCCCCTGCTACACATTTCAGCTCTTTCAGAAAAATTCCCAGGCATTCTAAGCCATGCAGAGAGATGTCATTTCTCCAGCATGCCCAGAATCTCCACCTAGTGAGTCTTGCCTACAGAAGATCTAGGGCGGTCATCTGCATTCTTATGACATGCCCAAACCACCTTAACTGGATATTCTTGATTCGGAGGGGCAACAACTCAACTCTGAGCCTTTCCCAAATTGCTGAGTTCCTTATCCTATCACACAGTAACATAACAGCCACTCTGGGAAAAAAAAAAAAATTCTGATACTGATATTCACAACCTCATCATTTCGGTCACTATCCACAGCTCATGGCCATAAGTGAGGACAGGGTTGTAGATCGGACGGCAAACCAAGAGCTTTGTCTTTAGTATCATCTCCTGCTTCACCACAACACACCGATACAGCGCCCACAGAACAGCTGCTGCCACACCAACCCAAAGCCCTGGATATTGATAGGATAGCACGGTTTGTTCAATGTTGCATGGTAGACTAGTGTAGTGGTCCTCATATTTACTGTATGAAAGGGGACCATATGGTGTTTCCCAACTGCAGGAGGAATCACATTCCTCAGCCTCCCAGGTAAGGAAAATGCATGGGTGCTGGAATCGGAATCTGTCCAATGGTTGAGCAAAAGATACAGGAGGAACAATATGGATTTTGTCCTGGCCGTGGAACAGTAGACCAGCTCTACTCCCTTTGCTAGTTTCTGGAGGGCGCATAGTAGTATGATAACCTAGTCTATACTTATTTCGTAGGTTTGAAAAATATGATTGTATCTCTCAACATGTGTTGTGGGAGGTGCTGCAGAACTACGGGGTAACAGGGCTGCTCTTGCGTGCAGTTCGTTCCTTATATGAACACAATGAGAGCTGTAAGTCTAAATCATACATTGCGGGTGTTGGACTCTATCAAGGCTGTATCTTTGTGGTTTTCATGGACAGGACACAAAGGTGCAGGCGAGGATGTGATGGAGTCTAGATGGGGAGGGGAGGGTTAGCATTGTAGCTTTATGCAGATGATGTTTTATTCTTTATCTTATCTGACTGTGACATTGTGTATACACTCAGAGCGATTCGCTGTTGACTGTGAAGTGGCTGAGATGGGGATCGGCATGTCCAAGTCTGAGGTCATGGTTGTCTGTCAGGAAAGAGTGGATTGCTCTCTGCAGTTGAGGGGTAACAACTGCCTTTCGTGGAGGAGCTCAAGTATCTTGGAATCTTGCTTATGAGTGATGGAAACAGGGCACATGAGTTTGTAGTATTACTTTGTCAAATTTTGGGAAAGGAGTTAATATCTACTATTATCTACACTAGAATGAGGCAGTAAGGTACAAAGTCGATTTCCGTGCTACAGCACTGTGCTTTTCTGCTTGTCTCTAAAGCAGACTGTATTGCTGCCAAGCTGACGATAATATCCATGAAGCTCAGTATATGCCTTTAAACTTTAATATAGTAGAAACTGTTATAAGCAGTGAGAATCCCATTTAACTATATTTCAAATTGAAAGTGTGACATACTGATTATTTATGTTAAATATTGCTATTAGTACTTACAGTATTGCTTTTATAATGTGTGTACTGTCTTTGAGTCTGACAATCTTATAGCACCGTGAGCCAGCCTGCTGAGAAAAGTGCTACTGTATATAAGAATAAATTGAAGACACGCTGAGAATGTACTTTTCTGTCCAATTTGAAGGCATTTTTAGGTGAGCTGTGACCAGTGCTATTTTGAATGAGGTAAGATGGTGATGCTGGCATCTACACTCAGGCATTCAGCTTCTTTGGGGCAGAGTGACACAAAATAAATAGAAATTCTCCTATCTTGGCATTTTATATTTGTATATGCTAGTTGGAGAGCTGAGCTGGAATTTGTTCTCACTATATGATCATGTTACTGTTGAAAACTGTAAAATGTTTGTGAAGCATAGGAGTGCATTATGAATAAAGCCTCGGGTGTCTGGTGGTGCACTTGTCAAAAGTGCAAACCCACATGGAGTGACTCTGCTGTAAACACTTGACTTATTTGGTGGTCCAAGAGTTTGCTGTTTATATGCATATCTACAAAACAGCAAGCCTTTCCCAGAATGAAATGCATGAAAGAAAACATAATTGTTAACCTACGCCATGTTGAAAAAGTTTACTCTTTAGAACAACATGGCCTCGATAGAACTTACCTACCATTAGCGGAGTCCATTCTCACTTCATCTAGCCGGGTTTTGATATCTTTTTTCTTGCTTTTATCAGCTCACAACTTGTTTTTTTTTTCTTATTCTTTTTAAAGTGGTCTTTCTTAACAATGTATAAACAAATACAACTGTAACAATTATTTGCTAAAACTCTGACTCAGACCAACCTCAGAAATCAAAATTTTCTACAGCTGCACTTGCAGAATCATCTATCAGGCTGGGCTATCAACACCAACGCCTCCATAATCATGTGATACTCCACATAAACCAGAGACAATTGAGATACTGTCATGGTGAACTTCTCACTGCTTCAGATCTCTGTTAAAAATTCATATACAGGATGGGGCATAAAAAAGTAGCCTCACACATGATATGGATGTTGTGTTACAGCCAAGGTTTAACCTTGGCTTATGCGTATTCTTCTTTTAATTGTTGTTTTGTTATTTTCTAAGTATCATATGTAATTTGTTTATTGTAATTATGTCATTTTTGTTTATAATAGGTTTAATGATTATTTATTGTGTATGTATTGTGGCTGTATTCTCCTTGCTTACATTCTTTGTGTTTTGCTGGCTGAACCCCAGGAGGCAGGGCCACCCCGATATCACTGATGCTGGGACCGTCCTCTGCCTTTATATTGAGGGGTGAGGCCATCTCTAAGCAAGTCATTGAAGGTACTGGACTGTTTTCTAGGATGTTTTGGGAGCCTTACACCCCTTTTTTTATCATATTTGTGGCACTTTTTCACTTCAAGGGAGTGCACGCTGCAAAGATTTTAGCAGAACCTCTGCACATTTTGTTTCTGCTATGGTAAAAACCTTTTGTATTAATTTGTAAATTGCTTCTGAATGCGACTGCCTGTTTAACTAAGACATTTTATACCCTTTGTAACCAACACATTAACAAGGAAACAAAGGGATAACGACAATTATTAATTTTGATCTCAATAATAGTTTATTTATAAGAAGTTTCTATTTAGATATAGATATTTGTCGCACACTATCTGTTTAACTATTTTGGAACCTTTGGATATATAAAGATATAGCTCTGTTAAAAATTATACCATTTATCTGTATTCTGATAGGAGCAAACTGTTGTGCTTCCGTACTCTATTATGCAAATTAACCTAATTTACTTAAGATCATCGTTTTGTTATATTCTCCAGTCTTGTCATGATGGACTCACCAACTGACCAGGCTCCCTTAAGCTTGTTGTAATAAGGCATGTCCATCTTTACTTTACATTTTTTACCAAAGGATTCCATTTTGGGAACATATTTATTATTTTGATTTTATTTGACAAAGTTTACTTTTGCTCACATCTTGTTTTTTTATTTATGTGGTGTCTCCAAAAAGGCAAACACTACAGAGGCCTCAAGTGACGACAGCCATTGTGCTGATGACATCACAGATACAAGGCCATTTATATGTGATGGCACCAGTATGTATTATCCCTCAGTTGATAAACATCAAAGAAAACATGTCTCTTTAGCAGTAGTTAGTTTCAGTTTCAAAAATGCCCAAGTGCTAGGTTTGCATTTCTAGTTTCAACTTCCTTTTCCCCCCCGACTTCTGATTCTGGTCTTGCCTCTTGGTTTCCATCTCCACTTTTTGAGCTCATGATTTTGACCTCTTGCTTTGTGTGACTATGTGTCTGCCTTTTTGACCAACTCCTGGTCCTGGTCATCATTGCCATAATAATCCTTGGGACTCACCTTGTGAAATATCAATATTTTAATTATAGAGCCATATGTTTGGAATGCTTCAAAAATGGCTTAAAAAGTAGCTTAGTTTGTGAGAAATACACTGAATCCAAAAAATCCTGTCCACACCCCAGAGCTTGTAACTGACATTGTAGATCATGGAGAAAGAAATCCTCATACGTCAACAAGGCAATCATCACAACAGATGGGTATGTCTGAAAAGACATGCTAATGTGTACTCCATGATTTATAGACTACATTTCCTGTGTCACTCACTAACTTTATGGCTCCTACCACTCCTTAAAACTCAAGTTTTTTAGTTGGTTTGTGAGGCTACATCACTGTAGACGTGAAAGCCAATAATGAAAATCCACTTCTTCATTACTACTGCCTAGAAATGTTCTTCCACTATATACTTTACCATGTCTCCCTGCACTATGACTTCTCTTTCTTCGATTCCTCTAATTCTCCAGTGCAGAATTCTCTGTTTTCAATAGCATGCATTGTCCATAAAGCACACAGATTTCAAGGAGGAAGAGCAAATTCTGCCAGTTGTTAACTGCAAACCCATTCCTTCCCTTCTCCCCCATGGTCCTAAAGACACAGCACCCTGCAGCTAAGTACATCTTCATCACCGTCTCTTATCATTTAATCATCACTGCTAATGAATGGCATGACTGTTATAATTTAACAAATTCCAATTGGATGTAATACATTTTTGTGGAGTTTACTATGGGTAAAATAAAATTTTTTACTACACAGATTTCTGGGTAATCATATATTTGCATTTATAAGCCATATTTGAAAACAACAGCATTTGTTTTTTGATGTTGTCATAGAGAACATAGGTTTCCTGGTAGGGTTTGGAAGGGTGAAAAGGGTATGAAAGGGTGGCCATGTGTTCCTCAAACGCCATACAGGGCTACATGGAAGTTGTAGACCTGATGGGCAGTCGTAATGGGTTTCTTGGAAAGTACCAAGGGTAGCTGCAGGGAGGAGAATTCTTTATTTTAACTAGAAGTACTCCCAGGCCTGGCATAAAAGAAGCCACTTCCCCTTACACTGGTGAATTAGAGTCAGAAGAGGAGAAGGACAACGCTCATCTTGGGAGAAGCAAAGGTGAAGGAGTAAGAAAGAAAAGAGAACTGGTTATTGATAAAACTTTGATAAACTCCAATTTGAACCCAGAACTTGTGTCTGTGTGGTTGTCTCCTACAGGTCACAACGGACATCGTCATTTTGTTGCCTGGTTGCTTGCATGCAACAAGATGTTGGTAGAGACATGTCCCTGGAAGTCTCACTGGATTGTGTCAACAGTGTGATGCTTTATTAAATCAATTCATGGACACTTTCATTGTCCAAGTTTGTGTATATCTAAGAAACCACAGCACAGTTCGATACTACTGTTTTTCTTTTGTTATTGACTCTTTCTTGTTTTTGAGTATGATCATGCCTATGCTTTTGTTCTGACGAAAGTACAATAGATTTCTAAGTATCAACCTAAGCCTGAATGACTATGATTCATTTCCTGGTTGTAAGGACTAACTCTGCTTGCCATGGTGCTGGCAGTAACAACAATAAGCATTGGATAGAATTTAGTCTAGTTTATCCTCCTGATCTTACAGATAGTTATACTTCTCAAAAATGTTTGATTTATTTCAAGTTAAAGAGAAAGATATACACAGTGGTATATCATGTTGGATGGAGTCATCATACGGCTCTATCAGAGTGTGTCTGCAAAGGAATGAATGAAAGAAGGTTGAAGACACAAAGTTTTGGCCGTATGGCCTCAAAAGGAATGAGCAGGTATCCCATAAGGGGGCAAAGTCAGGGCAGATGAAAGATGGAAATGTGAGAGGAGGTGAGAAAAAGCTGCCATTAGAGAAGATGAAAGGAGAGATTAAAAAGTTAGTTGATCATTAAGACCTGGAGAAATATGTGATACCAGGCTTAGAATAAGCTCAGCATTTTCCTCTTTAAAGTGTCTTTGAAGCCCTGTGAAAGAACATAAACAGACAGATCAATGTGGCTATGATCAAGGGGTGTGAAGTGTTCCTCAATAGACTTTGTAAGGTCTTTGATCTTAATGGCTCAAATGTTCTCCCTGCTAGTAGTCTCCCTGTTCACCTATGTAGATAGCTGAACACTCCACCTACAAAAAATGCAGTAAAGAAGATTTTTAGACTGGCAAGATATCCGTTGTTTAGAACTGAATTTACCAGAGGCACCAGAAACAAGGGTATTGTTGGTGACATATTTGCAGGTGACACAGTAGCTCCTGTTACAGCTGAAAGTGCCTGGATGTGTCTCTCCTCTGTGAAGTGAGCTGTAGACTAGTCGTTTGAATAGGTTAGGTGGCCAACGGAAGATGATCAAGGGAAGGTTAGGAAAAAAGACTCCTCTGGAGGGATCAGTCTGCCAAATGGGGAGATTTCTTTAATAACCTCTGGGAGATATCGAGTGTTAGGGTGGAAAGGCAGAACCAGTGGGATGAAGTTTCCCTCACTGATGCTCCGCTTAGAGAGGATGTTACGAGGCTTACTCCTGGCTGGATTGATGGTCCTGTCCACAATATGTGAAGGGTATCCTCTATTAATGAAGACAGTGCTATAAAGAGAAGGGCAGGAGAAAATTAACAAATAAACAAGCCAAACAATATTCTGTCTGCCCCACTGGGCCTAACTAAACATTGGCTTTGCTTCCATGTCTATGTCCCATACAGTACTTTGTCGTCTTCATCAGCTGAAATAGATAGAGGGGCTTTTAGGTCCTACACCATTAGTGCTTCTCCAATCTGAGGGTGAGGTATGCCCTCTGGATCTCCTGGAGCCACATGCCTAGAATTCCCCTTGATCCCCAGCACACATTTAAAGGTGTAGTCTAGCCACTGTAATACACAGAAAGGGAGCATGTATACTGTAACAGGCATCACTGTTGCCACCTATTGGACTGGGAAAATTCTTTTAAAATAGTAACCATCCACAATTAGCCTATTTTTATTCTTGTGCTCCTGGAGTTATTATTTCCAGGCCACATAAATCCTCCGCTAACAGTGTTTATATCATTTACTCTACTGGCCTTCTATTGCCTGCAATTCTGGTCCCTGAAAGAAATCCCCTTTCACTGACAGCAGTCTTAGTTTTTGGTACAGCAAATCCTGTTTATAAAATGTAAGCCACATTAAATGAAAATGAAACACATAGTAACTCAATTTCTGTAGGCGTTATGGTGAAGCAGGGGTTCTTTTATAGGCTGAATTACTTTTCTTAATATATCATTCATTCATAGTAGATTAGTCTTTTCATTTGCAGCCCATAAAATAAATTGCTGCCTTCTCTCGGGGTCAGCAAAAACATGGCACGTGTGTTACATATCTCATTTATTACCAAAGGATTATGTTGACTCTGGTCACCCACCCTCCCCCCAAAAGGCATGCTGTCAGGTTAATTGGCCATATTAAATGGCCTCTGTGTGTGTGCGGGAGAGGCAGAGAGCCTGCTTACTGCTGAGACAAGTTTAACTTCTCCTGCAGATAGATTACAATGAGTTATAAAATAGTCAATGTTAATTTAGTAACTCATGATATAGAAGTCACATTTTCTGAGTGCTGTATAACCTGACTGTTCATAAGCAGTTTGAAGCAGAACTTGAAAAACGAGAGATTCTTTTCAATTAATCAAAGCTTTCATTAATGCATTCCTCAGATTATCTGTTTTTTTTCCTTTATTTTGCAGAACATCCATGAATATTTCATAACATGCAAATAAAATGGTTTTGGTTTTGGTAAAGGACCCACTTTACTGTGAAGATTAGAGGATATCGTATATAAGCTTAATGGATAACCCATCCACCTTGAAGGAATAGTTTTTTTAGAATATAAGAAATCTGACAAAGGAGTGGAGACCATTCAGTCCATCAAGCACATTTGTTTAGCTAATAGCTAAATTGGCCCAATATCTCATCCTGATTCTTCTTAAAGGTGATCAAGATTTCTGCTTCCACTATCTGTCTCTGTAGTTTGTTCCAGAGTTCCGTAACTCTTTGTGTAAAGAAGTGCTTCCTAGCTTCAGTTTTAAATGCATTTCCACTGATGTCCTTGAGTACGTGATTCTCTGTTAAAACTAAAGAATGTTGCTGGCTCTATGTTATCAATGCCTTTGAGGATTATGAAGACCTGGATTAGGTGCCCATGCAGTATCCTCTTATTCTGCAGACCAGCAGGTCACTGTAGATACTGTGCCTTCTATAATCATCGATCAAGCAGATATCTAATTATAACCCTGGTAGCTGATCTGACCCTGCAACTTTTGAAGCATTTAGACAGAACCTCAGAGAATCCCTATATGTCTTTTTCATAATAATGTAATATATTAATAATAATTCTTTACAATTATATAGTTGTAGAGTTATACAGTTTTTCTCAATACTCAGCACTCTCCATGCAGAGGGGACCCAGGATATGAACCCATGATTTCCTTACTGTGAGACAGGCTCTGTGCCAATATGACTTTTTATGATGCGGTGGCCTGAACTTTGAATAATTCTTAACCTGATACACAGTATTTCATACCCAAATTATTTGTGTACTGACGGATTTGCCATTTGTGTATTATATCAAATGTACTTTTTTTGCTAAGATCACACAAAGCTTCCCAAACAAGGGTAATATTCATTTCTAGGGCTGGTGAAAATATATAGGTTATGTAAACTAACAAAAAAATGATACCTGATAAATGTTGAAAGATAACGAATGACTGAAAAACAGCTGGATCATTCTCTAAACCAAATGACATTATGAGATATTAATAATGCCCTGCTGCTTGACTGAATTCCATCTTCTAGTTTTCTCCTTCATGAATACGTATTTGATTACCATATATACTCACGTATAAGTCGGGTCTTGAAACACAAAAAATTGATCATAAAATCAGACCCTGACTTATACGCCAATTCAAAAATGCAACACTTAATTTATTTATTTTTTAAATATCTTCATACTTCCTCTAATCTCGCACCAGTTTCTCAGACACATCAAAATTTGTTGCAGCAGTGCAGTTACCAATTTCATTTGCCACTTCAGTGACTTAATTTAAAACTAGCTTCACATTTTCTTTTGATCGAACGCTCCATCGTAGATAAGGGATGCTCTCACGATAAAGGTGTACGAGGGTGTGAGACACAAAAAACACAAAAAAGTGCAAATGTCGCTTCTGAATAGTTCGGGTATTACCATGTGGTCACGTAGGCACAATACATAGAAAAAAAAAGGCAGTGTGCTCAGTTGGGCGTTAGCATATCATATTCTCTTGGACCAATAGTGTGGGTTTTCTGCATTCAACTTATACGACTGACATTATAAAATACTGGAAATTATACGGTAAAATTAAGCCGTGACTTATCCGTGGGAGAACTTAAACACGAGTTTATACGGTATATGCAATCCTCAGAAGAGGCTGGTTGTTCAAATTTATGGCCCAAACTTTTCTTGTCTTCATATAAGACATTGTTAAGAGTTAGAGAATGTAGTACAGTGATCCCTCGCTATATCACGCTTCGCCTTTCGCGGCTTCACTCTATCGCGGATTTTATATGTAAGCATATTTAAATATATATCGCGGATTTTTTGCTGGTTCGCGGATTTCTGAGGACAATGGGTCTTTTAATTTCTGGTACATGCTTCCTCAGTTGGTTTGCCCAGTTGATTTCATACAAGGGATGCTATTGGCAGATGGCTGAGAAGCTACCCAACTTACTTTTCTCTCTCTCTCTCTTGCGCTGACTTTCTCTGATCCTGACGTAGGGGGTGTGAGCAGGGGGGCTGTTCGCACACCTAGACGATACGGACACTCGTCTAAAAATGCTGAAAGATTATCTTCACGTTGCTATCTTCTGTGCAGCTGCTTCCTGAAGCGACATGCTGCACGGTGCTTCGCATACTTAAAAGCTCGAAGGGCACGTATTGATTTTTGCATGTTTGTTTTTCTCTGTCTCTCTCTCTCTCTCTCTCTCTCTCTCTCTCTCTCTCTCTCTCTCTCTCCCTGCTCCTGACGGAGGGGGTGTGAGCTGCCGCCTTCAACAGCTTTGTGCCGCGGTGCTTCGCATACTTAAAAGCCAAACAGCCCTATTGATTTGTTTGCTTTCCTCTGTCTTTCTGACAGTCTGTGCTCCTGACGTGCACTCCTTTGAAGAGGAAGATATGTTTGCATTCTTTTAATTGTGAGACAGAACTGTCATCTCTGTCTTGTCATGGAGCACAGTTTAAACTTTTGAAAAAGAGACAAATGTTTGTTTGCAGTGTTTGAATAACGTTCCTGTCTCTCTACAACCTCCTGTGTTTCTGCGCAAATCTGTGACCCAAGCATGACAATATAAAAATAACCATATAAACATATGGTTTCTACTTCGCGGATTTTCTTATTTCGCGGGTGGCTCTGGAACGCAACCCCCGCATCGGAGGAGGGATTACTGTAGTAATAACTTGAATTAATATTAAAAAACACCCATAACCATGGGAAAACAATAAAAGTACAATTTGAAGAAACCATGAGTCAATATCCAGAAAAACAACACAAGAAAATCAATAAATGCTCAAAGTGCTAGGCAGAATTCATAGCCAATAAAACCAAACGTTAATTCCAAACATTTCTAGTATCCTTTCCCCATTCTAAGAGAAAGAGATGACAACAATACAGAGTTGGGATGTCAGTCTGGTCACCCCGTATAACTGTTTTTTTTCTAAATCAGAAAATGCAGTAATTGTGTAGTTGTCTCTGCAGACATGCGTTCAAAATAGAATTGTCCCGAGATGGTGGAACATCTGGTTTTGGGCCCTTCTGACAGGAAGAGGTGCATCCAGGTAGATGGGCACTGGAAGTGACATCAGATTTGGCATTAGGACGCAGCGTCAGCCCCTGGTGTAGAAGTAGATTGCAGTCATTTTCCCATATGTGCACATGTGTGACATTATTTAATTCCTAAATGATCACATTTTTTATTTGATTTTTTAATATAAAGGTTTAACTCTTTCAGGGCTGATGTCGACTTTTGTCAAAAGGAGGAGTTGACGATGGTAATTAACTGTAAACTGTGACAAAACCAACCGTTATGTTTTAGTTGGACTCTCGTTGCTAGAAGGAAAGGAGATTTCCGGTGCTCGTGTGAGTAGCAAGGCACAAACAACGGCAAAAATGGCACTGACATAATGGTGAGAGATCAAAGCAAATGGGTAAAGCAAAATACTCCGTGGATGAAGTTTTGCCTATTATCTCTGAACTGGACTATGACGTTTCGAACTCTGATTTTGATACGAGTGATCGAAAACGAATGTGAGGTTCCAGCTTCAGCTGACTGGTCCCCAGCTAATCGTGGTGCTGAACAGGTTCATGTAGCTGACACGCCTACAGCAAAGTTTGCCAGGAGGACTGCCACTTAACAATAAGAGGTAGAAACCAGATTGCGATGCACTGCGACCGTGACTGCTGCTGCTGCAAGCAAGCCTGCCGCACATTCTTGGCAAACTGGCAGCATGCAGCAACAGACGTTTTATGTTGATTTCTGTGTGAAACCATTGCTTTTCAGAAACTATGCTTTTTGGAAAAATATATTCAGCCCTCAAAGAGTTAATGACAATTCTGTGACGACAGCAACATGCAACTAGCAATGGAAACCATAAATCACATGGGCTGTGGCCATATGAGGAGATTTCTAAATGGCGAATAAAATTTCTAGAAAATGGTCAACATTACAACTATAAAAATAAAAAAAAAAAACTATTAGAGGAAACATAGGAAAAATAAAAAAAACAGACTAGAACAATTCTGCAAGTTCAAAAACATGCAGAACAGACGTGAAATGAGGCCTGTCGGACAGTTTGTTAATAACAAGTGGAAGAGATTAAACGAGGTTGCTCTTTAAGGACTTATCAAAAGCATAACATGTTTGCTAAGTTCAATATCATAAGTCACTACATCATTCACTAAAACTGAATAACATAAAACCAACATTGAAGTCAAACTGGAATTTTTTTTTCCTGAACTGATTGTTTACTCGAGCAAGTCTTTCTCTGGGTCATTTCATGAATTGTTTAATGTTCAGAGGTAGTTTCACGTGTGCAGAAATCTGTAATGGTGTGACCATGGTGAAAACATGTGCCCTGAAATGCAGTGCCCAACATATTGAAATAGCATCTCTATTGAGAATGAACATACACAATGGTAGAGTCCATCAAAAATAAATATACTGAACTTGATTTTTGTCTCACAATTTCATTTTGACCATCAGTTTGATGCTTTCTCATTTACATCTCTGGCTTTCCCCTTGACGAGCTTTTAATTCTACCTTAAAACCATGTTAACATGTCCAGGTTGTTAAGTTTTCAACTTTTCAAATTAACTTTTCAGTCTCCTCTCTACAAAATGGTTAAAGGATGACGACAATGCTTAGCATGAGTTAACTCATAGTAGGCGATCTATAGATGTATGCCACCTAAGAGTTATCTCGTAAACCGCCTTCTGGGCTATAGCACTAAACACGAGCATGTTCATGGATAACAGATGTAAACAGAGGCCATCTAAAATGAGAATAATCAGCATGGTGCAGCAGAATGGAATTTCCCACTTTCAGTTAGTTTTTTCTTATAAGCCATATTTTGGATAATATTCATTTTTACAAAAAATAATTTACATATGTAGAACCACATTCAACTGAATACCTCTCCAAAATTACCACCAAAATCTCACCATTACGAAGCTCAAATAGAAACAGCAATATTTGATTCCAACAAATTGTGCAAATCTCAGCTAAGTTATCCCACATCTGGTCTTCACAAAGATTTTTCTGTTCCATGTGCCAACTACAAGGTAATTCAACTACAATTTTTTTAGAGAAAATTAAATTTTGTTGTGTGTTTTAACTTAATAACAAAGTGCATTAAACTAGTATATTAAAACAATATCCTGATTTTGCATTAATGTCAGAAACAAATTCACCAAAAAAAAAAATAATAATTACACATTCTATCTAGAATAAAAACTATGTGGGGATCTAGTGCAGGTCTTCAAAATTCTAGTGCAGGAAATTCAAAATGTAATCCAGGAGGTACTTCTTCATGAAAGGTTTATGGCAATAAGGATTAAACTTGTAATTAAAGTGGAAACCTTTACAATTTTATACCATCTGAATGATGTATCGGTACAATTTAGAGATTACCGAACCAAAAAAACTTATTGACTGATTTCTTTTAATCTGTCAAACTTACACTCTTATACAGACTTAGACAAGTCGGGAAAATGTTAAAAACAACTTTATTTGAACTGTTGCTTTCTCTACAATTATTCATTTTTCCATGGTGTAGTAAGCAAGATCTTTTTTCTTGCAGTCTCATATCTTTGGGAGGGCTGTATCCCTAGCTTTAGTTATGTCTATTTTTATTTGCTTAGTTTGTTGGTGTTCGTAAATTGTTTCATGAATTCTTTTGCTAAATCTTTTTGTTAATTATCTCCTTTATTGTTTTGTTATTTTTTTAATTACCTCCTTTAGCTATGTAATTACTTTTTATTATATTTGTTGTTTCTGATTATCATTATGTAATCATGTTTTCTTGTTTTTGAAATATTCTTTATTTTTGTCATGCTTTGCAGAAAAGCACAAAATGATTTTATAAGGTAACCAAGAGAAAAGATGTGATCAAAGTACAAACATGGGTTGAATATCGATAGATCAACAATACAGCAACCAAAACTAATTCACAAGAAAAGAATGATGGTCAAAAAATATTAAAAACAAAGGAAATAGCAAGGCCTTGTTTTTACCTGTGGACTCGGATACAGATATAATCTTGTGGTTAAGTTTTATTCCCGTCATAATAGCTCATTTCCTCAAAGGACAAACCCCAAAAATAGAAGATCAAAAATGGCGGTGGAAATATTGCAAAATATTTCACAGCAACAAAACTAAGCTCTCAACGAAAAAACTAATGCCATCACCACAATCACAAGGTGGGGAAAACCCCCAAATTAAATGGAAAATCATACCAAAGGGGCCAGAGAAAACTAGAAAAATGAACTAAAACAAAATATTCATCAATTTTGTTTTTCTTCTTTCCCTTTTTACGTTGAACCCAGGCAGGGGTCTGCTACTAGAGGTAAATTTAAGGGTGTAGTGAGCCCCAATCAGATTGAATTAGGTTTTCCCTGTTTTGCTCTCTCTTTTAAGCTTCCCTTCCTCTCTTTAGGTCTTTTGGTCTTTTTACCATTTTTGTTTTAGATCCTGCGGTTTTTATGGATTTTGTTCTCTGTTTTTTGGTTTACCTGTTTTTCCTTTTTATAGTCTTAGATATTTTGGTTTTCAATATTTATTATTATTCAGCTTTGTAATTTAGAATTGTTGAAATTCATTATTTGTATTTATAACTTTGTGCTTTGTCACTTTTGCAAATTTTTGAATTCTTTAGATTGTTTTTAGATTTATTCTTTACTGATACATTAAATGTACTATTTTATTTATTTGGGTGTTTGGTTTGGATGGTCTTACTTTCTCTTTTTGGGCTTTTCCTTTTAGGTCTTTTTGAAGTACTTAGACCTTTGTCCCATTTTTTAGTATTCTTTAACCCGAAAATCACAACAGAGAGAAAACGGCCAACAATCTGAAGCATTCTGGAACCCTTTAATTCAGTTTAAAAGATGAGAGGCTAATAATCTGATATTAACAGCTGCAAAGCTCTGGCTACAACAGATAGAGAAGCAATAGAACTCTTATGGTCAGAAAAGGTCCAAATTGCACTTGATTAGATTATGGGATGCACACAGAATCTTTAACCTTTTTTTCCACTCAGATGACTTTGAGGAATACCTTGTGGTTTTTGAAAGACTAACTCAGAGTTTGTGATGGCCAAAGTAAGATGAGTATTTACTCTCCCCTTTTCCAAGGGAAAATCCTTCATAGGCTTAATGTAACTATGCTGAGTGGCTACAAATTATTAGCCTCTTATGTTAGATTAAAAAAGAAAAACACTGTCACAATGTTCTAGCACTGTGGAAAGGTGTAGATTGAATAGGTAAAGCGGACCAGGAAGTAAGTTGTAAGTCTAAGCCCCACAATGTAATGAATGTACAGGGCAGCAGCAGTGCTTTTAAGTAGGATGGAATCAACAAAACCGGTGCCTCAGGATGACACATTTCAAAACTGATGTTTTCAGAAACATCCTAAATCAAAAATAGACTATTAAATTCCTCGACCTCTAAAACCTCCAAAATGCAACCTCCGTTATTTTTAGAGGCCTGTAGAAAAATAAATGAATAAAAATTAAAAACAAAATCCAAATCATCATGGCACACAGGGGTCAAAACCCAAAGATTAAAAATATAGTCACAACAAAAAGAGCTAGGATTAGTTGGCCAGAAATTTGTATTAAATTGCACAAAGCTTTTACAAAGTATCTGCAAATTTGGAACAAAGACTCCCCCTCAATGACATTTTATAAACCATCCATTCAGTTTCTACCGCTTATCCAGGTATTGGTCATGAGGGCAGTAGTCTAAGCAGAGATGTCCAGACATCGCTTTTCTCTTCCACCTCCTACTCTGCTGGGATACCAAAGCATTCCCAGGCCATCTGAGAGATATAATCTCTCCAGTGTGTCCCATGGTATCCTCCTGGTTGAACATTTCCAAAACACCTGCCCAGAGAGGCACCCAGGGGGCATCTTAATCATACGTCAAACAACCTCAACTGGTTCCTTTCGATGTGGTGGAATAGTGGCTGTACTTTGAGCTCTTCCCCAGTGTCTGTGCTCCTCACCCCATCTCAATGGCTAAGCCTAGACATCCTTGGAAGGAGTCTCATTTGTGCTGCTTATATCCAGAATCTTGTCATTTCAGTCACTAATTAAAGCTCATGACAATAGTTGAGGACAGGGATGTGAATCAACCATAAATCGAGACCTTTGCCTTTCGACACACAGCTCTCTTTACCATGACTGAGCAGTAAAACTTCAGATGCTACTCCGATCCACATGTTAACCTTGTGCACCCTTCTTCCCTCACTTGTGAACAAGAAGCAGAGATACTTAAACTCCTTGATTTGCAACAACACCACATCCCCAACTTGGAGAGAGCACTCCACCCTTTCTCGCTGAGAACCATGACCTTATACTTTGAGATGCTTATAAACCGTGACGCCAATGATGCAATTTGATAAGACTTCCAAGGATATGCTCCCAGCAACCTGCCTTTGTTAACGTAACAACAAGTGAGTCAAAATGGCACTTCCCATATAAACAAAATAATGTTGTGTGAAAACAACAAGTGAAAAAATATCAACTAATAATAAATGACTTAAAATCAACAAAATTATGTGAAATTCAGAATCCTTGATGTAACAACATAAAATAGCACCAAAAGAATAGTCAAAAATGTATTAAGCTGAGAAATGTTTAAAATTGCAGCAAACAGCAAGGTACAATGGCGGAATAAGTGCTTAATGTCCAGAAGCTCAATGCTATAACTCTATTAGCCAGTGACAACAGCTTAGATAGAACTGTGAAAATATTTACTATTGATCATTATTTATTATCTCTTATCATTTACAATGACAATATCAAATAATGTGAATTCTTGATTATCAATGATCTTGGGGACTAACAATACCCAGAAAAGTAGTCATTATCGCAAGGCAACCTTCTGACATTATTCTCCATGACAAGAAGGCCAACTCTTGAAGACAAAAATAGTGCAAGTCAATTTGGTTATGGAGATCAACATATACCGTATACATAAGGATTTTTATATATATACTGTACATATAGTCATGGGGTCAAAGCCTGGAGGTGTAAGTAATCCACAGGAAGTGGTATTCAAAACTGTATATTCTAAATCAGAAAAAGGCTTCCTGTTGGCTTATCCTAGAACAGTGACATAAGTCAAGGCCTCCGCAGCCATGTCACTATTATATGATATTAAGAACAAGAAGACACAAATAAAGGGTTGGGGCACCTGTGGGTAAACCCTGTATAATTGAATTTTCAAAAAATAAACAAAAGTAATTTAAAGCATTCGAGAAACGTCTTTTCAGACGCGAGTCTGGCTCTGACTTACTCGAAGATGGCAGAGCTTCCAGATATGTGTGGTCCCAGTAGGAAAAGGTGGCTCCAAGTAGACAGATGCCAGATGTGACATCAGAGATGGAAAAGCCGTCAATCTTCCATTGTGCTGAGGGAGGAAAGGGGAAGGCGTTAATCACACAGAGCCATCCCCTGGAGTGGTGGACAATTACCATCACCAGACACCCATTGCATGCCCAACTTCCCTGGAAGAAGTGAATTACCTTTCCCAAGATTTCTTCCAATTTTTTTCCCTACAAGTTTTTTTTGGGTGCTTTTTCTTATCTTATAGAGTCAAGGTTGGGAGGCTGTCAAAAAACAGGGCCTGTTAGAGCCCATTCAGGCATTCCTTGTGTGATTTTTGGGCCATTCAAGAAATAAATCATTGCAACTTCCTATTGTAAAACTAAACGCATCTATAGGCTGTCTTTAATACCATTTCATGAGAAAAAAATGAAACAAAGAAATAATTAGAATTCGGTGTAATTTATCCTTACCACTCTACTGCTGTCCAGGCTTTTGTAAAAATGTGGTTTGGCCGTTTCACGTCTAAGGAGATGCAAACAGCCAGTGGTGTGGTAAATGGTATGATTTTTCCATTGAAATATTTGCCTGTCAATTAGGGTATTCTTTAGATATTTCAAAAGCCTCTATCTCTCACCCAAAAACCATGGAACAGTGGTGGTTACTCTCACATAATTATAAGATAGAGCAGCAAGTAGATGACACTCCTAGATGCTCAAGTAAAGAGTGGGTTCATTTAAACCATTCATAAATGCAGAAATGATCACTCATATGTGTCATCTTTATTTGTGAATGTCAGTCAGTCATTGTCCAACCCGCTATATCCTAACACAGGATCACTGGGGTCTGCTGGAGCCAATCCCATCCAGCACAGGGCGCAAGGCTTGAACAAATCCTGGGCAGGGCACCAGCCCACCGCAGTATTAGTGAATGTAAAATGTTAATTTTGGTCACTGGACATCAAAGTGGAAAGCGAATGCAACACCCTCCTGTACCACATCAACACGTTCAATGGGAACTGAAACTTGAGGATGTGTATCAGTGAAGTGTATTCTGGTTTGAATAGTCAGGACCTTCAGCAAGATGTGTTTAATTCTGTGTAAGAAAAATCTCAACCGACCCACTTTCACCACCACACTACCAGCTCACCCCACAGGAATGAAAAATCAAAAAGGAGATCTTATTAATATATTTTTGGTTTCTCACAAACAACAAGATCAGAATAAAATAAAATGGAGACATTTCCCTTTGTCTCTTGTTTCTCAGGTGTTTCTCCGGAGAAAAAATATCCCGGTGTCTCACAAGTGTCTCTTCTAGAATTTCAGTAGATCCAGCTTTTCCAAGTAGTGTCTTGACTTATTTCTGCAGTTTAAAAGTTTTTGCATTGTGTGCTCAGTGATATCTGGTGTAATGTATAGACAGTTGTTTTTGGTAATAAAACACTTTACTATGATTACAAAACCAGTAGTCCTTGCTTCTGAATAATACTATTAGTCACTCTAATTTATGTTGCTGAGCTCCAATTACATCATAGTCATTCTAGAGGAAAAGGCAGGCAGTGTGGCGTAGTGGTTAAGACTTTGGACTTCAAACCCTGAATTTGTTGGTTCAAATCCCACTTCTGACACCATGTAACCACAAGCAAGTCACTTCATCTGCCTGTGTTCTAATTGAAATAACAGAAGAATCATATCTCAGATGTTGTCCGTCACCTTGGATAGAGTCATCATTTCAATAATAAGTAAAAAATATAAAGTACTGAAAGAGATCGTAACAAGATTAGAAAGAGATCTTACAAAACCTAACCTGCTTTTTGAAACAATTTCTGAATTTTGACTCCTTTTACCTCAGTTGTATCTTGTGTCTCCTGTTTGTGAAAAGGTATTTCTTCTAAGGAATTTTAGATGAAACATCTGTGAAAAACTTGTTTCTTAAAAGAAACATAAATGAGAATCTCTTTCAAGTCTCATGAGACATCACAGATCGACCTTAAGTAGTAGTAAAAATTTTCTATTGGACAGAAGAAAAACAATGAATTGTAAACAGTCTGTAAGATCAATGATTCAGGTTGGTGAGAACAAGAATGTTGTTCTGTTGTCTCAGATTGAGTTGATCTTGGTAGCTGGTCATGGCAGCAACTATTCACCGATTTGTTCAGCATTTCAGCAATCCTGTTATTCAGTTCATTAGTTCATTCAGCACTGATACTGTTTCATCTGGTAAGCCATTATTGGAGCTTTTTTTCTTTACAGGAATTCTTGTATGACAATTTTGATGTATAACTAATGGCCATATTCTACTTCATCTTCTTCTCTTTTTATGTTTAATGAGAAAATGTTAATTAAAATGGCCATGATTAACGAGTCCTCTGAGATTGCTAGTTATAATTAATTGAAATCCTGTTAGCCTATATTAATTGAAAATTGATTAGTTGTATGGAAAATATTAAGTATGTTTAACCATTTCCATTAAAATGTAACAATTACTGCCTTACTTCAGCTGTATTTGGAATGGAGTGTACATTAAAGCGTCTTCAATCGTAGACTTGTATGCAGTGAGTGGAATCAGAAGTTTAATATGTGAGCTTGTGGTTTGAATTGTCTCTCATCATGGCTCCACCACACTACCTGACATTTAAAATGTTAAGCTTCTTAAGCCAGATTTCCAATGTTAAAATATCTCATTAAACATTTAAAATATACCTTGTGCATTTCATATCCTCTGATGAAAATATAAAAATTACTAACCCTATTAGTAATAGTATAGTAAAGTATAGTATAGTAAAGTATTTGAATTGCATTAATATTATTAAGCTAATTAATAAAGTAAAATATGCTGGAAACTGGACTCTTCTGACATCCATGTTCCATCTACTGGTAACTGAAAATTACAATACGTTAAATAACTTGACTGTGGAGTAAACCTGATTAATTTATCAATGGGGTGCTGGATTTTCACAGGGGGTAATGCATGATTACAGTACAAATAAAGCTCACATTATTTTAATTTTACATCAAATATGCAATATGTAACAGATTACAGCAAATAAATCTCCATCCTGTAAACACAACGCCACAGGAACACAACAAGGTAAATGCAGGTTGTAAAGATTAAATATGTGTAAGGTGGTTTATCGATCAACTTTTCAATATTTGTCGCAAGTTCAATTGTAATTTAATTCCTCTATTGAATGAAACCCTTGTGTTGCATTTTCAGCTACTTTCTTTGGCCACATTTTTTGACGTTTTTGAGCAAAATTCTAGCACAAGTATTGTGATACTGAAGCAATTTTTGTTTACACTATTAGACAAATAATTTGTCTTAACGTAGTTCTCATTGCTCGTTTCTCAGTAAAACCTAATCCAGCCTATCTGCATGTTCTCATCCTGATTAGTTAAATGCTTTCTATGCATGTTTTGATTACAATAACAAGCAGCCCTCCATTTAAATCCCTGTAGCACCACATAATTCATCCTTTTTTTTATAACATTAGAACAATCTACTGTAGATGAGAACAGGCCATTCAGCCCAACAAAGCTCTTTAGTCCTATCTACTTAATTCTTCTAAAATAACATCAAGTTAAGTTTTGAAGGTTGCTAAAGTCCTACTGTCCACCGCACTACTTGGTAATTTATTCCATGTGTCTGTGGTTCTCTGTGTAAAGAAAAACTTCCTAATGTTTGTGTGAAATTTATCCTTAAGAAGTTTCCAACTATGTCCCCATGGTCTTGCTGTGCTCATTTTAAAGTAACAGTCTCGATCCACTGAACTGATTCCTTTCATACCTTTAAACACTGCAATCGTGTCTCCTCGTAATCTCCTTTTGCTTGTATTCACTTTTTCTAGTCTTAGTCTAGTCATACAGTAGTTCTAGTTCTAGTCTAGTCACACAATAGTCCAGATGAGGCCTCACCAGTACGTTATAAAGCTTGAGCATAACCTCCTTAAGACTTGTATTGCACACATCGTGCTGTATAACCTAACATTCTGTTTGCTTTCTTAATGGCTTCTGAACACTGCCTGGAAGTTGACAGCATAGAGTCCACTGCGACTCCTAAATCTTTCCTAAAAGGTGTTCTTTCGATTTTCAGACTGTATTCAAACTTAACATTTTTACTTCTTACATACAATACTTTACATTTACTTACACTGAATTTCATCTGCCGCAAATCTACCCAAGCCAGTGTTCAATGGATTCCAGATTATCTGCCAGTCCGCCTAGCTTGGTATCATCTGTAAACTTAACCAGCTTGTTACTTATATTCCTATCCAAATCATTTATATATATATATATATATATATATATATATATATATATATATATATATATATTTATTTATTTATTTATTTATTTATTTATTAAGAATAGCAGTGGCCCTAGCACTGGCCCCTGTGGAGCATCACCAGTTCTGATGAGGTTCTTCACACCATCACTCTCTGCTTCCTGTGTCTGAGCCAATTCTGTGCCCTTCTACAAACATCACCCTGAACTCCCACTTCTTTTGTTTGATGCCCAACCTTTCATGTGTTATCTTATCAAATGCTTTCTGAATGTCAATGTACAGTACACACTATCTTTAATTAAATTCTTTTGCATCTTCTTTATAGAATTTTAGCATGTTAGCGAAACATGACCTCCCTTGTCTGAACCCATGCTGACTGTTCAGTAAAACTCATGTTCTTGCCATGTGCTGCACAGTCTTATCCTTAATAATTCCTTCCTGTGATATACGTTAAGCTTACTGGCTTACAGTGATATGAAAAGTTTGGGAACCCCTCTTAATTCTTTGGATTTTTGTTTATCATTGGCTGAGCTTTCAAAGTAGCAACTTCCTTTTAATTTATAATTTGCCTTATGGAAACAGTAGTATTTCAGCAGTGGCATTAAGTTTATTGGATTAACAGAAAATATACAATGTGCATCATAACAAAATTAGATAGGTGCATAAATTTGGGCGCCCCAACAGAGATATTACATCAATACTTAGTTGAGCCTCCTTTTGCAAATATCACAGCCTCTAGACACCTCCTATAGCCTTTGATGAATGTCTGGAATCTGGATGGAGGCATTTTTGATCATTCTTCCATACAAAATCTCTCCAGTTCAGTTAAATTTGATGGCTACCGAACATGGACAGCCTGCTTCATATCATCCCATAGATTTTCAATGATATTCAAGTCAGGGGACTGTGACATCCATTCCAGAACATTGTACTTCTCCCTCTGCATGAATGCCTTTGTAGATTTCAAACTGTGTTTTGGGTCATTGTCTTGTTGGGACATATCAAACCCCTGCATAACTTCAACTTTGTGACTGATGCTTGAATATTATCCTGAAGAATTTGTTGATAACTTGACTTTAACAAGGGCCCCAGTCCTTGAACTAGCCACACAGCCCCACAGCATGATGGAACCTCCACCAAATTTGACATTAGGTAGCAGGTGTTTTTTTTTCTTCTTCCGCCATGCAAAGCACTTTTTGTTATGGCCAAATAGCTCAATTTTTGTCTCATCAGTCCAAAGCACTTTGTTCCAAAATAAATCTGGCTTGTCTAAATGAGCATTTGCATACAACAAGCGACTATGTTTGTGGCGTAAGTGCAGAAAGGGTTTCTTTCATCTCACCCTGCCATACAGATTTCTTTGTGCAAATTGTGCTGAATTGTAGAACGAAGTACAGATACACCATCTGCAGCAAGATGTTCCTGCAGGTCTTTGGAGGTGATCTGTGGGTTGTCTGTAACCATTCTCACAATCCTGCGCATATGCCACTCCTGTATTTTTCTTGGCCTGCCAGACCTGCTGGGTTTAACAGCAACTGTGCCTGTGGCCTTCCATTTCCTGATTACATTCCTTACAGTTAAAACTGACAATTTAAACCTCTGAGATAGCTTTTTGTAGCCTTCCCCCAAAACAGGAGACTGAACAATCTTTGTTTTCAGATCTTTTGAGAGTTGCTTTGAGGATCTCATGCTGTCACTCTTCAGAGGAGAGTCAAAGGGAAGCACAACTTGCAATTGACCACCTTAAATACCCTGTCTCATGATTGGACACATCTGTCTACGAAGTTCAAGGCTTAAAAGAGCTAATCCAACCAATTTGGTGTTTCAAGTAATCAGTATCGAGCAGTTACATGCATTCAAATCAGCAAAATTACAAGGGGACCCACATTTTTGCACAGCCAGTTTTTCACATTTGATTTAATTTCATACAACTAAATACTGCTTCACTAAAAATCTTTGTTTGGAAAACACCGCAGTACTCAGATGTTCCTAGGAAATGAAAGACATACCACTGTTATCTTTTTTGTTGAAAGTAGAGTAAATTATTATGCAGGCTGAGAGGGGTTTCCAAACTTTTTCATATGACTGTATTGTTGCTTGGATCTGTCCAATCACAGTTTTTAAATAACAGGATAATATTTGCCATTTTCCATTCCTTCTGAATTTCTCCAGTTCACAGTGATTGTTGTTCCTAAACATAACACAAGGAGAACTTTTAAACCACCTTGACATAAACCCCAAGTGTGTGTCGGCTCAAAATTGAGAGTAAAAACTGTTAAGCCCTAGTGTCTCACGGTATGAGCAGTTTTGATCCAATCTAGACTGTAAAGACCAAATCATGGTGGGGAAAAAAAATCATGAATATTTCTATGCGTTTTGTCATTTTATGGTATCTCATCAATGTTCATGAGTGGGGCAGGGCCTTCAGCCAAAACGCAACTGGCATTTAAATGAGTAGATGTAAAGCCAGTTTTAGAAAACACTGAAACTGAGCCAATGATTGAATCAAGTGATAGTGATGACAAAGTGAATTGGTCATCAGACATTGACATGGATAATGAAATTGTTACCTAATTTACTGCATGACCAAGGTTGGGACCAAACCGCCTTGATATTTGTGGTCACTTCAGTTGTGTAAAGCTGCAGGGATATATAAAAGGCAAAATGATCACAAATGGGAGGATAAACAAGAAAGATGTTAACCCCCTAAGCAATGCTTACAATGCAGCAACTGTCAAGGTTCATATCAGGGGAAATGTGAAAGTCACTAAGCCTTGCGCTGTGGTAGCCTTCAATAACAGAATGAATAGAGTGGATTGTAGGGATCAGTCACTGACATTCTACCCTCTCATGCACAAGCAAAAGAAAAATATTATAAGATAAGTGTGCAAAGAAAATTGCTGCTACTGTTCCAATTGCAATGTCGGGTGGTGCATTGGTGACTCTTTCAAAACATGTCACATAAAGGACGTCCACAAAATCTGCATCAGTACAGCAGTGGACACTAGACATACTTTTCCTACTGTATGTTGATGTTTTGGTACTTACAGGTTTCTCTTACATGCAATAACATTTTTTATTGTTCAGTTTTGGGCTTGTTTGTCCTGGGCTAAACATATCCTAAGATTATGAAAGAGACTGGCTTATAATTTATTAGCCTGCTGACACTAGATGTGTCAGGTGTACCGTTCTCCGTAATATTTATTTCTGTGACCTAAAAACCAATGACACAAACTGGATATCCTAACAAGGGCCAATATGGAACCTTTCTCAAATTTTAGGGTGCAGTTACATTATTAAGAAGATGTTAAGGACATGCTGGAGTGCCTGAGTACTCAAATGTCAGTGAAAAGATCTCTAAAAGAATCCCATACACCTTTCCAATTTGTTCCACCTAGACTTAAAATTGTAAACACAGATACCACTGCTGAACAAGATGAAGTCAGATCAGCAGCACTGGTCCGCTGTCTTTAGCATTATTTCTCTAGTTTGGTTATACCATGATAAAAGTAATTTATTTTACAAATAAATTATTTTAATTTTTAATCACTGTTCAAAAAGGCTGAGTAATGCAGATACTGGTACCACAAGAAGGAGTTCCACCTACGGATTATTCACTCAAAATTCCATTGTATTACTCATTGCATATCGTTTTTCAACTCATTGCGAAGGCGTCTTTGCTTTAACTCTCACCCACATGAGGAAAATGTAACTAAAGGGCTTATAGCTAATAAAACAATAAGGCTTAAACTATTATTGTGGTTCTCCTACGCAAACCTAAAACAGGGAAATTGGCATAAGCATATTGATTAGTCTACCTTTATTTTATTCACCAAAGAGATTTTTTATTATGTGTTAATGAGTATTACGTTTTCAATTTTTTTAGTTAATCTGATGAGTCCCTTAATTTTATTTTTTTGTAGGTACTGCAGATTTGCTATTACTTCCTCACTTGACTTGGTTATTAGTGTCTCATAGGAAATACAGGAAAGCTACTACTTGCACAAATTTAGTGATGAAGGAATCTTTACACTGCCATCTATCAACACACTGTGGAACTGCATACTACTGATGGTCAGCCTTAAACAGAAATAAAAGAAAAATGGTATTAACTTAATTCAAAGTCTATCAAAATGTGATGCTTCTAACAAAGCTTAAAGAAAACTATTTTTGCTTTTGATGAAGTTACATTTTAAATAAGTCACAACAAGAAAACAAAAACTACAGAGGAAATGGGGGCTTGTACTCAATACATCCATCCATTATCCAACCTGCTGAATCTGAACACAGGGTCACGGGGGTCTGCCGGAGCCAATCCCAGCCAACACAGGGCACAAGGCAGGTGCCAACCCACCGCAGGACACACACAAACACACCAAGCACACACTAGGGCCAATTTAGAATCGCCAATCCACCTAACCTGCATGTCTTTGGACTGTGGGAGGAAACCCACGCAGACACAGGGAGGACCCAGGAAGCGAACTCGGGTCTCCTAACTCCTCCTAACTGCAAGGCAGTAGCGCTACCACTGCGCCACCGTGCCGCTTACTCAATACATGACCACCTAAATATTGAGGAGCTGACAGTTTTTTCTTAGTGATTCCATTTAATCATTTTATCTGTACATATTAACTCAAAGAGACTGTCATATACTGAGCACAGGAATCAGTGTAGTGATCACTCTCACTGTGCCTTTGGGTTTATAAGGATCAATAGAACTTCTCTTTATTGAACAGTCTAAGAATTGGGTTCACTAAAATCACCTCAAGCTAATGAATTTGACACTAGGAGAAATTGTTTAAAATGTTATTTCGATAAATATTTCTTTACTTTGGATGAAAGTTGGATACATCAGTATGATTCAGTGTCCAAACAACAATCAAAATATGATACTCCAAGTCCAACAAGATCCAAGCAACTTCTGAGAAGATAATGTACTCATTTATTTATGATGCTGAACATGGAATACACACTGATTACATGGCTTGATTATCCTTGAGTGCTTAATGTGGGTTAGAGGGTGCAGTTATAAACCCAAGACGCATATTTTCTGAAAGTCACTATGCAGTGGGGGAATTCCTAAGGATTGGGAAACAGTAAATATGAACCCGTTATATAAAAAGGGTGATCTGGCAGGTCCAAGGAACTATAGCCAGTAAGCATGAGTAACTTAATGGAAGGAATTATTAAAGTATAAGATTTAGACAGCATATGGCGAGAACAGAAGTGTTAGTGAACAATCAACGTGGGCTCAGATGTAAGAATGAAAAATCAAAAAAAGAGAGCTCCTTAATATCCCTTTGGTTTCTCCTAGACAACAACGAGATCAGAAAGGAATAAAATGGAGACATGTACTTTTCACTCAGGTTTCTCAGATTTTTCTCCTGAGACCCTGGTAGTCTCACAAGTGTCTCCATCTGAGTTTCAGCGGAGATCTCAGTAATGTTGCACAATGGACTCAAATCTTCCAAGTAGTGTCTTGACATTTTTTTTGCATTTTGAAAGGATTTGCATTGTATGTCCTGTAATATCTGGTGAAATGTATAGACAGTTGTTTGTGGTAATAAAACACTTTATTATGATTACAAAACTGTTGGCCTTGCTTCTGAATTATTATACTATTAGTTGCTCAGATTGATATTGCTGTGCTTCAAGTAGATCACAGTCATTCTGGAAGAAAAGGCAGGCCATGTGGTGTAGTGGTTAAGACTTTAAATTTCAAACCATGCAGTTGCGGGTTCAAATGCTGTTAATGACATGGTGTGACCCTACGCAAGTCACTTCACCTGCCTGTGCTCCAACTGGAAAAAGAAAAGAAACATAACCACTTGTATCTCAAATGTTCTACACCAACCTGGATACCCAAGTGAAAAAATAGCCTGCTAAAATATATAATAATGTATAACAAAAATATATTTTAAGTGCATTTTTTTCAAACACGCCTCAATTGTAATTTTGTAAAAAAAGTATATTTTAAATGGAAACACATTTTAGTGTATTTAAGCATACTTGAATTGAAGTATACTTGTTTGAAAGTACAGTTTAGTGTATTTTTTGTACATGTTAAAAAAATCTCTTCTTATATATAAACGTCTACGCGTGGAAGTGTGGGTGACTGTCTGTCTCTCTGTTTGTCTGTCTGTCTGTTTGTCCGGCCCAGAAGTGAGAGGTGGAGTCGGGGCAAGGGCTCCACCTCCGAGGAAAGAGAAACTCACTTAGTCGCTAATAACGCAAGTGAGGTGAGCACATCAGCAAAACGAGACCTCCGAAGAAAGACAAAGTCACTTAGCCGCTAACATCAGCAAAACGGTATCCCTTTTACTTTTCCTCCTGCTGCGCATCCACAAGTGATGTGAGCACGTCGGCAAAACAAATCCTCCTAGGAGAGAGATGCCCAGAGCAGTTCTTTTCAATTACCTAACATCTCTACATTTCAGTTTTTTTACTGATGATTTCAATAGTTTCTAAGACCTCGGGATTTTTACAGCACAGGCTTACATGGCTAGTTATATATAAAATCCAACGTCTGTCCGCTTTTCACAAGAGAACTACTTAATGGATTCAGATCGGGATTTTTTCTATAATTTGCTTGAACATTCCGATTGATTCTGCGACTTCTCATAGTATCATAGTTTGCTTGCAGGAGCGATTTATTTGCGCTAATCCGAGACAGGCACTGCGGGCTGAGGGGAGGGGGAAGCGTGACATCAGGAGTAAGGAGCTGGGAGGGGGCCTCCTCACTCACGCACCAGCCTTTGTTCGAATCGCTCTACCTCTGGCCACGTTTTTGAGCGTACCTTGCCTCTGCTTATCCAGCGATACCTGTTTGTTTATTGATTTTTAAAGTTTGTCCTGTTTCACTACTACATGGGGGATGGCTACTAATTATAAGTGTAAATTTCCTTTTGTGTACTTAAGCATACCAGTTCACAAGTAAAGTGTGTTGAATATTTTAAGGAAGGTGCATTTTAAATAGTTTAAATATGTTAAGGTACATTTAGTAAGAATTATACCATTTCTTAAGTATATACCAGTTTCATTTATGACAACAGTTTTAAAAATTCCTTTAAAAATAATTTTTGAAGTGTTAAATAAAACTTTTAAAAAATTAATAACATGTGCTTCTAATAGTTTCTTCATTATTATCCCAATATAGGGTGCATTAATGAATAATTTTGTTTCAGTTTGACGTGAAGTACAAAATGTTTTGACAGTAAGTAAGGGGCTTAAATTGGGCCAACTTACCAGCAAAAACGGGTCACTGAAAATGTTAAGTGAAACAAACACTGCCGATAAACCAAAGATTAACAACAATTTAAACACTGTGGATTTTAATACACATCAATATTAAAACAATTCTTAAATTACATTTAGTAATTCTTTAGAGACAACTCTTCTAGGACTCTGGCATTTTTACTGATAAGCCAAATGTTATACTGACTCTCTGAACGAAGCAGGGCCAGAACCACTAGTGTTGCCACGAACACCAAGTAAGTAGCTGGTGACTATTGCAGCCATTGTCAAGGCAAAGATAAAATGACAGTGTCCTCTCTATGAACATAGACTGATGTACGCATTTGGGAAGTTTACTTTCACTTTACTATAATTGTCAAAGTTTGTCATATGAATTGCTAAATATGTAATGGTTTTTTTTGTTTTTTTTTTTTTACTCTGTATGTAAAGCGACCTTGAGTTTGTGCAACCTATTATTATTTATTATTATTATTATTTAACAGGTGGCAGTAGGTCTGGACCCGGGGGGACCCCAGCAGAACCTTCCTGAACAGAATGCACTTGTCAACAGCGAGTATTGTGTACACATAACACATAGTAGATAGTGGAGCAATCTACTTGTACTTTTATATGTTTTTGATATATTCCATCTTCCATTACAGATTAGTTCAGCACAACAATGATAGTAATGTGGAAGGTAAAGGAGGAGCTCGCCATCAAGCTCTCTAACATCACACAGTAACTGTGCAACATAAAAATGTGCAAAAATGTACAATGTTATTAATATCATTACTATTTTTATTTTCATGTTTTGCATTGTACATACAACCGAAATCAACAATTAACTGTTTTCTAGAAAGAAGTGACATTTTATTTGAGATGCTTTTTAATTTAGTTGAGCTTTCTTTATAAATGGACATTTTTTAAGAAAAGGGTTAGACATGTTATCTTGACTTTTGATTAAATTTATGTTGTTGTGCTTTATATTGTTATGTTTTGGGACTGAAGCTAAATGCCCTCAGTTTTATTATAAATACTGTAATTGAGGTAATTAGTGTAAAATAAAGGTTGGCTTTCATTCTTTTTAAATTTGCGGATTTTTTCATATGTACTAATAAAGTATCTATCTATCTATCTATCTTGTAATATATTTTACCAGACTGAAATTGTTAGTGTATCAATATTATAAAAATAATTGCATTAACAGATTACACAGTATACATTTCAGCATGTTTGGAACATAAAGAAAGTGCAATTTTAGCTATATTTTTAAGACACAACCAAAGCTTACTTATAATGTACTAATTATATTATAATTTTTTTAAACTATTTCAGACATTTATTATTCACTTAAAATATAATTAAATTCATCATGTAATAGAAAAAAAGTTTATTGTAAGTATATAACTTTTATAATAATATATATATGTTAACTATTCAGATACATTTATTATTAAAAAAAATGTAATAATAGTGCACTTGTAATAGACAAAAAGTGCATCTTAAATATATATATAAAGCAATGCAATTTAATTATACTAATTTAGTACATTCAAGTATATTTAACACAAAGTTCAAACTGTGTACAATTTTGGTACAATGTAAATACATTTAGCACGAAATTAATTATTCCAATGTAACACATTCAAAATATATTTATAATTAGTCCTGCCTCAAGTTTATTTTTCTTAGCACACTAATCACCCAAAACCTGCATGAATGACTATCGGCCAGTAGCGCTTACCCCGGTGTTGATGAAGTGTTTTGAGAGACTGGTCCGGAGTCATATCATGTCCTTCATCCCTCCCACCTTTGATGCACACCAATTTGCTTACAGGGCTAACAGGTCTACTGAGGATGCTGTTGCTGCTGCTCTCCATGCTACCCTGTCCCATCTGTAGCCACGCAAGTCTCCACTTTATTGATTTTAGCTTTGCTTTTAACACCATCCTCTCTCACAGATTGGTGTGCAAGTTGCTAGCCCTGGGACTCCCGTATTCCACCTGTATATGGATTAAACACTTCTTGACAGATCGCACATAAAGGGTTAGGGTGGGCCCTCACATCTCCTCGGCCATCAGCATCAGCACTGGCTCTCCTCAGGGGTGTGTGCTGAGCCCCCTGCTCTTCACGCTGTACACACATGACAGCACCCCCGCCCACCACAGCAACACTATCATCATATTTGCAGACGACACCACTGTGGTGGGGCTCATCTCTGGGGAGGATGAGTCCGCCTACATGGATGAAGTGGAGTGGCTGACAGCATGGTGCACTGACAACAACCTGCTCCTGAACACAAGTAAGACCAAGGAGCTCGTTGTGGACTTCAGGAAAAAGAAAACGGACATTAAACCACTCTACATCGGAGGGGACTGTGTGAAGAGGGTGTCAGACTTCCGCTTCCTGGGAGTCTACATCATGGAAGACCTGTCCTGGGGTTTGAACACAGCTGAGCTGGCGAAGAAGGCTCAGCAGAGACCTCAGGAAAAACAACATCCCCCAAAAACTGCTGGTGTCCTTCTATCGCTGCTCTAGCGAGAGTATCCTGTGCTACTGCCTCTGCGTGTGGTTCTCCAGCTGCACAACAGCACAGAGGAAAACACTTCAGCAGATCGTAAAGACTGCCCAGCAGATCATCAGCTGCTCTTTACCCTCTCTGGATGAACTGCACAGCTCTCGCTGCCTCAGGAAAGGAGAAAATATCTTAAAAGACTGTTGCCATCAGGCAAAAGATATAGGAGTATCAAAACAAAGATTAATAGACTGAATAACAGTTTCTACCCTGTTGCTATTAGGGCACTGAATGCCACCTAATCACCTCCAATGCAGCAGTGCAATAGATGACATCGTGTGCAATAGTGTTCATGTGCAATGAAGGTCTTATGTTGAATGTTTGTGTTCTACCTTATTTCTTCTTATCCTTTCTTATCCTTTTGTAATTATATTTATTTATATTTTGACACCGCAGGGACTGCACCAAATTTCATTGTATTTGTTACAATGACAATAAAGATATTCTGATTCTGATTCATTTAGTACACTTCAATATACTATTTTTCACCTGGGTAAAGGCATCAATCCAATAATAAGTAAAAATGATAAAATCTTAAATGTTATTAAAACAAGACTAGAAAGAGAACTCACAAAATATAACATGCTTTTCAAACCAAATTCTCAATTTTATCTTCTTTTACTTCAGTTGTATCTTATGTCTCCTTTTTGTCTAAAGCTATTTCTCCTAAGGGATTTTGATAGAAACATATGACACAAAGTTGATTCTTAAATGAAACATTAATGAGAATCTCTTTTAAGTCTCATGAGCCATCAAAGATCAAGCTTTGAGTAGTAACATTTTCCTATGGGGATGTCGAATTTCATTAATATGCTGGAATTTTATGAGGAAGCAACAAATGGATATGATTGGAGTCGTGCATATGCTATTAGTTATCTGGATTTTCAGAAGACATTTGATAAGGTCCCATTTAAGTAGGAGCTGAGGGTAGCACGTAGATGGGTGCAGAATTAGTTAAAACACAGGAACCTTATCAGAATTAGATGATGTTAAAAGTGGAGTGCACTGCCCCTGCTATTTTTTGATATGTATAAATGATTTGGAAAGGAATAGAGAATATCAAAACTAGGTGATAATGATCATGTAGTATGAGCTAAATTGTCACAAAGGGATTTGGACAGCATTCAATCTTGGGCAGATTTGTGGTAGATGAAATTGAAGTAAATGTATGTTTTTATATGTAGGAAGAAGAAATGTTAGATTAGGATCTACAATGGCAGGATCAAAACTTGATAGCACACCTTATGAAAACAGCCTTCAAGTCAAAAAGAACTCAGCACTGTCCACATCCAGAAAGTGTTCAGACGTGATCAAGAAAGCTAAGAGGATGCTATGTTATATATCACGATGTGTGGTGTACAAGTCAGTGGAGGTTATGCTTAAGTTATACAGTATAATGCACTAATTAGTTCAATTTTGGTCTCTTATTACAAAAAAGTCACAACAGTGCTACAGAAAGTCCAGAGGAGAGTGTCAAGGATAACTCCAGGACTACGAGGTTTGAGCTATGAGTAGAAACTAAAGAAGTTGAACCTTTTCAATTTAAGCAAACAGACATTAATAGGGGACATGATTGAAATGTTTAACATTATGAAAGGAATTAATATGGTTGATCCTGGTTGTTGTTTTAAAATAAATTCTTCAATAAGAACATGGGAGTGGTTTAAATAGATTGTGCGCATGGCTGAGGTAGCGTGTGCTATAAAAGTTCTCCAGGGTAGATGCTGTACCCCAATAATCCACTGCTCTCTCAGCACAGCCCACCTTAGAGCTTTCCAATCGGCTGCTGTAGAGCTGTGATTCCACAATTAGATACAGTGGGTCAAAATACAGTACTTGAGTGGTGCAGTGAGAGTAACAACGCTAAAGCAGCTATTGTATTTGGAATAGTTTGGCCATTCCATGAACCATTATATTGTTACAGGTTGATTACAATCAGATGCGTTAAATTTATAAATGAGATGCGGTTAATTTGAGTGTATTTGATAAAGCCACGTTAGGGATGTGAATCTAAAAATAAAAGGGAAACCACACAGGAACAGTAGCACTGCTTTGATGCTGGGTGCCACCAGTTTGCAAAACCAAGCGGAGAACTTGTGTACGCGAGTGATTGACATGGTGTGAAAATGTGTGTGGCTTTACGCCAAGTTTAGTTTTTATACATCGCGATGTCAGCGTGCTAATGGGCATATGCAACATTTTTTTTGCGTACGCACCATTTATACATGAGGCCCCAGAAGTGGTCAAATCAACCATCTGGCATATTTTTAAAGAGATGGAATGCACTGCTGAACTCAGGAACACAGAAGACCTGGACAACCATGGAAGACAACCAATTCATGACATTTAGCCAAACCAAGAACACTCTCCAGGAAGTAAACCTATCATTGTGAAAGTCTACAATCAAAAGAAGACTTCATGAAAATTAAGACACAGGGTTTACCACAAGGGTGCAAACCGCTGGTAATCCTCAAGCATAGGAAGGACAGATTAGACTTTGCCAGGAAATATTTAAAAAGAAAAGTCCAGTTTTTAACAGTTTTCTTTGAACAAATGAAATTAAGATCAATATGTATTTGAATGATGGATAGAGAAGAATATGGAGAAGAGAACGAACTGCTCATTATCTGTAGCATACTACATCATCTGTGAAACATGGTGGAGGCAGTGAAATGGCATGGGCTTACGTGACTGCCAATGGAAGTGGGTCACTAGTGTTTATTGATGATATGACTACTGATAAAACTTGCAGGATAATTTCTGAAGTGTATAGGGCTATACTACATATCTGTCAAGATTCAGCCAAATGCGGCAAAACTGATAGGACCGTGCTTTACAGTACAGATGGACGGTGAGCCAAAGCATACTGTGACAGCAAACCAAGTGCTTTTCAAGGCAAAGACGTGCAATATCCTATAATGACCAAGTCAATCAACTGACCTCAACCCATGTGCACATGCATTTCATTTGCTGAAGACAAAACTGAAGGCGGAAAGTCCAATGAACAAGCTGCACCTGAAGACAGCTTCAGTAAAGGCCTGGCAAAGCAACTGTAAGGTAGAAACCCAGAACTTGGAGAAGGCCATGGGTTCCACATTTCAGGCAGTCATTGATTGCAATGGATTTTCAACCAGGTATTGAAAATGATCATTATATTCCTGATTATGTTACTTTGTCTAAATACTTTTGAGCCCTGAAAATGACATGATCATGTATAAAAATTGCTGTATTTTCTAAATGGTGCATACAATGTTTTTGTTAAATGCCTTACGTTAAAACTGCAAGTTTAGTATCTTCAATATCATCTTGATTGCTTCATTTCAAATCCATTATGGTGGTGCACACAGCCAAATTTAAGAAAATTGCATCACTGTCCAAACACTTATGGACCTATCTATATCTCAGTCTATTTGGCTTTTTCCAACTCTGCTATAACACACTCCTTTACTGTTGGAATGTCAAACTGGAAATATATACACCAGAGAATAGAGTAAAAATGAAAAAAAGGGCCATGCATACATTTTCATATAAATCATCCATGCTTATTCTGAAAAGGAAGAAAATGTTCTAAAATAAGACCTGTTTGTGATGTGTGTGTAGTTGTTATATTCCGAACATCATAACAATTAGAGAGACTGATACTATTACAGTATGTACATTCAATAATAGTGCAGACACATAGGATGCTCTGAGGTCCTTGTTTATCACATTACTCACAGAACATAACTACACAGTTAACTAACAGCCCAATGGACCATATTATGACTCACAGAATTTCAAAGTAAAAGCTGCCTCATACAGTACAATCCACACACTTCCATAAATGCCTGAGTGATGGAGTGCTGCTGAGATGGGTGCCCTTCCGACAGCTTCTCCCGCCTCAACAGAGGACTTTTGAAGTATAGTTAGAGTGACCATTGGGTTCTTGGTCAGATCCCTTACCAAGGTTACTCAGTTTGGCTGGGTAGCCAACTTTAGGAAAAGTCCTGGTGGTTCCAAACGTATTCCATTTCCAAATTATTGAGGTTCCTGTGCTGCTGGGATCACTCAAAGCTTTAGAAATTGTTTTATACCTTTGCATGATCTAAGCCTCACAATAATTTGATTGCTGAGTTCTACAGAAAGTTCCCTGGACTTCGTGGCTTGGTTTTTGTTCTGATGGGCAATGTGAATTGTGAGACCTTCTATACACAGGTCTGCGCCTTTCTAAATGATGTACAATCAATTCAGTTTTACCACAGTGGACTCCAGTCAAGTTCTAGAAACATCTCAAGGAGAATTAAAGCAAAGAAAATCACAATTACAAGTGCCACAACAAAGGGTCTGAATACTTACATAAAGGAGAGATTTCAGCTTTTGATTTTTAATACATTTTCAAACCTTTCTAAAAACATTTTTCACTTTGTCATTTGGGGTTATTGAGTGTAGATTGATTGACAAAACTGGCAACTGTATCCATTTGAAATGAAATCTCCAACACATAAAGTATGCAGAATATGAATGACTCTGAATACTTTGTGTATGCACTTTAAGTATTTTGAACAGTCAGATTACCTTCTAACATTGATGTACTGACACTTTATAGTTTCTAATATTTTAAAAATATTCCTCAAATACCTGTGTATATTAATGCATTGGATTTTGTCAAGAATATAAACACTTTTGCAGCTGCATGCCTTATTCATCACTTTCCAAATTTTGTTCCAGGTATTAGAAGGGATTTTCTGGGAACATGGCAAGCGTGAAATTTTGCCAGAATGCTAGGATTACAGGTTGCTAAATAACTCCGGCTGTTCTGTATGCAAAATTATTCTTCTTGGCTGTGGGGAGGCCTGAAGGCATCTGAGTGTTTTGTGTAATTCATCCTTCTGGTTTGGAAATTAGCCACCCGTCATCACAAGAGTTAATATTCTACAGCTTTACTAGAGGTAAATATACAGGCTAGACATTACGAGTGATTGATTTCTGGTCCAAACAAGCCTAGTTCTTCATGGCCATTTGAAGTAGCAGGTATTCTTACTGAGGCCTAGATTGAATATACAGTATAAGATGATCATTGTTGGAAAGGAAGAAAGTGATTAAAGGGAGCATCCAAATGTAGTCCTGCACCTCATTAATGTTAGGCAGGGTTTATAAACTGTAAAAGTAAGCAAAGACCAATGTAAGATGTTTTGGAGCCACTGAAGATTAACCATGTACGAGGGGCAGTCAAAAACCTCCTGAAATTGTAATATAGCAGGAAAGTGAGAGTTCAGATTATGTGCACATTGTTGTGATGGGGATAACACCACATCTGTAGACCAGTTACAACAGGTCTGAACTGGTTTCGGTGTGTTGTATTGTTTTAATTACTGTTTGAGTTAGACGTATGCAAAGTCATTCTGCGCAGTGTTGCAGTTCGAACAATGTGTTAACATCATTTTCATTAGAGGGGTACTTTAGCAAACCATAATGAGAATAACATTAAAATATTTTTTTATGTGTGGGCGTTTTCTTTTATATAATATTTATATTTTTCCTGAACTTCTGTAACTAAGAATTTCACTAAACTTGCACTATGTGCATAATTGTAAGTGGCAAATAAAATTGAATTTGATTAGATTCATGGCATGTTACATTTTCACTGTTAGATTATGAATGTTATACTCCTTGCTATGTAGCACAGATCAGGCAGTGACAGGGACCATCCAAGCATATAATGCTAATCTTTTGCATCTCAGGCTCTGTGGGTTTTAGTTAATTGCAGTGATCTTGGGGATAAAAAAGACAGATAAAGACTCGTAGTATGGTGGGCTTGAAACATAATTTTATGTCAGGGAGGCACAGTGGCACAGGTCACATTTTTGGCCTCAATAACCTTTCCAGCATAGCTGGCAGTTGTTTCCCTAGCCCTTGGGGATATTTAAAAGACCATTTCACCATCATAATCCAGTCAAAACTAGTTTAATTTCTTTTTCCCCATTGACTAAAATACATTTCACCAAATTTGACGAAATTCCCAAACATTTCTTTGTTTTCGCAGAACAAGAGTTGAAGATAATTTAGTGGGGTTCACTCACCCCTAATAATCATGAACCAAAGAATATCATTATATCATAATATTGATCTGAAGTGACTGTAAAATGCTGTTTGGTTGCTCATGCGTCCATTCTGTTCCAGTCTGTGTGACATTCAACACAGAAAGCTTAATTCAGCCATAACCTACTTGGCAGCAGTCTCAAAGACTGAAAACTAGTGATGAGCGAAACTGAATTTGGGCAAAACTCAGTATTTTGTGTCACAAAAATATCCACAAAATAAACTGAATTTTGCTTCCAAAGATGTCTGGTGAGAAAATCCTTGTAAGTGTGCATATGCTCAACTAGGACAAGGCAGTTGCTAGGTAACAGCAGGGTGAGGGGAGGGGTTTGGCAGTGTGGTGAGTTTTCCTACGGAGGAAACACAATAATGTGCATGATGGTGCCTTTTAGTGTGTGGAAAATATGCAGCATGTCACATTTAAAAAAAAAACACACACAAATGAAAGTCATAAATAAAACAGATTTTACTTTTGTGCAGCAGTTTTCCACCAAGAAAAAAAAAACCCTTTAAAATGCCACAAATCTCTTTAGTTAGTTTTCGTTTTACAATTTCATAATTGCTTGTGAAACTAAAACAGTTTTGAGAAACTGTGCACAAATCAAAACTTCACTGTTTTGCTTATTAGTAAATCTCAGTGTCTCGAATTGTGAATGGCTCTTTGAATTTCACTTGATAGATAGATAGATAGATAGATAGATAGATAGATAGATAGATAGATAGATAGATAGATAGATAGATAGATAGATAGATAGATACTTTATTAATCCCAATGGGAAATTCACATTCTTCAGCAGCAGCATACTGATAAATAAAAATAGAATAATAAAAGTAGAAAAGTACACATACAAATACAGTCATACACGGAGCTGCTGAAAAGGCTGCCACTCACGGCGGCGCCGGATGTTAATAATCATCTTTTTGTCAAAGATATTTTAGTATAAATTTCAGTCATGCCATGTAGGTAATTCATCTGAAGCTGAGCATGTTTGGGCCTGGCTAGTCCTTGGATGGGAGACCAACCAGGTTGCTATTGGAAGAGGTGTTCGTGAAGCCAGTATGGGGCGCTTACCCTGTGATCTGTGTGTGAGGACACTGTGCTATAAAATTTGGTGCTGTCCCTCAGGCGAGATGCAAAACTGAGGTCCTGACTCTCTGTGATCATAAAAGATCTCTGGGAATCTTTAGAAAAGAGCAGGGTCTACCTCGATGTCCTGGCTAAATTGCCCACCAGCGAACTTGTGCATTCTGACCCCCTGCTCATTCCCTGTCTCTAAATGGCTAACTATCTCTCTCACACCTTCACTACCAAATAGCTACTGTGTGGTGAGTGTACTGGCACAGAAATGGCTGCTGTTATATCAGGCAGGTGGATACTACATATTGGGTGGTGGTTGAAGTGCTTCTCCTCTGTCTATGACAAGCACTCTGAGTAGTGAGAAAAGTGCTTTATAAATGTAATTAATTGTTATTAATTATAATATAAAATTATGCTGATTATTAATTAAAGAGTGCATGCTCTCCTCATCATTTTTGTTAGTTTGCTGTGATAGGTAGGCAGCATGACATTGTATGTATGTCCACATTAACCCCTTAGCATTAACTCCGGACCTGACTCATGCTTGGCATTCTATACAATTATGGTTAACCTCAAGTCAGATTTGGGGTGACGGGTAATGATCTGCTTTACATTTTTAAGCCCGAATAATGCTTGGGACAGTATTCTGCTGCCATGTAGTGGATGAAATAACATACAACTTCAGAAAAAACACAAATATTTTTATGTATTTAGCCACACTAAGGTAACTCATGAATAATCATAACTGGGGTGGAGCCTCCAACTAAAAACACAATGGCAAATGAAAAGCTGTAGAGGCAGTTTTCGAACAAACTGAAGTTGAACCATTGCTCAAATTAGGGCTAGGGGTAGGGTTACGGTTAGGCAATTGGTCATTAGATGTTGACAGAGAATGTTAAACTGATGCATGATATGGAACTGTACGACTGCACCACTGTGATATAATCAGAGAGTTCAATCACATGAAGCTTCAGTGTGGTTTGACAGTAGCTTCATGACAGAAAGGAATAATAATTGCAATCAAATGCAATGACAAGCAAGACGTTAATATAACACAAGGGAGGTGTTGTTCATGTGGATCAGGCACTGACATTCTAACCTATCATGTGCAAGCAACAGAAAAAATATAAGAGAAATGTGCAAAGAAACACACTTCTGCTGTCCTGATTTTGACGTCGGGCTGTGCGTTGGTGACCATCTCAAAATATGTCACAAGACGGATGTGTACTAAATGTGCATCAGTACAGCAGTGGACTCCAGACTTACCTTTTCTACTGTATTTATATTGATATTTTGGTGTTTAGATGTTTCTGTAACACTCTCTGTAATGACATTTTTTCTTGTTGAAAAAAAATTAAAAGTTATTGGCTTATTTTTTTAGAGGCAAACAAAATACTGTAAAGGTTAAGACTGACACCCAGTCCAAGCTTTACCTTTTGTCTGTTAATAGTTTGGCACCATCAACAGGATTAACAAACACCATAAACAGGATTAACAAATAAGTGGATGAATTAGATCATTTTAGAAAGTGTTGACTTAAAGACAACTTGTAAAGTACAGTTAATTTTTTGCAAAATCAATATTAATTAAATCTTGACTCCAGGTCTTTTTGTAAAGGATGTGTTGGAAAACAATAAGTAAAGGAAAGAATTCCATACTTGTCCCATAAAAGTACAGAATAATTATACCTCACCTAAGTTTCCTGTGAATTTGTCAGTATTTATCGGATGCCCTTAGTGTGTGATTGATCTCGTTTGACATCAAAACTCTATTTAGTCAATCATTAGAAATGAAGGTAAAAGGAGCCCTCAGGGTCATGCTAGGTACGTATTGGAAAGGTATAGGAAAAAGAATATCATGTATAAAGGCTGCTCAAAAAATAAAAAGGAAATCACCACAGATTAGGAAAAGTAAGTACAAAATGAACTATTTAGAACATATCAATGGAAGTCTTCTTCATGAGTTTATACAAACATTTACATTTGGTAGAATGTCCTCTGTGGGCTGAATGGTGTTTCTGGCCTTGGAACCCCTGCAGATTTTTTTTCCAGTATTTTCCTGGCTAAAATTTTTTATTTATCTGTCATCACTGGCCATCTGACCAGAGCATCAGACTTATCCTTATAATCATTAGAGACTTAAAAAATTAATCTAGCAACTTAATCCATAATTAAAGACTCTACTTTATATGTTACTTGTTTATCTGTATTGTGTAACTTGATATTGATGTATTCTTACTTGTTATTAGCAATGTTACCTGTTAAAACAGATAATAGAATAACTTTAACATATTTGCTATATCTTGCCTAATTTGTACCTTCAGCACCTTTCCTCAGTATCCTCATGTATCTGATCCGCGCTTTACCACAGCTCCCTCTCTCGAGCGTGTTCCTGTAAAGCCAGCCTCTCAGATTCTGTCATTATTTTTGAAATGTTTTTCCCGCCTCCTGTCTGGTTTTATACTTGTCATCTTTAAAGGCGACTTTCTCAGCATGGCTTATATGCCTTTACTCGTCCTTGTGCATCTCATGCTCCCAGCTTCCTCTTTTGATCACATTACCAAAGCCAAACTGACCAATCACACCAAAGTCAAACTGACCAATCAGATTGCTCAGAGGGACTGAACACAAAGACTTTAGCATTTTATTATATAGTAGATAGATTTTTGGCATTACAATTACTTATTCATTCATTCATTTACTTTTTATTTAATAAAAATTATTATTTTTAATTAATTAATATATTATTTAATATCTTGTAAAGCACTTTCAACTACATGTTTTGCATGAAAATGTGTGATAGAAATAAATTTTGTTATTGTTATTGTTGTTGAGTGATAGCAAGAGAAAATCATGAGATCGACTGGCTACCTTTTTAAGCTTGTCAGAGAAACTGGTTTGTTTACCCCATTCTAATCCATAAGTATGAATTGTGAGTTGAAACTGAGTAATTAAAAGTGCAAGCACTATACAGAATATGGAAGTGAGACTGCTCCTCAGGATTGCTAGTTTTACATCCTTTGAAGATTCGCCGCCTGAGAAGGATCTAAGTGCGCTACCTCTATACCTCCAGGTTCACAGGAGCCAGGTGACATGGAAGGCTGATCCTGACAGAAGTGGACAAGGTGTGACCTTCTCAGAGAAGGATTTCATGGCAGACTTAGGAGGAGGAGACCAGAAACATGTAAGACAAAACATGTCCAAGAGGATGTTTCAAGGAATCGGCCTCTACCAAAAAGATTGAGAAAAATGTCCCTCGTGGTCATGTGGCCCCAAAGGGTGATCAAAAGGGATGGGACAGCCATAAGGACAGTTCACCTGTGGGCAAATTTCAAGACAAAACTCAGTAATTGAGGCTATGGCTGGTTCATTTATTGAAGAACATCCCCAATATGGCTAACTGACACTATATGCAACCTCCCCACCTGAAAAATATGTTTTAAGAGGATTCCCCATTCTGCTCACTGAGATAAGGATTAAGAGAATTCACTCTGATAACAGTGAAAGTGAGGGCAAAAGAGATAATTATATATCCACCATGTCAGGACTGATACATCTCTCCTACAGTCTTGCAGAACACCTCCTAGGTGTCAAACAATGTATGCCATTTTCTCTTTCTTAGATTGTTGGTTTATATACTGAAAATCCTGCAAATAAATTTACCCAGGATAATGAAGTTTTAAGTCCAAATTATTAAGAAAAAAATGGTGCCATCACTTGACTTGCAAGGTGAATTTACAGCCAGTGGAAGGAGGAGGGTCTTTTAATATAAGGGTTTTTTATCTGTTATTTATTATGTCCTCTATTTAACACACAGAAACTATAAATAGAGGAGCACCCCTTTAACAAATAACTGTGTACCATGCCTTATACTAAATCCACTCATTCTTGTTCCTTGTTTTCAGTTGCTCTTGTCCACTTCTCTCACTCCTGGCCATGGTGCTTCAATTCTCAAACCCAGAAGATCCATAATGCTAGTTACAGTTTGCCCTTTCTTACCACTGCAAATTCCCATAAGTGCTTCATGCCTTAAACTGGCAGTGTGTCCTGCCACGGACTGATGCCTAATCCAGAGCTGTTTCCTGCCTTATGATAAGCAATGCTGGGACAGGCTTGAGTCCCTCATAACCCTGAACTGGAGTGAGCTGGTTTGAGAAGGCAGTTTTGTTATGTTCAGTCATTATAATATTCAAACATCACCTTGTATGGTTGATCTGTAATATCTCTTACTAGAAAAACACTCCTAAGTCTACATTTTACATTAGCCAATATAGCACAGTTACATTGTCATCTACCATATGAAATTAATGCCTACAAGGTTATATTCTCAGTTTGTAGTAACTGATCAATAATTTACAAGTATCTGCAAAAATGGAAAAGAATGCTTCTGCAAATCTTAATAAATTTTGACAAATACACTATCATTGGGACCAAATTAAATCAATTACACCTTCTGTTGTTTTGTCCTGGTCTGGTCCCACTCCGGACTCTTCTCAGACTCAAGAATATGATTCTGCAGAAGTGTTAGTCAAGTGTTTGCACTTTATAATCTATATATATAAAAGCCAAATACCACTGATTCACTCATCATGAAATCTCCCAAACCATGAGGACTTGGGACTTGAAATTTGGCATGTAGATTACCTTTGGCCCATATGTGCTCACTAAGAAACAGTTTTAAAAATTTCGTGGTCCAAGCGCGTTCTGCCTGTATGTCTGTCTGTTTTTCATAAGAGAATTATTGAACAGATTTAGATCTAGTTGTTTTCTAGACTTTTCTTGAACTTTCTGGTTGATTTTGTGACTTTTCTCATCGCACTAAGTACCATAGTTCGGTTGCAGTACCAATGTATTTATGCAAATCCAAGAGAGTGGCTTTGGGCCAAAAGCAGGGGGGCAGGACCTTCCTCACTCACTCGCCAGCCTCTGTTCGAGTAAGTCTACGTCTCGCCACGTGTTGGAGAGCACCTTGCCTCTGCTTAGCTAGCGATACCTGTTTGTTCAACAGACATTATCATCTACAGAATGTTAAGGAGTAACGTTTGACGTTTTTGAGAGAGAGATCAAAGCTACATGTGTTTTAGACGTTAGCTGCTGATTGCCAGAGATATCACGGCAAGGTGCTTTTCTCCCCTCATGGGGAACGCTCTCCCGTCAGAGCTGAACACAATCAGATACAGTGCCAACGTCTATTGATTTTTAAAATTTGTCCTGTTTCATTACTATGTGGGTGCAGCCACGGGGTACAGCTTGTAAATAATAAAGTAGATTTATAGTAATTACTGTATGTAGTGCAGTGAGATGTAACAAATGACCAGTAGGATTAAAATTGAAATTGGTTAGTGGTTAACAATGATTTACATGTGGATGAAGCAGATGACACCTGAGAGCGGGATAGTGAAACAAAACACCAGCCAGTCCGATAGGCCACTGAAGCCTTGCTGTAATGTAACTCAGTTGGGATTTAACACCTAGATAGAACTTTGTTCGTCCCAAGTGGGAAATTTGGATCTTTACGAAGCTCTTTAAATAAATAAATTATTACAGAATGACTAAAAGGTAAGAAAATTAAAAAGATAAAGAAAACTTTCGATTTGGCAATCACAGTCAGTGAGTCCTTATGCAGGAGTATAGCTGTTGGCATAAAGGAGCCCCATAGTGCTTCTTGACACACTTCTGCTGAATAATTTATTGGCTTCAAGTCCTCAGTGCTAGTGTGTCAGAGAGAGGTTGTGCTGCATTGTTCATAAAGGCACTCAGTTTTGTTTTAACTCTCTCCTTTGCTACGACCCCCAGGGGCTCCAGATTGTGTCCTATAACTGAGCCTGCCCTTTTAATTAGCTTGTTCATTCAGTGGGCATCTTGAAGTGATGTTACCAGCCCAGCTCACCACATCATAGAAAGCTGCACTGGCAGTAACAGAGTTGTAGAAGATGTGAAGGATATCACGTCTCACATTAAAGGAATGCTGCCTCCTAAGAAAAAACAGCCTGCTCAGCCCTTTCTTATATAGTTCGTCTTTGTTCTGAGACCAATTCAACTTGTCATTGATGTGGACTGCCAAATACTTGTAGACGTGGACAACCTCTACATCCACTCCTTGAATAGTGACCAGACACAGAGGCTGTTTGGTGTGGTGAAAGTCAATAACCAGTTAAAGACAGGTTTTGCAATCATAATATAACCTCTTCACGTCTAAAGAAATCACAAGTTATAAAACCCTGCACATCGATACAATCAATGAATATACATAAGACTGGTCTGCAGTAGAATTAAAATCTTGGAATACTCTTTTATATTACCTGTTCTATGCCCCAGTAAATGCAAATTATCATTAATACAACTCATAATCCAACTGCCCTTCATTTTCTCAGAATATGGAAACAACGTAGGAAGCACTTTAACACAGAAAATTTTTTACCTGTTGTGCCTCTACATGACAACCACCTTTTTCCACCCGCTCAAATGTACACAGTATTTAATATTTGTAAAATGTGCAGGATTAAAACACTTAGACACTTGTGCATAGAAAATGTCTTTGCATCCTGCGAACAATTAAGCTTCAAATTTAACTTCTCACCATCACAGTTCTTCCAGTACTTTCAAGTTACAAACTTTGCTAAATGGAACCTGCTCAATTTTCCTCACCTCCCACTTATTTCTATTCCAGAAGAAATACTGATCAGTCTTGAAGACTCAGATACCATCTCTACAATTTATAAAAACATTTTAAAGTCCCTTCCTCTCAAAGATCCCAGAGTACATTGGGGAAAGGATCTTTTGCTTAATATTTCTGAAAAGGAGTGGAAAGCAGCCATACACAGAATACACTCTAGCTGCATATGGGCAAAGCACTCAATTATTGAACTTAAAATCTTTTATCAAGCACACTTATCTCGCATAAAATTTTCCAAAATGTTTCCAGGCACAACATTCAACCTGCGGAAGTTGCAAACGAGCTCCAGCCTCACTGGGCCACATGTTCTGGGCGTGTACCAAATTAACAACATTTTGAACCAAAATCTTTGAATGCTTATCAGACAACCTTGGTGTTACAATCCCTCCTAACCCATTAATACCTGTGTTTGGTGCACTCCCAGAGGGGCTTAAAGTGGAGAAGGACAACGAGATCGTAATTGCCTTTACCTCACTACTAGCACGTGAACTATTTTTTGCTCAACTAGAAAAATCCCAGCCCACCTTTTTTAAGTAAGTGAGTAACTGATGTTTTATACTATTTAAAACTGGAAAAAATCTAATTCTCATTTAGCAATTCTGTTCAAATATTTTTTTTACACATGGCAGGGTCTAATCAATAACATTTTAGTATAAGCTTCTATTTCTTTGAAAAGGATGCTCTTCCTTATTTGCTGCTTTTAAAGATTAGCTCTGGTTGTTGGCTTTCCTCTCTTTCTCTTGGGTGGAGGATTAATTTTAGTTTGTTTGTTTAGTTTGACTTGATTGTATGTGTTATTTGCTTTTAATTAAAATCAATAAATTTAAAAAAAATGATAACCGAAAGTCAATAACCACTTCCTTGGTTTTGCCGATGTTAAGTTGTAGACAATTGTCTTTGCATTAAGAGCCAAAGTTCTTCCCCGACATCTATACTCTGTCTCTCCTGCTTTATCAATACACCCCATAACTGCACAATCATCAGAGAATTTCTTCAAATGACATGACCTGGTCTTATATTTATAGTCTAAGGTGTACAGAGTGAAGAGAAAAGGAGACAGGACTGTTCCTTGCAGTTCCTCAGTGTTCCTCACATTCGTATCAGAAACACAGTCCTTGAGTCTCACAAACTGCAGTCTGCCTGATAGATAGTCCATTATCCAGGACATCGCAGGCTCATCCACCTGCATATATCTGAGTTTTCCCCTTAACAGGCATGGTTAGATGACATTGAAAGCACTGGAGAAATCAAAAAGCATAATCTTCACAATGCCGCCAGCTTTTTCCAGGTGAGAATAAGCCTTGTGGAGCAGAAAGATAATTGCATCCTTCACTTGAGTCTTTGTCCAATAGGCAAACTGCAGTGGGTCCAGGTGGTCTATCACAAGAGGACTCGTATAGTCCAGGACCAGTCTCTGAAAGGTCTTCATGATGTGAGACGTAAATGCCACTGATCTGTAGTCATTAGGTGAAGAAAATGGTGACGTATATTAAAAAATAACAAGGTTTGGTTGCCAAAATCACTCTTGAAAGAGCTTGAAGAGCACATTTATTTTAAGACATTCTTGTGCTGCATCATGTAAAAGACAGGGAAGAGCTGTGCATTAAAAAGCTGGAAATAAGTCATTCTACTTCCTGCCAAAATGACAGTATAATATAGAAGTGAAACTCACTGCATTACACACATCAGTAACACAGAATAAAACAGGCATCTTACCTGCCATGAAACATCTGGGAGCAAAGCCACCCCAGAACCACTCTACATAGTTTTGTATGAGTTGTAAAGTTCCTTTAATGGCGATTCATCCAGCTCTTCTATAGGATATGGCAGCATTTCTTGACACTGCTCATTAAGCTCTGAAGTAGCCTTAAAATGTAGATATTTTGACTCTTTTTAGCACATATGATAGATTATTCCTTTCTGGATTTGCTTATAAAAGTGATTCAAAATGAGGAAAGGGGAGAGGAGAAATGATCACGTTAAAAGGTGGACAATAATGTTGACTTTTTACTTGAAAACCTGGTGAAGAGTTTCTACCAAAAATAACATGCTTTGTTTGCCACAGTGCTAACTGCAGCGTTTCAGATCTTTTATGAACTGCTATATCTAGACGAGTTCCTGAGCACATTTCAACAAATGAGATATCACGTGTTTACAGTTTTAGTCATCACACCTTAACTTATACACTCATGCATAATACAGTGCATTCAGAAAGTAGTTGGACGCCTTTACTTTCTGTACACATTTTTGTGTTGTAGATTTAATTTTAAATGGATAGATTTGCCATTTTTACCCACTAATATAAACTCAATAACCCATAAGGACAAAATGAACATGTTTGCAGGAAGTTTTGAAAATGTATTAAAATCAAACCAGTAAGTTCAGGTTGGGGATGGAAAAAGGGCATGGATATTATTTAATTTACAGCATATAAAGACTAAACATATTTTATTAACTGATGTGAAGGACGATTGGCTTCCTTACCCAGCCCAGGACACCCTTAGGATGGAAGGACAAGGGGAAACGGCTTACACAGGGCTTTATCTTCCCCAGGATGGTAGATGGCAGCAAGCCCAGGGTCAAATCCCCACGTGGGTGCCCGAAGGGCATATTGGGTATTGTAGTCCCAAGGGACAACACTGTTGGATCCCATGGGTGCCACCAGGGTTAGCTGCAGGATTGGGGAATCCCTATGTTGTGGGATTTCCACCTCACATGCAAGTGCATATAGGCCACATGTGTGGAAGATTGGAAGCACTACTGGGGCAGCTAAAATAAAAGGAGCTGCCTGCCTCACATCATCGAACCAGAGTTGGGAGGAGATGGACAAAGCTTGTGGGGAGGCGTGGAGGAGACAGCGATAAAGAGAAGACAGAGAGAAGACAAAGTATTACTGTATTGTACTGTTTATTGTGCTTGTGCATGCTTGTGTCTGTGGTGGGAAACACTTGGGGAAGAGTTTCCCACAATAAAGACTCTTTGGCTTTTAATTTGTGTCTTATGCCTATTTGTGTTGGGTGTTTTGGAGCTGGAGTGCCCCCTACTGCCCACACTGACAAGTATTACTTGACTTATTTATGCCTGAGGAAGGGACCTGAGTTGCCTTGAAAGCTTGCATATTGTAATCTTTTTAGTAAGCTAATAAAAGGTGTCATTTTTCTTGACTTCTCACTACATCCACAATCTCAGATAACTAAATGTACATGGTGCGGGTCTTTATACCATTTATATCACTGTGGCAGTGACGTCAAAAACCGCTCACCTTACAGTCATCCATATTTGAACACAGCAACACAGGAGCGCCACAAGGGACTGTACTTTCTCCGGTCCTGTTCAGCCTATATACATCGGACTTCCAATACAACTCAGAGTCCTGCCATGTGCAAAAGTTCGCTGATGACACTGCTATCGTGGGCTGCATCAGGAATGGGCTGGAGGATGAGTATAGGGACCTAATCAATGACTTTGTTAAATGGTGCGACTCAAACCACCTACAACTGAACAGCAGCAAAACCAAGGAGTTGATGGTGGATTTTAGGAGGCCCAGACCCCTCATAGACCCCGTGATCATCAAAGGTGACTGTGTGCAGATGGTGCAGACCTATAAATATCTGGGAGTGCAGCTGGATGATAAATTAGACTGGACTGCCAATACTGATGCGCTGTGCAAGAAAGGACAGAGCCGACTATACTTCTTTAGAAGGCTGGTGTCCTTCAACATCTGCAATAAGATGCTGCAGATGTTCTATCAGACAGTTGTGGTGAGCGCCCTCTTCTACGCGGTGGTGTGCTGGGGAGGCAGCATTAAGAGGAAAGACGCCTCACGCCTGGACAAACTGGTGAGGAAGGCAGGCTCTATTGTTGGCATGGAGCTGGACAGTTTGACATCTGTGGCAGAGCGAAGGGCGCTCAGCAGGCTCCTATCAATTATGGAGAAACCACTGCATCCACTAAACAGTGTCATCTCCAGACAGAAGAGCAGCTTCAGCGACAGACTGCTGTCAATGTCCTGCTCCACTGACAGATTGAGGAGATCGTTCCTCCCACAAACTATGCGACTCTTCAGTTCCACCCGGGGGTGTAAACGTTAACATTTAACATTATACAAAGTTATTGTCTGTTTTTCACCTGCATTATTATCATTCTTTAATTTAATATTATTTATTGTATCATTATGCTGCTGCTGGAGAATGTGAATTTCCCATTGGGATTAATAAAGTATCTATCTATCTATCTATCTATCTATCTATCTATCTATCTATCTATCTATCTATCTATCTATCTATCTATCTATCTATCTATCTATTTGTAGTCATGTACATAAAATGCTGGAACCAGAACTAAGAAGCATGGCATCACGAAAGACCTGAAAATATTAAGTCTACCAACATTTTCTATCTTGACAGTTAAATCTCCATGCATCAAAACATCCAAAGGGGCAAAGAAAGACTAGAAATACCACAGCATGTTAGAAAAATTAAGAATGAAACCAAATCATAACAAATATGAATGACTAAAAAATCCAAAATATAATAAGGGTTATTTCAAAATTTGAGAAAAAAAGCTTCTTATGTGCAAACTAGACACATTTGTTTCAACTTTACAGTACAGTAGTGTTACTGGTGTCATCAAGTCCATGCAGAGCAGATCTCTAAGTGATTGAAGCAGGCATCAGAAATCAGTCTGTGAGCCTTAGAAATACTCCACTCTTGAGACTGCAAATGGTTTATAAGCACTCCAGTGTCCAAGCTGCCCTTGTGTAACATAAACTTTCAGCCATGCACATATTTTGTAATAGCCACAGAAAGTGGTGATAAAAAAAATCCATTTTCCCTTGTAATATAAAAATATACTCCTAAAGGGAAACATATTTACTGGAATCATAGCCTGCAGTCTTGCATCCTTTTAATCAATGCACTCAAAACGAACACACTACAGTTAATGTTTAATATGAAATCATCAAGGCGTAATGTGATGTTTCATTATCATTTCATAATCCTTTAATTGGATGCATTAAGTTTCTGATTGCCTTGACTGTAACTAATCCAGCTAATATTCTTAGGGTTTAAAGCAGTGCTTATCTTCTGTGGTGGCAGCTGCTTGCTGCTTTGACCCCTTCCCTTCGAAGGTCAGGAGTACATCCTTTATTTGTCGGCATTTTGTAGGGAAACATTCTGAGCAACACAAACTCACTGAGTGTTCAGACGTCTTCAAGAAAAATAATCTGCCAGCTCTGGTTAACGGACAGGTTTCTTGCTTGCCGCGCGCCAATATTTAATTACAATGTTCATTCTTGCTAATCAACTGTAACTAAGAATTGGGAAAGGTAAAATAACATTAAACATGTATTGAAGAGTAGTTTGTATTTAGGATTCTTTAAAAATAAAAAAAATATATTTTTTTCCTAATTGAGAGGGAAAATAGCAGTAAGCTGATTATGGCTTTAGAGCTCTGCTGGGATTTTATGTGAAATGTCTATATTCTGTTTTAAAAAGCTAGAAATTCAATAAAAATACTAAATTAATTATTTGAGATAAGCAATATTAATTGAACATCAGAATATAATAACAACCATGTATTTTTTGTAAAGCCCAAAATCACACAAGGAATGTCTCAATGGGCTTTAACAGGCCCTGTTTTCTGACAGCCTTATCACCTTAAGAAAAAAACAAGAAACCCTTGTAGGGAAAAAATGGAAGAAATCTTGGGAAAGGCAATTCAAAGAGAGGCCCCCATCCAGGTAGGTTGGGTGTGCAATGAGAGTCAGAAAATGGGGTAAATACAATACAATACACAGAACACAAATAATCCTCTTCAATAAGCTAGATCTATTAATGCCTTCTCAGGCAAAATGCAAGAATAGATTATACCACTCACTAAATACAGAACTTTCACAATGGAGGATACAGATTTGTTCAAGTACATCAAAAACAAAAAAAAGAAACTAATTAACATAAATGAATAACACCAATATCTGTTTAATCAGTTAATTGTCGAACTTTTGCCAGATTGTAGGAAAGGAGTATAAACCCCTGACTGTCATAATATGATTTTTGGGGTTTCAGAGGCCAAGAAATCTGATGGTTATATTCATCCTTTCCTTTATTGGGTGTTTAACGTTGTTACAAATGATACACATTCTTCCACAGCACTGTCTTTTTCCCATGTGGACAGAGACTGTTTGGTAGAATGTGATGTCACGTTGCTAGTAGACGATTCTCAGAGGTTACGCAACGTTTTAAAAAACTGGTGTCACGCTTACCTAATTCATCCAAGACTGAATTTTTCTGACTACGATTCTTGCTACATGTACTGAGCTTTGTTATTTGACGTCTTCCTGGTCACAACCCATGTGTACATTCTGCCTTATCCGTGCGATTTCCTGGATTCTGAATTTTTTTGTAAACTGCTGTCACCTTGCGCAAGAAGTACTCTGACTACCCACTCATATTGGCTAAATTAACAGGTAAAACCACAAAAACCTAACAGTTTATATAGAAAAACTGTATGTCACGGACGTGTACCTAGAGGACACCTTTAAGGTGAGGTAAGATAAGATGAGTTCCATTTCTTTTCTGTTCATAGCTCTGAGAAACAAAGCCAAGAAGACACTTGACCTCACTTCCTGTGTAACCCCAGAAGTCCCGCCCCTTCTTGGATAATCTGCATATATGCTGAACAATTACAGGAAGTGGCCATTTATTTTTGACCTGCATCCGAGAGAGACAGACCTCTTGCACTCTACAGATCCAGGTGTTCTCTGAACCATGGCAGTTACTGCAGTTACTGTTTATTTGTGTTTACATTTCTCTTTTTCTATCATTAAATGCGGTATACCTGGGTGGTAACTCAACTCTGGAACTGTTGTCCTTCCTGTTTGATATAAGTGTAACACACTTCAGCCGCAAGAGAGGTGTCCTGGCTATGAGGAGGTAAAGATGGGAAAGGATAATGGTGAAACACAATCACTAGCTGTCTCCTCTAAAGTGAAAGAGGACTTTACAGTCCACCCTCAGACCAAAATTCTGCCCTTTCCACACGATTGCTTATATAAATCTCAAAGGCCTTGGAAGCCGGCGTTCACTCTAGATCCTGATCCCGTAGAAGAGAGATCCACAAATTTAAAGGAGTCCCAAATGAATGGTTGAAGGACCTTTGGTCTATTTGTTTTATATTGGAATTTTCACCTATTCATAGCACTTTCTTCATTACAATAGATACCATGAGCTGATACCTTGTTTGATAATCAACTTATTTCATTTCAGGGGTACTGGGAAACAAAGATTACAGCATGTCAGAAATAGCCTTACAATGCCAGAGTTAGAGTAGCGTAGACTAAAATTACGATCCATGTCTTTGGGATGTGGCAAGAAACCAATGTCCTCTGAAAAACCTCCTTGTGCATTTAGAGTTGACCTTCAGCAACCCACTACCGCAAAGAGCCTTTTTGTATGTACTTGTGGTCTTTCTCTTATCTTGTGTCTTGTTGTTCTCTCTCTCTCATTAGCGATGTGTTTTCATCCGCACTGTTCCTCACTGTACATTTGTTGTTTAGCGCACTATTTTCTATAAACTCTAGACACTTGTGTATTTTACAGTGTCCCCAACAGCCCAACCCAAACACACAGCTTCTTTACTCTTTATCTTTGCTTTTATAATTTCTATAATATCTCTGTCCTTTTCTTTTCTCCTCCAATCCTCTCAGCAAGCTTTTTTATCATCATCCTCCTCCTCCTCCTCCTCCTCCTCATCATCATCATCATCCTCATCTTCCTCATCCTGAGTTTGGCTCCTGGAATACTGCTTGCTGGCCCCTTATATAGGTCACCCAGAAGGGCTCCAGGTGGTCGTTGACCTACTTCCAGCAGCACTCCTGGGTGGGGTGGAAGTGCTGCTCTCCAAGGCTCAGCAACACCTATCTCAGCTGCAGCACTCCCTGGCATTACCCACAGATCCCAACAGGGCAGCACCAAACTCCCACTTCCATGAAGTCTGCAGGAGTCTGAGGCACCTCTGCAACCCAGGGGGGCTGCCATCTAACATTTCGGGGAAGGTAACATTCTGGCCATGCCTGCTCCCCAGGTCCTTCCAGTGTGGAGGCACCCTGGCTGGGCAAGAGCCCCGGTCATTCTCCACACGCTGTAGGGTGTGAAAATTCAAATAGGACACCTGCATATAAGCTAAGAACTTAAAGATGAGGTAATGGTGGGCATGTGATTACAAAAACTGGACAACTGAAAATTGATGAAGTATCATCTTTTCCAAGGAATCTGAATTTGTACTGAATGTGTGGTTAGAAATTTTGGCAAAAAAGAATAAACCTATGAATCCATGCTGTCTTGTGTCAATAGTACAGGCTGTTGGTGGATAATTAATGGCGGGGGAAATGCTTTCTTGATGCTCAGTAGACCTCTTCATTTCTATAGGAGCTGAATTGCCTAAGGAGTGTGGGAGAAAACCGATGTACTCCTAAAAACCTCAGAAAGATAAGCGCACAATGTACTCTCGTTGTCCTCAGTTTCAGGCTTGGTAAAACAAATAAAAAGTCTGAATTAGCGTAAGTTGTCCTAATTCGGGGTGTTTATAAGAAATGAAACAATTTAGTTCATGAGGCAGAATTACTTAATACATTACTATAGAATACTATTTTCTAAGCCTATTTAATACTGAGTAGGGTTCTGGGGACTGGAGCCTATTCCAGAAAGTGAAGAGCATAACACAAGAACAATCCCCCTGGACAAGGTGCCAATCCATCATAGGGGTAAGCAAGAATAGTTGTGTTGAATATCCAAAATATTAAAATATGTGCTTCAATTTAAATGTTTTAAGTCTAAATATTTTTGATGGTTAAGAGAAATTTGTCATTTTTCACCTTCTGATAAAGATCTGCAGAGGACTAGATCCCTAGTATATTATTTAAAATAACATTAATAATCACTGACTTTGACATAGTCTAAAACAATTCCCCATATGCTTATGTTTGTCATTTTTTACCTTTTAGGAGTAGATCTTGGAGGGCTAGGACCACCGGTAAAGAATCAGATATCAAAAACATTAACATATTCTTGACCAGCAACCTCGAAATACCATAAAATGACACTCCACATGCCCATATTGCCGATTCCCATGTTTTCAAACTTCAGTGAATGAGGAGGCATCTGAAAAAAAAATTGAAGTGACTTCAAAGTGTTGATAACTAATTTTAATGAAGAAAATGTTATTCCTTATAGCTAATCAGCTAATCATGCGACCATAACTCAAAATATACACAGCATGATGTTCAGTTGTTGTTTGACCAAACATTACAGTGAGCAACATGCATTATCTAAGCAACTTTGTTCATGGTGTTACTTTTGGTGAGAAGATGTGACGGTTTCAGCATCTCCGAAACATCTCTGAGTTCTCTTGATCCACTGTCTCCAAAGTTATAAACTAAAAACATCCAGGAACAGGACGTCCTGTCGGGGGAAATATCATGTTATTGAGAAAGGCCAGAGGAGAACGTCCAGAATTGTACAAATGGAAAGTTTAAAATACCCAAATAAGACCTCTAAGTATACAACACATGGGCCTTTAAAACATATTGGCTATGCCAGGTTCAACTCCTACCATCTAAGAACAGGAGGATTAAACTATTGAGATCTGCAACGAGATAGAAGGCAACTTTTGTACCCCTGGAACAGCACAGGCTCCCACATCGTCTATTCTGTTTCTGAGACATTTTCCCATTAAAATGAATGCGAACATTAAATTCACAAAAGATGGGAGACCCCAAAATAGGAGTAGGCAGAAATAATGATGAAACATCCATTTAAAAATTGGTGGTGTAGGTAGGGTGGGGGAGCAGCTCTGGAGACAAGCGTGGGAGTGGGCAATCCCACATTCATGGATTGACCTGATCCCTCGTTAGTACTGGAGCCACGATTGCTGCACTTACATCCCACAGGGTTTTAAAATGGAGCTGAGGCACAAGGGTAAGTGGAAGAGAAAAGAAAAGAACGATGAGGAATGGATGCTAAAGGAAAGGAAAGAAGGGCTTGAACAGGACAGAGGCTGGTGCTGTATGAGAAGGGAAGCAGGTGGACAGATAGTGAGCTCGATGAATGCATCGTATGGCAAGACACTCAAAAGGGAGGCAAAGGGGCCGATTCCATTGAGCACCCTAAGAAGCAGGAGCAATCAAGTGCTCCAGGAGGCTCCCATTGAAGCCCGATGGACTGTGATTTGGTAGGAGCGGGGAGCCCTGCAAAAACAGAGGGACTGGTAACAGGGACCTGAGCTGGATTGAAAGGATGTCTGCGTCTGGTTGGTGGATGTGTCCTCGTGTTCAGAAATCTGGAAAGGGTAAGCCGAGGAGATGCTGGTTTTAGAGAGAGCTACCAAGGTTTGTGGTTTTTAAAGAAGGACTGCCCTTGATTAACCTCGTCTTTTAGGAATATTTATTGTTTGAACTTTTTAAGCTCCAACCTCCTTGATTTTATGGATTATTTTATTTATTTACTGGAATTCACTGCACTTTGGACATTGTTTGTTTGTTTTTTGTAAACAAAGGCACTAAGTACTTGCATCGCCTCTTGCTTACTGTGTTTGTCCTCGTTCGCCCAACTCATCAGCTGTTCCGGGTTCAAGTGACTCATGGAAGCAACCAAGTAGAGTGGAGCTGAGCCGGACCATCACAAGCTGCCATCCTGAACTTTGATATTATTGACCATAATTTTTGATAATAACACAGACTTATAGTTCTCAAAAAATGGATGTTAGTTGGCTAGTCCTAATGTTTGGAGAGGTCTCAGTCTGATGTTTCTAGTTAAAAGTGTGTTTTTGTCAGAAATAAAATGTCAAATGTGTCTTAACTTTAAATGTTATGTAAAGACAGTAATGTACATCATCGAGTGCCAAAACTCCATCAATATTTGAATATCACGGATATATCACCTATGTGCCTGTTTAAAATGGAAAGGCTGCTCAGTGTATGGCACTTATTTGCTGACACGTAAGTGGAAATGATTCCTAAGTAGGAGTTCAGCCTGAGTTCACTCTGAAAACAAGGCAGGTGAACTCAATAAAATAAACCGCTTTGCCTTAAAATTGTAGAAAAAAGAAAGTGCTTCATCCGTCTTCATTCTGCGCCTACAGTGGATTCAGACCCCTTCACTTTATGCACACTTTATTGTGATGTAGATTTAATTTTAAATGAATAAATTTGCCATTTTCCCCAATAATCTACACTCAATAACTCATAATGGCAAAGTGAAAACCTGTTTTTAGAAAGTTTTGCAAAGTTATTAAAAATCAAAAGCAATTCTTCATCTTTGTGACCTTCTAGTGCGGTAATAATAATAATAATAATAATACTTATTATTATTTTATTTGTATTTATTTATTTATATTTATACATTTTATTTATAAAGCAGTTTTCTCTTTCATAAAGAGCTTAATTAGCCACACATATGCAGAAATGTTTGTATAGTGAACAGATTTTCAATTGACAGATTTCAGGTAGACGGCCGAGGCCCGAAAGGTTTGTTAAGATGGACAGCAGTGAAATGTATTCTGGAAAAGCTGAAAAGCAAAGCCAGACCTTAGAATGTTTTGTATAACCAGAATGTCTGCAGCTTAGCACAGCTTTGAGCTTGTCAGATAACTTTCTTGTGTTTTGAGAAACTGTAAAAGTGTTAGCTGCTTTGCTAGCGGATAGTAAGTCAGGTATGTGCTCATTTTGGATTAGAAGGGGTAGAGTGGCTGTCTTTTAAGTATAACTACTTTTAAGTTAAACAAGTATTTCATTCAACTTTTAGTTTATTTTCAGTTCAGGTGATGCTTTGTTACAAAATGGAGTGTTTAATTCAGTTGGTGCCTTTCTGACACGGATTTAACCCCTTAACCGCCCTCTGCCGGATATATCCGGCATCGTTGTTTTATTGCTAACACCATACTGCTGGAATTATCCGACACATTTGCCTATGGTTATATGAATGCCTGGGGCGTAGTATAACTGACGGTTTGGCGTGGGTATTATTACTACATTGTATTTCGACAACTCTGTGGTTGTTTTGGCCGGTTATGTGACGTGATTCGGAAGTGACAGCTGTGAATATGGCGAAACGTAAACTGACTTCAAGTGAGGCTTTGCAGGCGATTTTGGACAATTCTGATCATGATTGTAGCAGTTCTGAAGAAGATTTTAGCGACAATGATGAGCAGCAACGTGCGCTGCATGATACTGTGAATGAAGACACATCGGATGACGGCGATGAGTGGGTGTATCCCCAGCATCTCAACTGGACTGCTGCCCATGGTGAACTACCTTTTCTGCATCCGTTTGAGGCAACGTGTGGCTTTACTGTTGATGTAAACAATTACACTGCTGAGCAGTTTTATGAGCTGTTTGTGTCACCTGATTTGATCAGACATTTTGTTCATCAGACAAATCTGTATGCAGCACAGTTTATTGAGAAAAATCCCAATTTACCTCCACATTCCCGTGTTCGTGCTTGGGTAGACACTGATGAAAACGAAATGAAAAAATTCATTGGGATTTTGATGTTGATGGGAATAATCAGAAAACCAGATATTGAGATGTACTGGTCTACAGATCCTATGTATGCAACACATATTTTTGCAGCTATCATGAAACGTAACCGATTCTCTTTGCTGCTGAAATTCTTTCATTTGAATGACAACAGAAATGAGCCAGATAAGAAAGATCCAAACCACGACCGCTTGTTCAAGCTACATCCTTTGATTGACCATTTATTTGAAACATTTCAGTTGCCCTACATGCCAGGACCGTCAGTTGTAGTTGATGAAAGTTTATTGTTGTGGAAGGGCCGCTTACAGTTTCGACAGTATCTACCATTGAAAAGGGCACGGTTTGGTATCAAGATGTTTTGCTTAGCTGAGAATTCAGGTTACATTTATAGATTTCGTGTATACACTGGCAAAGAGGATCCTATGAGTAGTATTTCAGCAGTGTTGCCAGATGAATGTAAGGACTTTGGACTTTCAGAGAAAATTGTTGTGTACCTTGCCCTACCACTATTGGACAATGGGTACACCATTTGGATGGATAATTGGTACTCCAGTTGTATGTGTTTGCCCATTTCTAGAACTTGCAAAACATTTAGTGGTCAATACTGCTTGAATAAATGTAAAAAAGTAAAAAAACGAAAATTGTTCAGATTTCGCCTGGCGTGGGGAATATTTAGGGAGTTGGCGGTTAAAGGGTTAAATAGAAATAGAGAACTTGTGCTGAGGTGTCATCAAGTTCTTTCTTGTGAACCCTGAATACAATGAGGACCAATTGAGGTCATTTATGTTAGGTAGAATGTCTAGAAGGGACTGGGTGGTCTCGTGGCCTGGAACCCCTGCAGATTTTATTTTTTTCTCCAGCTGTCTGGAGTTTTTTTTTTTTTTTTTTCTGTCCTCCCTGGCCATTGGACCTTACTTTTATTTAATGTTAATTAGTTTTCCCTAATTCTATTTTCTTATTTATTTTGTCTTTTTTCACTTTCTTCATCATGTAAAACACTTTGAGCTACATCATTTGTATGAAAATGTGCTATATAAATAAATGTTGTTGTTGTTAAGCTGCTGGACACTTGCAAAGGAGTTCTGTTTCCAACAGGTGATCTTTCTCTTTATGTTTCAATTAAGGATATATAAACTTAAGGGGAAATGTCACCTGGGACTGCTTGATGACTGCATAAACCCACCCAGGTTGCATAATTATTTGTTTTGCTTATAATTGCTGCTATTGGTGATAATGCAAATAAATATCATTTTAAGTAAAAACTTAACACTCAGTTTACTTGGTTACTACCATTGCAGGGAGTCTATGATTATTCATTCCTTGTCTAGCTGCAGTCCCTTAAGGGTACAAAGGACACTTTGTGAAGTCCTCTATTGGTGGTAAACTGGGTTGAGGGAAAAGCGTGAAAAATAAAAGAACAACACAGCCAGTATGCAGCTTGCCATTAGAGGTGCCCAGAGTTGAATATGCAGGGTACAATAAGGATATTGAGACAGCTAAGAGGTAACAGGTGACAGTTCTTTTTAATAAAAGAACCTAAGAGGTTCTTTTGGTAAGTTTCGAGTTAGGTGCACATCACAGGTGATCTAATAACATGATAAAGAAAAGTTCCACCCTCTCTGAAAGGACCTGTAGCATTTTTATTCAAAACAGTGTATGTATAATGATATAAAATCACTATTCCGTCATCTAAATCTGAAAACTGTTGTAGGTAAGGAAATGGAAAGTAAACCACAATCCTCATGACTAATTTGTTATGTGACCCTGAACAATGCACTTAATTGTGCTCCATCTTTACAACAAACGAGAAGTGCAGTTTTGAAGCGTTACAAAAGGGGAATTTGTAAATAAAATTGGATACTTTGTTAAAAAACATTAAAAAATGTGTTATTTTTAAATTTTTATGTAGTTACCGCTAATGATATTCTTAGAGTTCAATTTGGAAACAGTGCCCATGGGTGTTATTAATACTAAAGCCAAACAGCATTCTGCACATTGCATTTCAGCATATTGTATTGTCATCTAGCATATGCACTGGCCAGTGTCGTCTGTAAAGTTACCATGTCATCTGATCAGCCGGCATCTCATTCCACAAACACACGGAGTCACGCCACTTTATTTAGGATTCAACATACCATACATGTGAAAATGAATTCCAGAATCACTGCCAACACACTTCGACCTGCCTGAAGAAAACAATGGATCCCACTTCCTCATGTAGAAAGGCCACAGACATAGAAATATGAGACTTTTAAGGATGCCATACTCTCATCTTACAAAATTTAAAAATTTATGAAAAAAAGTATAGAATACAACTGCAATCTTAAAGCCAGCATGCTGTCAAAATCACAAGAAAACTTCACAAAATTATCCAAAGGATAGTAACCCAAAGAGAGCAAACATAAAACCATTCTGCTGTCTGGGTTTACTGCAGCTGGCACATTCCCTTGAACCCTGGACATCGATAGGCATAAACCGATTATGGACACATAACAACTAGAGGTGGTGTACACAGTGCTTTTAGTATTTTAGTAGTATTTAGTATTAGTAATATTTATCTAGTTTGGTATTTTGTATTTCTGTACAAAGAGTTAAAAAAATCCAGCAAAAACAACGTGCAATAGCGAATATTCTTCAAATAATAATTAATCAGTGACCAGTGTCACTTGTGGATGGTAAAAATCCAATAAATATTCAATAATTAATCCAACAATATAAATGAAGTTAAAATCATTGACAGGATCTGTAATTTGAAATCTGTCATAAGCTGTGGTTTTTACATCCCAAATGCGTCTTTGCTGCTCACCCAACAGGATCTCCTCATCCTACAGAGATTCCCAGCAATAAACACGGTCAAGCATTATATCTGAGAAAAGCGCTATATAAATGTAATGAATTATTATTATTTTATTATTATATCTGGCTTGTGTCCCTTGCTGCAAATCCTTGGCCTTCAGCAGGGACCCTGAGGGCCCTGCTCTTTTTTATCGCAGCCATCCCTCAGCCTTCAGTGGAAGCTGCTGCTCCTCCTCAGAACCAACCCCAGACAGAGCGCCAGTCCATCTCAGTCCTCATCCACAACCACACTCACTCACTCTCACGTTCACATGGGGCTGATTTATAATTTCCAATTAACACCCATATTTTTGGGATACCCAGAGATAAAGGGCGGAGTGGTGCCTCTGAGGCTGCGGACCTGGTTACGGGTTCAGATCCCGTAAATGCCAGGAGTGATTCCACTCCATTGGGCCCTTGAGCAAGGCCCTTAACCTGCAATTGCTCCATCCTGGGAATGACGATAACCTGCATCCAGCCCTGCACGTAGACCCTCCAACCTGCAGGGAAAACTTGGGGGCTGGTGGCAGAATTGGCACTCCAGCCAACGTAAAAATCTCACACTGTTCCATTCCATGTGAACTAGTGTGGTGCTGAGGTGTCACCCATTGCATGGCCGCACTTGGGTCTTAATCTGGGATCCTGAGGTGGGTGCGGCAATGTGCTGTATCAGCGCGTGCTCTTAACCCCTCTCTCTCAGAGATAAAGAGAGAACTAGTATGAAAAGGAAAAAGATACACCTTATTGACTTACGTAAAAGAAAAATGTTACTTTCTAACTTAAACTTTGATAAAAGGGCTAACAGTGTCTGAAGTCTCGTCTAATTTAAACATGCTTGCATGGAAACCAAAGATTGCATAACACTGGAGCAAGTGGTGGATATTTCACTCAGCATACAGACAAATGTGCACAATTTGTTACAATGAAATTATTTGCAAAGCCATCCATCAAGAAATGTCAACTTTAAATGTCATGCTGATAAAACTTTGGATGCCAAAAAGAATTCCTAATCATTCCACAAGCAGAAACATAAGTAGACAGAGAGCATTTGAGATGTCAGCCGCAGGTTTAACTCTAAGCTTGCTGGATTTCCACTTGTTCGGCCATGTCAGTGGCTAAGCATGCTCACCCTGATGACTCAATTCACAGACATTAAATCAGTAAAAAGGCACCATATACAGGCCTGGTTCCTGTCTGGCATATTAAGCAAGCCCAATAATGGGTGGAAAGATCAATAAACATATAATTACCTCTCTTTTTAAGAGTTTTAAGAACTATTTTTACATTGACAAGTGTATCTCTGATTGAGGAGGTGTCGCTTTTCTTCTACTGTACCACTTGATCCAGAGTCTGTTTGACTAAGATCATTTATTTGATGATGCTTAAATGTCATTTTCTTATATGCTGTAATTTCTGTATTTCCATAAGATACTAATTAATTTTGGTGTATTTGGTCTCCCAATACGACATTTTTCGGATAACGTGACAAAACAAATGTGCTGTAAAAGACAAATCACCTAATGAAGGTGTTACTGTATTGTAAGAACAAATTTGCCAACATTGTTCATAATTTATAGCTTTTCAGATGATGCTTCCATGGATTAAATAAGCTGATAAGCAACCTGTACAGCAACCTGTACAGCAATCGGCAAGAGGTACTAATGGGAAGATGGTTCTGGTATTGGAGGACTGCCCAGCTGCGGCAGTCGAAAGGATTAATATATCAGAGTCATGACTGGAGTGCTCTCAGGGAACAGTAGTGGCAGGGAAGAGAAGATGATAGAACTCTGTTAAAAGTCCCATTGTTTTTTAGAGGGCAGCATTGGAGTCCTAGGGGCTGCTAGATCAACCTGCACTTCAGAACAGGTAGGCTACCTGCAGATACGCATGTTTAGGCCTGGCCAGTGCTTGAGAGGGAAACCAACTAGGAAAAGGTAGGTTGCTGCTGGAAGAGATGTTGGTGAGACCATCAGGGGGCACTTATAATGTGGTCTGTGTGTGGAAAATGCCTAAGTGCAGTGATGGGGACACTGTGCTGCAAAAAATGTTCTTCTGATGTGACCCAAAACCGAGGTCCCCAAACTTTGTGGTTATAAAAGTAATCTGGGCATCTTTGGAATGAGTTGGGTGTACCCCAATATCCTGGCTAAATTGCCCACCATGGCCTTACCCATATTGCTTATTTAGTCATCACCTTACAAGGTAAGTGCCATCCCTTAGTGTACCAGGCTTAGGGTATAGGTTGGTATTATGTTACAACCAGGGAGGATTTGTTTCCCTGGCTTGTATATATTTGTTGTTAGTTTTGTTTTTGAAATATTATTCATGTTTTTATGTAATTTCTGTTATGTTTGTTTGTGATTTAGTAATTGAATTCTTTACCTTGAAATGTTCATCCATTCCAAGTACTTTGTGGTTGGAGCCTCGGGAGGTGGGGCCACCCTGACATCACCACTGGTGGATCCTGCTTTTGGATTTATATTCAGTCATGAAAGACAGACTTAGCGGCAGAGCACTTGTGTTGGAGGAGTTGTAAGTATCATTATCACCTTGAAGCTAATGTTTTTTGTGATTTTCTTGCTTTGGTTTCTTGGATTCTGCCTACGTATTGTATACTTGTTTGATGCGGGCTGCCATTTTGGGTGAATCCTTTTGTGTTTTTGTTGCCCTGTTTAGTATCAGTATAACTATTAGTACTTGTAATTATATTCTGTTATCATGGTTATCTTTGAATATGATTTGTGGTTACAAAAATACATAAAAAGCAAAATTGTGATAACAAAGTGACTAGAAAATTTAAACCAAGCTGACAAAGTTCATGACCGTGTATTCTTTTCTTACAGATGTGAAAATGCATTTATTCTACATACACAATATTTTCAATGAGACAAATAAGTTATTATAATTTTTGTTTCTCAGATTAAAAAAGAAGAAGAAAAAAAAACAACAGATAACAAATTAATATCATCAACAGCACAGTAACTTTTGAGCACACACCATATCGGGACATTCTGGATGGATCTCAGTAAGGCTGCTTTACTCCAGGATAGTGGAATTCTTTTCTTTAACGTTGAAGCACTCCACATCTTGGCTCTATTCATCTCTGACCCAAATTTTAGTGCTGAAGTAAATTATTCACATACTTACATAAGGTCATATGAACAATAAAAATACCCAAAATACTTAATACAGTACAGTATTACTGCAGGAGTATACAGCAAGGAATCACATACATGCAGATGTAGAATAATACAATATAAAGAAGTAAATTCAAGATGAACAAGTACATTTAAAATAGTGGTGGCAGGTGGTCTTTCCTCTTTATTGAAGGGTCAAATTAATGTAATTTATTAAGGTATACTGGAAACATTTGATCACAGCTCAGCAAATAATTGCATGGACAACTGGAAAATCAACGTAAGTGTCAGCATTAATTCCCTTTCTTTTTTAGTTGGAATTAATTTGGTAAGTGTACATGGGTAATTTACTGTAAAAATTAAGTTTAGGAACACAATTAACCAAAGGGCAAGTATAGATAAAACAGATTATGTTACTTCTGTTTATAAAGACAATTGTACAGTAGAGGTAAAATAAGGAATGTGAACTGTAAACTAAGTGAAACAATGAGAAAAATTTGGGGAGTCTGCTAATTTCTCCAGTCCTTGCAGGAATCTGATAACACTGGTCTGCACCAAAATCCTCACAGCAAAAAAGTATTGTGCTCTATAGATTTAGGGGTGCTGAATCAATTCCTGAAATTGGTATTTCACTACCACAAACTGTTTCCTCGTGATATCAAATCTGGTGAAAAATACCATTTTGAAAAAAAAAACATTTTTATAAATGGGTTATGTTTGTTTCATGATATGAGTATTGTTCATGCTCAGAATATTATTTGAAGTAAGGTTTGAGATGAAAATGTCAGTTTTCCTCATTCTTACTCGTAGCTAAGGTGGTAACAACCCAAAATCAAGTATTTGCTACACATGTATTGCTTATTATCTTATGTTACCTTCAAAATGGCCAGGAATTTGTATTTAGAAGTGATGATGGATGTCTTTGTATGAGGGGGAGTCAAGCTAAAGTTAGAAACTGGGATTTATTAGTAAATGGAACGAACCTTAACAAAACTGATAGTCATTTCTCAATGTAGTCTCCACCCTTCTCAATGCACTTGTGCCAAGTGCCTGGAAGTGCCTGGAGTCCAGCAGAATAAAAGGTATAGTGCCTGCCTGGTGTTTCATTTAAAAGGAAACCCCCTTGGAGGATTACCTGAGCACAAGCGGTTATCACCACAGGCGATATTTCGCAGGAGGAGTATAACAACCAAATCAATGTTAATGTTGCATTGTCCTCTCTCTGAAGGGGATGCCTTGTCTAGTTCTCCCAGCTGGAGCTATGATTGTGTAATGTTTGCACTCGGATTAGGCTCAAGAAAAAACCACCCTTAGACACAGCACCAGTCCTCTGCAGTGCCCACTGATTCACACACACAGGGCTCACACAGCTCTATCAGAAAACATTTGCTACATCTACAGATAATCGTACTTTGGGTTAAGCATCTATCAACCTGAGAAAGGTGACAGAGATAAGCACAGTGTGATCCATGAGATGACAGACACTGATTCATTTCCTTCATGGCAGATGTGTGTTTCAGCCAAGAAACCATCAATGTAAAAGAGGAACATGTTTGTAAAATTCTTAATATAAGGTTTTCATTTTTTGCTTTGAGAAAGACAAACAAGAAATCTTGCCATACAGGATTTTTAAAACAATATTCCCATGATACAGTACCTCCTCGGGACAATGGTGAAAATATTAGATAACATTATTTAAACAAAATGTGAAACAAATGAAAAGGATCAGCTTAAAATCAACAAGACAAACGGAATAGGCATTAAAAACAATACAAATGTATACATTTTTTTATCTTTTTTCTTTGAAACAAATATACATTTTTATTGAGTGCTGTGATTGTGAAAATAAATATAAATGAAACTTGGCTATATCGCTCCCCCTGCATGCTTCTCTAAATACATTGGCATTTTCAGACTTTGTCCTGCTGGCTTAAAAGTGCTGGCTATTTCTTAACAAACTCACATATTGCAAAATTAAGAGTCATTTAACAGACACTGTACCTGTGACTGAAACCATGATAACATTTAGTGATGAGTGAACCCCAATGAATTCAGTTCTACTGAATATCGGTGAAAAACATAGAAGTGGTCAGGAATTTAGGCAAACTTGTCAATGACGAAGGAGAAACTAGTTTTGAATGGATTATACATAGAGAGACAGATTGAGAGATAAATAAATAGATAGAACTTGGCTTTTTATGGAAGTTCATTAAATAAATACTGCGGATAGGTAGATATTTACATACACATACTGTACATTACGGTCTGAACACACACCAGAATGACTAAAAACCAAGGAAATTAAAAAGAAAGAAAACTTATGATTTGACAGTCACAGTTCCAGTGAGGTGTTATGCAAGCGTATTGCTGCTGGTTAAAAAGGAGCCACTGCAGCGTTTCTTAACACACTTCTGCCGAATAATTTCTTGCTAATAATCCTCAGTATTAGAGTGTGATATTGAGGATGTGTAGGGTTATTCATAAAAAGCACTTTTTGTTTTACTTCTCTCCTTCATTACTACCTCCAGTGTATCCCATAACTGAATGTTAAAGGACCATCAGTGTCCCTGATGACTACGGAGACATCTGCCAATTGTGCTGGACCAGTTATGGTGGTCAAAATGTGACCTGAGCTGTGAGAAAGCAATACTAACCACTACAGCGACCCTGAGATGAAAACTATATTCCCAGCCCAGTATACTCTGAGTCCTTTACCCCTATCTGTGTCTCCTGAGCTCCTATCACTGCAACTAACACCCACAGACCCTGTGATGCAAAGGATCAGTATAATATATTTGGAGAAATGTACCTGTCATTATCCGATTTACACTATATAGCATAATATGCTAAATCTATCAGTGAAAACACAACGTACAATGAATCTATGCAGAATAATAAAGTCTTTTTTATAATATTCTAATTACGGTCAGCTAATGTACCCCACAAATGAAAATATTGCAAGCTTTTTCCATTGTTTAAACACTCAGGCTGAATTACCAGCATGACGCACGCGTGTATTCACCACAAATAATGCATACATGTGTGAAACAAACTGGGCCGCACTACAAAGTGTGAGGTGGAGTATGCAGAGTGACACAAGGTAGCACAGATCGGGCAGTGACATGCCCATCCAACATGGCTGCTACAGTTCAGTGATCATGCTAGCCTTGCAAAGCATCATGGGGTGTTGGGAAAAAAGTTTATTTAAGCTGGCCACACAGTGAATTTTCAGGGAGAAATTTCATGAACAAGGTCATTGGCAAACCCAATAAATTTGATGAGGGAAACGCTTTGGCAAAATTTCGCCATCAACACAAATATCTTTACATAAATTAGCAAACTTTAACAAAATTTCAATCAATATATACTGTATATACACAATACCGTATGTGAAAAATCAGAAGAGTGAACATCAAACCCAGTTACTGACATGTAGCTTTAAAATGTACATGTGCTGTTTTGATGCTCGGAACCTTGCAAAATGATAAATTGCAGTTCTAAGATATTCAAAACTTTTAAATTGAAAAATGAAGTCTAATTTTTCATATTATTTGTTTGTGATATTAAAAAATAATCTTGTTTAAAAATGCCACCCAGATCAAAGTGCTACCTGAAGTAATCACCTTGTTGATCCACTCCATGCGCTGGCCAAGTATTCGGCCATATTTGAATATTTTGTTCCCTTTTTCTGTCATCTCATTTGTTATCTGCTCCTCCATGTTGTACACCTTAGACCACGGTTGTCAAACTCTGATCATAAAGGGCCGCAGTTGCTGCAGGTTTTCATTCTAACCATCTTCTTAATTAGTGACCAGTTTTTGCTGCTAATTAACTTCTTTTGCCTTACTTTTAATTAACTTGACTCAGGCCCCTTAGTTGTTTCTTTTTCCTTAATCAGCAGCCAAACAATAATGAGACACAAAACAAGCCGCCACATGACCAGCTCACCTGTGCCCATCACACAATATCTGAAAATAAAGAAAGGTGAAGGTCTTGTGTAAGGTTGATCTCTCAGGTCATCAAAACATTTTGACGGTGTTCTTAGGAAAAACAGAAAAATCAACAATTTTGGAAATGTCTGCTGTGGAAGAATGAGAGGAACAACAAGCCATAGAATTAAACAACTGGTTTAATTAACAGCAAGAATAAGCTTCTCAATTAAGAGACTGGAGTGAAATTGGTTGGAGCTTGAAGCCCCAGTTGAGCTGGTCATCTGTTGGCTTGTTTCACATTTCATTTCTGTTTGGCTGTCATTTAATAAAGAAAAGAATAAATTCAAAGGACTGAATCCTTAAAAAGAAGGTTTTTAAAATGAAGGAAAAAAAAGTTAATCAGCAGTGAAAACTGGTCACTGATTAGGAAAAAGGTTAGAATGAAAACCTGCAGCCACTGCTGCCCTCCAGGCCCGGAATTCGACATCCCTACCTTAGACTGTTGATTTCCTTAAACACGTGAGCACCTGCTGCACATTACAATTTACAGATATAATTTTAGTAAATCACACAGCATCAGCCACATGCAACCTGTTCACAGAACCTTTGAATAACTGGACTGGCTATCCCTTGCATGATAAACATAATTGGCAAATAATATGAAACTTTGTACAATCATGTTGTCTGCGTGACAGAATTTTAATATCAACAGCTGCTAGCAGGAAATAGCCAACCTTACCAGTGTGAATAACTTAAGATATATTAATAAACAGAAGGTTTACAAAATATATTTGTGACAGAAAGCATAAGAAAAAAGAAGGAACATGGAAGACTTCCAAAATTGCAAGTCTTATGATGCTAATTAAATGATGAGAGGTACTAAGAAAATGATTATACTTACAGAGTATGTTATTACAAATTTAAAAGAACCAGGGGTACACAGACCACCTGGAACAGAACGAATGCCAAACTATGTGAAAGTTGGACTTCATACTCTATATCGCAGGGGACTGTACTTTCTCCGGTCTTGTTCAGCATATATACATCGGACTTCCAATACAACTCGGAGTCCTGCCACGTGCAAAAGTTCGCTGACGACACTGCTATCGTGGGCTGCATCAGGAGTGGGCAGGAGGAGGAGTATAGGAACCTAATCAAGGAATTTGTTAAATGGTGCGACTCAAACCACCTACACCTGAACACCAGCAAAACCAAGGAACTGGTGGTGGATTTTAGGAGTCCCAGGCCCCTCATGGACCCCGTGATCATCAGAGGTGACTGTGTGCAGAGGGTGCAGACCTATAAATACCTGGGAGTGCAGCTGGATGATGAATTGGACTGGACTGCCAATACTGATTCTCTGTGCAAGAGAGGACAGAGCCAGCTATACTTCCTTAGAAGGCTGGCGTCCTTCAGCATCTGCAATAAGATGCTGCAGATGTTCTATCAGACCGTTGTGGCGAGTGCCCTCTTCTATGCGGTGGTGTGCTGGGGAGGCAGCATAAAGAAGAGGGACGCCTCACGCCTGGACAAACTGGTGAAGAAGGCAGGCTCTGTTGTAGGCACGGAGATGGACAGTTGGACATCCGTGGCAGAGCGACGGGCACTGAGCAGGCTCCTGTCAATCATGGAGAATCCACTGCATCCACTAAACAGTGTCATCTCCAGACAGAGGAGCAGCTTCATCGACAGACTGCTGTCACTGTCCTGCTCCACTGACAGACTGAGGAGATCGTTCCTCCCCCACACTATGCGACTCTTCAATTCCATTCTTCTGGGATTAACGTTAACATTATACAAAGTTATTGTCTGTTTTACCTGCATTTTTATCACTCTTTAATTTAATATTGTTTCTTTATTGGTATGCTGCTGCTGGAGTATGTGAATTTCCCCTTGGGATTAATAAAGTGTCTATCTATCTATCTATCTATCTATCTATCTATCTATCTATCTATCTATCTATCTATCTATCTATCTATCTATCTATCTATCTATCTATAAACAAATAGTGAGAAGTCAAGCAAAATGACACCTTTTACTAGCTAACTAAAAAGATTTCAATATGCAAGCTTTCGAGACAACTCAGGCCTGAGTTGCCTCGAAAGCTTGCATATTGTAATCTTTCTAGTGAGCCAATAAAGGGTGTCATTTTGCTTGACTTCTCACTGCATCAATAATGGCTAACATGGTACAACACTCTAGTACTACAGAAATAAATAAAACTAAATCAAAAGGAGGCACCTTCAGCCTTTTAGGCTTTACCACCAAATCTATCTTGGACATGCAATGTTCAGAAGTCCTTGTTGAATCTGTCTCTCCTAGACTTCTTTATCTTTAGATGTCTGGTCACATATCTCATATCTATTAAAGGCTGGAGCTCTTGGTCCATCAGTAGCCAAACCAGAGCTAATTAGCCATCATCCACTGTGTCCTTTTATGCAGCCATCCTGGATCACTGGAAGAAGCAGCCCTGTCCGCTCCCTCTGCAGACATTATGGGACAGATCCTGGCTTTGTTGACCTTCCTGGGGATGGCCTACTCTGACCGGCTTCTGATCTTCACCTGAGAAAAAGAGTGACTTGCTTTGAGGTACACAGAGTTCCTCTACTCGAGCCCAGGGTTTTCCCTTTGCTCCTGTTCTGGTCTTCATAGTGAGTTGGAGAGAACTTTAACAGAGTTAATGGAAGTCTTTTAACTACTAAATAAAATGCAGTGAGAAATTCCACTTCACTCCTCAAATCAAGGAGCTGTTTGACCATAATGCCAACTTTAAAATCTTTCTGCTACTCAGATTCCTGAATATGACATGTGCATTGACATTGTGGAACAGATTTATGTAACAGAGCAGAGCCAGAAAAAAAACAGGAAAACTACTTTCCATAAAATTAATGTCATTGATCTGGATAATTGTTTACACCAAATATAAATAATATGGTTTCCTCAGCTTTCTTCCTGGTATATGATAATCTTTTCGTCCATCCATCATCCATTGGATTAGAGATTATCCCTTTAGAATCAATGTGGAGGTAAGAGCAAACTAAGGACATGGCACCAGTAAATCGCAAGTACAGCCTATAAATAAATCAAGATTTATGAAACAATGTAAATTTAACCTCTTTGCCATTATCCCTGAGATAACTTGTCCATTGCTAGTCTCACACACACAGTCATCTCCAGTGAAATGCAAGTAGTGGCACAGGGCAACTGTTGAAACAGCACTTGAGGCAGCAGGAGAGCTAAATACGGACTATCAGAGCATAAAGCATGTCAAGATGAAAGCAATTTATTGTGTGATAATAGTGACAGTTCTTTACAAATGGCCAGTAACAGTATTATAGATTCTAGTACTAGGGATTTTGCAAAATTATCACCTTCATGTGGTTGACTAATGGTACACTCTTCTGAATGTGTGTGTGGTATTCCAAGAGTGCTGGACAACTTTCAAAGGTGCCATTCATTGGATCTCCTGGGTTCAAGGTGCATGTTTCATCTACTGATGACCCTTTACAGTATTTTAATCTGTTCATAAGTGGCCATATATTAGAATTAATTGTGACTGGGCCCAAGAGACATGTGCAACAATTGATCCAACAGCACGCACTGTAACCGAATTCCAGACTGCACGTTGTCTTGGCATCAGTTATGACTGTTGCTGGTTTTCTTTGCACCTATTCTATATCAAAGAGTAATTCAAAAGGATGAAACTGAAATGTACTGGTCAACAAAACATTGTGAAACAATAGTTCAGCTTATTTGTCAGGTGTTTGCATTTTGTTCACAACAACTCTCCTGTCATTTTTTGTACTGTAATAAAAGCTCCTTTTTGATCATTCTTTGAGACACTGATAGAGAGATGTCTATGCATTACATACCAGAGCAGAAATTTGTTGTTTATAAGTCCCATGGTTCGCAAAGGTCATATGGCAATGAAGTGGTAAGAAGCTTGCACAGTTACTAAGTGGGCGGTGTGCCTACTGAACAGCAGGTAAAGTAGCTTGACAAAAGAGTCCACGAACTGCTAAAAACTAAATTTTAAAATTTTTATTTTATTTAATTATTTCACATTTATTTTTACCCTAACAGCTGAAAATACCTTACATTATGTAAATAATTACGTGCCAGGATAATGTTTTTAAACATTTTTTCCTTCTCTCCATTCACTCTCAAAATACAGAGCTGAAACATCAGACTCTTCCTGTTTTTAGGTGCATTTGCATATAATGTGATAAACAACTATTGCAATAGCCATGTCTGCCTATCAATCAGTCTGTCCGACTACATGAAACAACTCTGCCCCATGGACTGATATTGTTGAAATGTGGCACACAATGTGGCAAAAATTGTCAAGACAGTTTAATTTTTATTGTGATGTTTCAAATAGATCACATTGTACACAATTTTGAAATTTCAACATCTCCTTTTAAAAAGCATTGGAAAATATGCAGGCTTGTCTCTCTATTATATAAAAAAAACTTGGGATGAGACAAGACTTTTTAGCCTGGGACGAGACGTGACTTTTTCAGAGAGATAATCGCGAGACGAGACTTTGTGGCAAGAGATTTAACAATGCCCAGGGCCGGAAATAAAAGACAAAGAGTAGATGACAAAGTAGAATGTCATAAAGAATTCAAAAACGTTGGAGCAATACACATGCAGAGCAGGTTAGAGATAATGAAAGTACTAAAATTCGAAAGTCTCAAAAAAATTATAGTAAAGATCGCATTAGTGCAAACAAATGGAAATTATTCCATCCATCCAATATCCAACCCACTGTATCCTAACTACAGGGTCTCTAGGGTCTGCTGGAGCCAATCCCAGCCAACACACGGCTCAAGGCAGGAAACAAACCCTGGGCAGGGCGCCAGCCTACTGCAGGGCACATTCACACACACCAAGCACACAATAAGGACGATTTAGAATTGCCAATGCACCTAACCTGCATGTTGTTGGACTGTGGGAGGAAACCCACACAAACACAGGGAGAACATACAAACTCCACACAGGGAGGACCTGGGAAGTGAACCCGGGTCTCCTAACTGCGAGGCAGCAGCACTACCACTGCGCTACCATGCCACCGAATTGAAATTATTACTTGGTGAAATAACGGAACAGCGAATAGAGATTGAATATATTCAAGTCAGAGACTTGTAGATCGTCTGTTTCATGTTGCCATCAGGGAAAAGTAGTGTTTCTTCCCAATGAAGAAACGTATCTGTGAGAATTAAAAGATTTGTTGTTTGGTGAAAGTGAAATCCACATAAGCGAGTGGCAGAGACGCAAAGTGGCTGGCATGTAGCGCAGGCCAGGGGGTTGGCGAGCAAAGCGAGTAGGGGGCAAAACCCCCTAGTCTATCTTAAAACAGAGAAATGTTTCATTTAACTTCATCTACGAATTGGTTTACTATTTCAATTCTACCTTTACAGCAGTTACACCAACTTATATTTTGTATATTTTCCTCTTTTTCACCTTTGATACTTGCTACTGATGGCAGACAGATCTCCAGTGCAAGCTCATGAAACACCAGCAGACTGCGTGCACGGGGTAGGAAGTCACTGTCACGAGCTGGTTCTGTGTGTGCAGCAATTCTACATTTGCAAGTTCAGTTAAGCGCACCTCTGCATTGTTTCTGTTTCCCACATGCTTGAGTGCAAATGGAAGAGAAGCTCCTCCTGATGCTTTGAGTCATAACAGGTAAGTTAAATGATCTTCATAACTGTAAAGGTATAAAATGCAAGGGAGGAAAACAAAAGTTTATCTAGATATGAATGAAGGACCCTGTGGTGTGTAAGTGTTGAATAAATCAACATGTACCGAGTATTAGACTTACGATAAAACAGTCTCACAGCTGCATCATCTGCGGATTATAGTGATTCGCTATTTCAGTAGCATGGTAACTTACCATCACAGTGCCACATTTACCTGATATCCATAATGTTCACTCACGGTCCTGTTATAAAGTTTTTCTTTAACTTCTATTATTCCTCAGCATTTGCCATAACTTAACAATTTTGCAAGTCCCATCTCAAAAACAAATACTATGGCCAGGTATATTCAAGCAAAGAAGGAATTGCTAAAGTTTTTTTTTTAATATAGGTTATAATATTTAAAATTGCAAATTGTCACTGTGTATAATAAGTATGTGGTTAGTGTGTGTGTGTATGTGTGTGTTTATGGGCCTTGTGACAATGTGGGTTTTTGGGAACCTCTTGAACAAGACACCATCAATAATGTAACTGGATGAGCTGGACAATGAGGACACCAAACAAAGCAAGGGGTAGGTGCAAAGTGAAAACAGTGCTTTTATTAAAGACCAAAATCCCAAACAGTCTCCAAATAAAGTGCAGTTTCCATAATATCCATAAATAAATAATCCATTAAAACAACAAGTGGATTTTAAAATCCCAATAAATAATTCCAAAATTTAAAAACAAGGTTAAAATACTATGGCTGAAAGCAGTCCTTTAAAAGGCCGTTGCCTTCTTTTAGCTGGCGGCTCCCCTGTTTTTCCCATCCTGGCCCTGCAACAGGGGAGTTGTCCTACCTGCAGGTGCAGCTGTCTTCTAAACTGTCTCCAGTAGCCTTCCGACCCCTGGTTCCATATGGGTAATCCGGCGGACTAATGACCAGGGTGCTCACGTTGGGACTTTCCTTCCCAAGCCACCACAACTCCCACTGCCTTCCTTGATCCTAGTCACTCCTGCTCCTCTGAAAAACTCAACAGGAGTTACCCAATTTTTCCGCCACCGAGTGCTGGCCAAACACCCCGCAAGGGCTCACTTCCCGGCTGCCTGCAACCACCAACGAGCTCGGTCCCGCACCTGCTCTTTCGCCTCCTGCCTTCTTCTCTCACTCTTTCCATTAACCTCCACTCTCTTTTTCGATCTCCCCTCCGCACTCGCACTCCTACTATTTATAATTTGAACGTGGCACAGGTGTTGTGAATAGCAGGTCCTGACATCAATTACGGACATGGGCAATCCCACACCTGTGCACTTCAGTGCTGAAATGCCCAAGCCAGTATCTTGCCCGGGAACTGCTCCAGCCACACTATCACACCCAAGTGCGGCAATTACTTATTTAAAAACTGGCCTTTCCTTCTGAGCCGTGGACCCACTATATCACAGGCCTGTGTGAGTGGTTCCTGTTATTGACCTTTCCAGGCCTGTTTTCTGTCTTTTGTCCAATCCTGATGAGACAGCCTTTGACCCCACCAACCCTGAAATGGATTGAGAAGGTTCTGGAATCTACCTGAAGGATTCAGTCCATTGTGGCTGCATAGCCCACCAACACACCTGAACTATCTTGTTATTTAACTTGACATGGCATGCTGTGCTGTGATAGCTATCAGATAGAACTTTGCACTTTGGTATTGCATACTCTTTCCATTTCTCTCTGTATCATTCATAATCTCAGAAGCTGTTTCTGTACTTTCGTCTGTTCTCCATTCTGCTGTTTTTGTGTAGAGCCTGTTCAAGTTTAAGTGACTTCCAAGCTTTTGAATTATATACTGATTTTTCTGTGGTTCTCCCAGAACACTTAGGGTGGGGTCTGAACAATGGTTCAAGCCAAGGCTCCTCCTCTGATCAGAGGGCACACTCAAAGGCATTGGGTCAGTTTAAAGATGCACACTGTTGCCTCAGTTTAAGAAAAACAAATCCTATTGCTTTTTTCCACTACTTAGTTAGCCACTATTTCTTAATGATTACATTGAATATTTAGTAGGCTAGGGCAGTATAGTGAAATTAGGGTTATCTTTTTTATTGACAAAAATAAAGCTAAGCATAGATAAGCTAGAAATAATGAAAAAAATAATACATAGCATATTTTGACAAAAGAAAACTATTAAAATCTTAATACAATCGTAAAAAATAAGGAAACCGCTAAGCCAAGAAGGAAAGCTTTTGCATTTAACAGTTCGGTCAACTAACAAATGTAATAAGCAAGGAATTCCCAACAAAAATTATCCAGCAGAGCTATCGTGAATCAGTGAATCAGAAGGGAAAGGGAGAGGCAGGAACCAGAAGATACTTGTGCACTGCCTAAGGCCCGAGTGCTCCATTTTATGACTCCAGTCCCACCCACCATGTAATTTCAGTGTAATTAGTGCTGAGGAGCATCACTTAACATAAGTGGAATGAGGCTCTGAATAGTGTGGTTTAATATGCCGTGACAAAGATGTATCAGTTCTGGTCCATGATGAACTGGGCCAACAATTACAGCCTTTGGGAATTCCCAAGGACTTTCTATTTTCCACTGTCAACAACACTGCGATATCACTCCAGTGACCATAAAAGTACAGTTTTCCATCTTTAAATGTCAGATTTTCATCAGTACTCATAGATAGATGGGATAAATCACAAGATAAGCATTACTACCATCCCACAGAACAGTGAACTGTCCATTTCAACACCTGCACCATTCACCCTGATCCCTGTTTGATATCACTTGGGTCAAACTCCATGTTAAAAAGGAGTCATTAAAAGTTCCAGCTTATTGTGAAAGAATGCTGATAAACATCTCAGTGTTTTGGACCTTTTACTTTAATCTTCTTCTCAGTCTTGGCAAACTGACAACATCCACCCACTGCATGACCTACAGTGCAACATAATTCTGCCTAATCACAACACTTGCATCACCCAATGGGGCAAAAGCACTAGAAGGGGACTTCAATGCATCTGAATTCCAAGCTAAGACCATCTTTGGAATACCCCCTTGCCAAATTCTCCACACTCCATTCCTTTTGCCCTTATTATCTTAACGCCCAGCAGACCCTGTGATTAATTTATGTAAAATTAGGTGACAGCCTGCCCTAACCTTAACTAATTTCTTGATTAGGCCTTCATAAAGGCAGGGTGCCTTGACGAATTCCTTATCAAGGGCAAAGTTCAGGCAAATTTTTAAATTAAAGGACAAAGCAAAAGTCAACAAAGTCCTGAATAAGCTGGTTTGAAAATGGATAGATGGGTTGAATATGTTCTACTGAAAACCTTTTTATTGGTCTTTATTTGTATTGTGAACAGAGGAGTGCTGTGGAGTTTCATGCTATCTGCTTATCCATCATTGTCTTACGTTAGAGACCCAGAACTCAACCACTGCATACATAGTGAACACAGACATGGGCGAATTTGCTGGTACCCTAACAGCTCATTGAAAAAGTGAAAAAGTAATTAAATGAAAGCAATTGTCCCATGTATACCATCATGCCCTTGTTATCTCATGAATTAAAGCAAAGAAAGTGTGAAACAAGATAAAGTATTGCTTACTTTACATATAAAGTGGAACCTCGGGTCACGACCCAAAGTAATTTCCCCCATAGGATTGTATGTAAATACAATTAATCTGTTCCGGACCATATGAGCTGTATGTAAATATATATTTTTTTAAAGATTTTTAAGCACAAAAATAGTTAATTACAGTAATCCCTCGCTATATCGCGCTTCGCCTTTCGCGGCTTCACTCCATCGCGGATTTTATATGTAAGCATATTTAAATATATATTGCGGATTTTTTGCTGGTTCACGGATTTCTGCAGACAATGGGTCTTTTAATTTCTGGTACATGCTTCCTCAGTTGGTTTGCCCAGTTGATTTCATACAAGGGACGCTATTGGTGGAAGGCTGAGAAGCTACCCAACTTACTTTTCTCTCTCTCTCTTGCGCTGACTTTCTCTGATCCTGACGTAGGGGGTGTGAGCCGGGGGGCTGTTCGCACACCTAGATGATACGGACGCTCGTCTAAAAATGCTGAAAGATTATCTTCACGTTGCTACCTTCTGTGTGCAGCTGCTTCATGAAGCGACATGCTGCACTGTGCTTCGCATACTTAAAAGCTCCAAGGACACGTATTGATTTTTCTCTGTCTCTCTCTCTCTCTCTCTCTCCCTGCTCCTAACGGAGGAGGTGTGAGCTGCCGCCTTCAACAGCTTTGTGCCGCGGTGCTTCGCATACTTAAAAGCCAAAAAGCCCTATTGATTTGTTTGCTTCACTCCTTTGAAGAGGAAGATATGTTTGCATTCTTTTAATTGTGAGACCGAACTGTCATCTCTGTCTTGTCATGGAGCACAGTTTAAACTTTTGAAAAAAAGACAAATGTTTGTTTGCAGTGTTTGAATAACGTTCCTGTCTCTCTACAACCTCCTGTGTTTCTGCGCAAATCTGTGACCCAAGTATGACAATATAAAAATAACCATATAAACATACGGTTTCTACTTCGCAGATTTTCTTATTTCGCGGGTGGCTCTGGAACGCAACCCCCGCGATGGAGGAGGGATTACTGTATACCATAGAATGCATAGTGTAATAGTAAACTAAATGTTTACTTCTTCTGTAATGTTTACTTCTTCTGCTTGGGCTCTCTCTCTCTCTCTCGCTCGCTCGCTCGCTCTCTCTCTCGCTCGCTCTCTCTCTCGCTCACTCTCGATCTCTCTCGCTCGCTCGCGTTCTCGTGCTCTCTCTCTTGCTCGCTCGCTCCACAGGGAATGCACAGGGAGAGACTGAACATGTGCAGAAATCATCAGCGCGTACAAACCGGAATGGAAACTGGCTTGTTTTTCACCCGAGTGTGTGGTCGTGAACAGATGCAAAAGTTTGGCAAACTTTTTGGTCGTAACCCGATTTGTACGTGGTCTGAGACGTTCATGACCCGAGGTTCCACTGTATATTTTAAAATGGCCTGGACACATTTATCTAGAAAAGATCCTAAATATTTAGATTAGGGTAAATTTTTAAACTAGCTTTTTTGTTTAATTAATATCATGCATGTTTCCAAACGTGCATTCAGTCATTAAGCCTATTTAAATGGAGGCAAGTAGCCACTCTGCTGTTTGGTATCTTCGGGTGTCCCATACTGAACATGGATCAGAGAAAACAAATGAGAAAGTTTTCTGAGGAGATCAGATAGAAAATTTCAGACAGGCTAGAAGGCCTTCTCCAAGCAGCTTGATGTTCCTGTGACAACAGTTGCAAATATTATTAAGAAGTTTAAGGTCCATGGGACTGTAGACGGCATACCTCGATGCGGCTCCAAGAGGAAAATCAACCCCAGATGTGGGTAGAAGGATAGTGAGAATGTTAGAAAAAAGCCAAGGACATCTTCCAAAGAGATTCAAGCTGAACTCCAAAGTCTGGTCTATCAGTGTCTGATCACACCATTCAACGCTTTTTGAGTAATGGTGGGGTCAATGGAAGAAGTCCCAGAAGGACTCCACTGTTGAAAGAAATATATAATAAAGCCAGACTGAGATTTGTTAAAATGCATATTGAAAAGCTACAAAACTGGAGCATTTTGGCAAATCACATTAGCTCTATGTCCAAATACAAAAAATAAAGCTTCCAGAGAAAAGAACAACATACCTGTTGTGAAAGATGAAGGAGGCTCGGTTATGTTTAGGGGCTGCTTTGCGGCATCTGACACGGGAAGCCTTCAAGACATCAAGACATTCTGGAATGAAACATACTGCCCAGTGTCAGAAAGCTCCATCTCAGTTGTAGGTCAACGGGATAATGACCTAAAACACACTGCTACAAGCATCCAAGAAAAGCTAAGAACAAAACATTGGACTATTCTGAAGTGGCCTTCTGTGAGCCCTGATTTGAATCCTATGGAAAGAACACATGAAGTCTGGAGAAGACCCTCTTCAAACCTGACATAGCTGAAAGAGTTTGCTCAGGAAGAGTGGGCCAAACTACCTGTGGACAGGATCTGAAATGTTATGGAGAGCTCCAGGAATCGCTTGATTGCAGCAATAGCCTCTAAAGGTACAGCAACAAAATATGAGGTTAAGGGTTCCATCATTTTTGTTCATGCCATTTTCATTTGTGTTATTATTTCAAATATTCTGTTGAATCAAAACTCTAGAGCAAAATCTGTTTTTCATTAAATATGGAATAAACAGTGATGTCAGTTTCAAGTTATTCCAGAGACAATTGTGGGTTCTTGTTTTTTCTTGGAGGGGTACCAACAAATGTGTCCACATTTGTATATAGTTGAATACATTACCTACAGCATAACCAAACTTAGGTTTTTCTGGCTAGAAAACATCTGCAGCTCCCTAATAGTCAGAAGATCTGCTGGCCTCTCCATCTGCTGTTTTCATGTCTGCAGGTAGTTCATGTCTAGGGCACCAAATACATCTGCCATTGTCATTGTGGGTTTTCCTCTTTTTTGCTCATTTTCCTGCTTCTCTCCCAGGCTGGTGCCTGATAATGTTATGCTTAATCCAAGGTTACTATCCTGATTTACGTATTTCCTTTTTCTTCATTTTTGTTCCTTTGATTAATATGATTTACATTATTGTTGTTGTTTGTGTATTATTTTGTATAATTATGCATTTTTACATCAGTTTTGATTGGTTTGCATAAGTGAACGTCCCTTGTGTTTAGGGGGTGGTTCCCCAAGAAGTCAGGCTACCTGTTAGTCTCCATTGAAGGACTGTTCCCTGCACTATAAAGGGTTATGAGAATTGCAATCCCTTCTCAGTACATTGTATGCATTTGGTGTTGGTGAGCACTCCTCTTTACACTTATTGTTTCTTTGGATTTTCTAGCTATTTAAATTGTTTTGGACTCTGTTTAAGGAGTTTGACTTCTGTTTAATGTATTGGGAATTGGTTAATGTGGATTATCATTTCAGATAACTCATTTGTGCCTTGTAAGAGCCAATATTAGAAAGTAATGCTTTAAGTTAAGTTAAATTCATATTAGTGTTTGCTCATTTATAGCCATAGACAATGATATAGTCTTTCCCCCCTGTAAGTTAGTATGAGGTAGAACTTTCTTGCTCTAATTAAGATATGGGTGACAATTGAGTCAGTTGTTGTTTAGAACAGGTCCCAGTACTCATTCTTAAATGGTTCAGAAATGTTTAGAAGTGATTTGTAATGATTAGAAATGTAACAAGATTTATAAGCTTCTCTTAAAAGGAACTTTTCTAATTTTTGCTATTTTAATTTTTTCTTTTTTTGTGTGAACTGTTTTACTTTGAATTTTAACTAAAACTTTTAAAAACGAAGATATTTTGTCTATGGAATAATTTTGACGCGTCAAGCTTTTGTTGAATCCCATATTTTATGTTAGAGCTGCTGAACTTTGGTAATTTTGGGAAAATGCAGCTACAGTGCTTTGTTTGGCTCTTTTGATCTTTTGTACTTTTTTTTGTAGTAAACCTTTCATTCTGTGTAGCCCTTTATGTGGTCAAGTCGGAGGTTTACCACAATCCTCCTCCTTGTTGGGATTTTAGTTTATTTTTGTGATGTTTACAGTTGTTTTCTCAACATCCCATTTTTGGACACTGCTCCAGCTAAAGTCAGGAGTTAGGATTTTGGTCTGGCAGGACTAAGTGAGTCTCTTCCAAACAGACCATTGATGATCCAGGCCCACTTCTTGGCTGAATTTTGAAGGCTTTAAGAGAAACAGATAAACTCTTCCTGACTGGGAAACAGCAAATCTAGCTCAAATCCAACCTATTTCATATATGTATTAGATTCCTAACAATTTAATCCAAAACTAAAATCTAGTCTAGACTAACACAGATGTACTGCAGATGCACTGCCTCAAAACAATTAAGCTGTTTAAAAACGTTGATGTATAATTGTCATGTGATTAATCGTTGACCAGTTTTATTGTAATAGTTCCCTTTGTGATGTCATCTTTATTGTGGGTATAGTCCTCTCCTATCTTCTTTCCTTCGGCTGACCTGTAATGCCCATTGAAACGTGAATATTTGGGCAGATTTATTTTGGTAGGAGCTCCTGTATATATTTTTCATGACTTTGGTTACTCTATACACATTTAGAACCTTGAAAATCAGAAGTCCAGTTTAGTGTTTTCTTCTGGTGCTCTTTGTTTTCATTGTTCTTTCTGCATTTATTTCATGGTTTATTTCATGGTTGCTCATTGAATAAACATTGCTCTTAGCTGAGACACTGTTCATCCCCAATAGGAAAGATGTATGAATTTTTACAATTTCAACGTGGTTGAGAAACCTTTAAAAGAATAACCTGAAAATGTTTAATTGATTAGAAAACTTCTGAAATGAAAACATTTTCAAATGTACCTGTGTTATTATGGAATAAGCCTAATATTTTGTTTGAAAAATATGATTGAAGTCAGTAAAAACAAACACTGTTAGACTTTATAGTAAATACGGTACTTTATTTGAGAAGATGTTAAATTCTGTTTTGGACTTTAAAGCCCAAAATCAAGAAATTCATGAAAATTCAATTCATGGCAGCAAGACCTGTAAATAGAAATAAATGATTATAGCAGTCAGAAGTTATGAATCCAAAAGAATAAAAGGAGCTGAGGTCTGCCAAACTGGAAGTGGATAACTTAAAAAGTTTACAAATAAATGAAATCCATTCTGCTGATTGAATGATAGTGACATATTCAAAGTCTGCAGACTTCAACAACATGAATGGGTTATAAGACTTAACGAAAAATGAGAACTCTGGGATAATAAGTGAGTCGAATCCATCATCTGACCTTGGTGACAATATTGAGAGTAGTTGCTTTTGCTTGCTTCAGTTGCTACCTTTTAAAAAACATATTTTAAAGAAGGGAAGAGTAAATAATAATGGAGCTATTTAGCAATTTTCAAGTTATGTGAAATGTCACAAGTTATTTACGCACACTGGGCTAATTTAAGTCTTGAATGCGAATGATTCAAAGGGAAAGAGAGGACAGCCCCTTCTTATTGTGAACATTAGATCTATAAGGAGGCAGTGGGAATGCAACTGCCATATGGGCCCATGCCTTTGTACTCAGGGTCAGTGAGGTTGCCTACCAGCTGTGTTTCATGTATCTAAGTTGTCAGTCTGAGGTGTGCTGCATAGCCAGAGCATATGTGAAGTTTCAGCATGGGTTAAATGTGAGGAAAGTATAGAGATGCATGGGAGCCATGGATGAAGAATGTAGATTATTATTGTAATGTGAAACCATGATTGATTTATCCTTGGGGAGATCCTGAAAACTTGATAGTTAAACAAGGGCAAAGTTCGCAACTCCTTTTCCTCCTTTGGCTGGAGCAGTTCCAAAGCTCCTAAAGAAAAGAATAACAATACACATTACTGAAGATAAAGGGAACACAAAATGTGTTATTAACAACATTGCTTTCCTAAACTGACACAAAAATATTTTTGAGCATTACATCCAGATGCTCTTCTCGTTATATACGTCCAGTGACAGTAACAGCGCACAGCAACCATTACTTGACTGCAAAATTAATGGACATGCAGTCTTTCTTAAGAAAAAGTCTCCACTGAAGCCACTTTAATTACTAACCACATTTTTTTCCATTTTTGGCATGTTGCTTAATCAACTTCTGAATAACTTATCTGATCAAGTTTCTAGATTTAACAACATAAGAAAGAGACAACAAACAAATAAAAGCCCAGATTGATTTTATTTTTTAATTCCCTACGATATACTCCACAGAAAGAGCATTTCTGTATTTTCCCTTTCTTTTCTCACGCTTTCCATTGTTATTGTCTTGGGAGTACATGTCTACGTCTTCATTCAAAGCCAGAGAATGTTTGCTTTTGTTTTGTTGTAAGAGGCTAAAAAACAAGTTAGTGAGACAATTCGTAAAGGCAGCTGTCACACTTCATCCCTTTCAATGGCTCTTTTTCCACCTTCTGCCACACACCCTCCCTGCTCAGTCCACCTCCTGTCACTAGTCCTGCCCTTGGCCACGCCCCCTAATTACTGTTGCTGTCACATGACTATGGATCCTCACTACACTGACATTGAATCCTTATTGTCCTTTGAATTCTGAATTTTCAGTGCAATGCAGTGCAATGTTTTATTTGTTGTTACTTTACCTTACACTAAAACGAAAAGTATTTGCTGCTGCTATTGGTCCAGATACCTGCTATACGGTGCAGGGTAGAACATCACAACAAGAACAAAATACAAAAAAAAATAGCAATTCAAAATAAATATGTAAGAAAATAATTACATGCTATAAATAAATATCAGTTATACACATACATGTAATACAGTAAGACAACACTGAATCATTAGTGCTAAGTTATTCATAGCATTTTACTGTACATAATGGAGTCTTGGTCACAGGTTTAGCAGATGATCATGTGGCGCTTAACCATTTATTAACCTCGTTAGTATAATATTTTTTTCTCAAAAAAACATAAAAAATGTTGCATTTTTTGGCTTGAAAAATTACATTTTTTAAATCTAATCTTTCTACTGTGAACCGTGCAAAACACTAAAAGTACAAAGACTGTGAAAAGGTATAATAATGATACAAATAATAATGAATAATAATAATAATAAAAGGAAATGAATAATAATAATGATGCTATATACTGTCAAAATATGTCTTTTGTGTGGTACACCTTTGAACGGGAAAACTGCTTAGTTGTATGGTCATTTACCCAACACTGTTCAGCATAATGGTTCATCTCAACAACAATTCTTTTGATCACGTCATCTTCAAGTAAGTACTGTAAGTGGATCATGGCTGTCAACGTTCACTTTTTATTCCTGGCTGCCCCACAAAATCAAATCGAGGTGGTGCTGGTTTATGTGAAGCAGCATCAACAGAAACCCAAACACGAGCGTCACTTTTTAAAATTCATCGGAATCATTTTTGGTTTCACTGTCCATTTCAGTTTCACTGCTTGAAGACAGATTCACGTTGTCATCACTGCTGATGAGAGGCTCCTCAGCATCACTGCTTGTATCACTGTCAAGTGTGTGCGGGGCTGCTGAAACAAGTTTCTTATTAATTGTCATTACGAGGCCATGAGAAGATGCGTCTACACTGTTACCCAGGTAATGCTCGGGCCTGACACTTACACAAGACACACCTATACTGTTTCTCGAGTAACACTCTAGACTGATGTGGTTAGCACTTTTACAGCCTGAATAATCTTCGGGTCTAACAACTGCGTGTCTATACAGTTGCCCGAGTGACACTGTAATAGTAACCCTGTTTTCACAGCCTGAGTGATGCTCTGGTCTAACGCTAAGGAGGTTAATCCAAGGGTAGACACTTTTTGAGAGTCTGGCCATAATACATTTTAGTTTTTTGCTTGAGTTTTTTTCCTGGGTTTCATCCTTAAGCTTTTTTATTCAGGCTGTGTGTCTGCCTCACATAACAATCCAGCTAAGCCCACACTACTTTGTTTTATAATTAAAAGAATCTCTGTTCATACTAGCTTTTTTGCATCATTTATGAAAGTTTCTCCGTTCACACTAAAACAGCTGAAAATGCATATGAAGCAACAATTCGCCTACACTAGACATGCACACAAAAAAATCCTTGAAGTGCTGCTAATGCCACTGTCCACAGAATTTATCTCAAAACTGTAGCGATTGGTGACTTATTTGCCTTTTGTGCATCTATATGTGCATTTAAATTGTACAAAACATAATTTAGATGCATACAGGTAATAGGGTCACCAATTTTCCTAAACAAAACTAAGGAATGACTGAAGGCAGCAACATGGGTGAGTGCTTGGAATGAGGGTTTCAGAAAATCACATCCTGCCCACATCCCACTCAGCATCAACGGTTTAGATGTGGAGACTGTTAGGAGTACCAAGTTCCTCGGTGTGCACATAACTGAGGAACTTACGTGGACACATAATATCTCATCACTAATCCAGAAAGCCCAGCAGAGACTACACTTCCTGAGGCGACTGAAGCGAGCAAGTCTTCCCCCTTCCATCCTCACCATGTTCTACAGAGGCACCATTGAGAGTGTTCTGACCAGCTGCATCACTGTCTGGTATGGCAACTGCAACATATCCGACCACAAGTGCTTGCAAAGGATAGTGAAGATAGCAGAGAACATTATTGGGGTGCCTCTCCCTTCACTACAGGACATATTTTACAAATGCAATGTCCACAAGGCCTGCAGCATTGTGCAGGACCCCTTACACCCCTCACATGGACTTTTCACACTTCTGCCATCCAAGAAAAGATACTGCAGCATCAAAGCCAGATCTGCCAGGCTGCAGGAGAGTTTTTACCCCCAAGCTGTTAGACTCCTTAACACCAGGCTGCCCCCTGGGACCTTCCACACGTCCTCAACCACCTCTAAAAACAGAACTTTTATACATGCGAGCCACTGTCCTGCAAAGATGAGTGTGCATGTCGAAAAGAACTGAAAATCTCCTACTGACCTTTAAGTATTTTGTATATTTAGTATATTCTGCTGTGAAACATTCTGACCTGTCATTGTTTACACATGTCTTAAACAACTATTATCATACACTGATAATTTCTGTATTATCTATATCTATTATTTATTATTTATTTATTATATTACATATCTTACACATCATTATTGCTGCTACTTCTTTGTCTTGTCTTTGCACAATGTCTTGTCTTGTTTGTGTTTTAATTTAAATTTAAATTTTTAATTCTATTTTTAGTTTATTATTTGCACGTCATGTCATTACACTGTGGACCCTGAGCTTCGCAATTTCGTCTGTCTGTATACTTGTATATGGTTGAGATGACAATAAAGTTCACTTTGACTTTGATTTTGAAGAACTATGGCTGATGATTCCCCTTGGTACTGTCAATGTCCCTTGGAGTTTTGGAACTGTATTAAATACCAGAACAAAAAGAGTTCCTTTACAGATCAAAACCTGTCAGTTTCAAATACGGAACGATTCCGTAAAACAAGGAACAGTTGGCAACCCTAACAGGTAATCGCCACAACAATATGGTTTTCTTCTGTGAAGGATGACCACTCAGAAAATGAGACATTGAAATGCGCAAGATCTGCTCAGGGAAGGGACACATAATATGCATGAACCAATCAAAGTGTGGTTATAGTCTGCATTTTTAGAGATCTGTATTTTTGCACATACACATTACAATGTTAAGGCAGTGTTTTCAGACGTTTATGGCTCTGGAAATCTGTGACACCCCGGGCAATGACACTGTTGTACAATTTCCAACTTGGGGTGCCAGTATATGAGACCGAGCAACCAGGGGGATGGAGTAAGAAAGAATCAGACTGAATAAGACTATTCAAAAACAGGATTCTGTTTTATTCCAGTTGTGTCCAAACTATTTTACAAATATATGTCTTGCAAAAATACGTACAAATTCCAAAGTCCAGAGCTGCCGTTTAACATAAACCTGGAGTACCTGAATGGAAACCCAACAGACAGCCAGAAATCAGCAAAATCATCACAGGGAATTCAAACCATCACTCTGAACAAGTCAGCCATTTCACCGATGAGTCAAAGAACTTCTAGGATACAAAAAGTGAGCTGCAACGACAACATAAAAAGTCACAGGAATGGCGTCAGTTCAGTCATATTAGTTTGGGCGAAGTGAAACCAGAGCACAAAAGTGTCCTGTTGAAGAAATGGTTACTAAACAGCGTGGTGTACTTTATAAAATAACAGTGCTTAATGGATATATTGTGTTTAATATTTTCTGGTGCAGGACCTAGGCCTGTTTAAAAAAACAAAAAATAAAAGATTCCTTTTGTGGAGAGAGTTCAGTTTTCACATTTTATATGGCTCTGCTTTAAGATGATCAGATTTATCCCTAGAGACACATTGAAAATCATACAATCAAATATTAAATTGATGAATAAAAAAATCAATATCTGTGGACATATCCCAGTTTTCAAAATAAAAACAGCAGCATGCGATAAATACTTCAATAATACAAAAAGCCTGGCAAGCACTTTTCATTCCTCTTGATGTAGTAATTTTCCACTCCAAAGCATTTGTATCAATTGAATTGCTTTTATCAAGCATATTTTTGCAAATCAACTAACTGGAAGATATTTCATTAATTTCCTGTGCCCAAGCTTGGGTTTCATAAAAACTCACTAAATCTTCCTATCACACTAAATGTGTATAGTTGTAGAAATCTTCATTATTGGTTAAGTATAAATAAACTGTTTTTTTCTTTTTATTTAAAAAAGAGAAAGTCAGCTGCCTTTTGAATGGAACTATTCTGCTAAAATAAACTGTTTCCTAAATCATTAAGTTGTGTAAAAGTCCATTTTTCTGCCACTATGAGGGAAGAGTGAAGAGTGTGGCTGGTAGACTAGGAGAAAAGCCAGAAACAGCAAATTGTAATAATATCAAAGCATTATGATTTAAATTTTGATCCTAAAACAAATGTCATTTTCAGGCTCAAAAACATTACTTTCACATTTAAAATGGCTCAAAAATTGTTTTTGGTTATTGATTGGGGTATAAAAAGCTCTTTCAATTTCGTGAAGGTCTGTCTTCTCTTACAATGCAGCCAAAAGCCAGAATCTGCCCTGGCAGCACCAGCCAAACTGCACTGGAACTTCAGCAAGGCAACTTTACTGGTGCCCATCACTTCTCTGGGATATGGAAGGGAACGGCACGACAGCAGAAAACGCATGTGGAAATTGGGAGAATATTCATACTCCACACAGACATCTCAGGCAGAGGCTGGAACTGAAGTTCAGGATGACCCGAGGCAGTAGCTCTAACCAGTTCACTGCATTGCTGCCCATATTTAAAATACATCAGTCGATTAAAGGTTACTTGGATATGTATAGATGGATTAGTAAGAAGGAAACGTTTGTAAAGTAAATAATAAATGTTGTGCAGAGGTGCAGTAGTTACCAGAGCCACCACTGAAATTCAGCATCCTAGTTTTATATAATGTGGTTGTCGGTGTGCTGTTTGCATGTTCTCCAAGGTTCCATATACAGTAGATATTGCTTCAGTGACTTTGGGTTTCCTCCCAGATCTTTCAAAACATGTAAGTTATGGTCATTTGCAATTCCAGATGGTGGGGAATGTGCATGTGTGATTCTGCACTGCACCGGTGCAAAGCTCAGGATTGCAACCTTCCATGTGCTCAGTGCTGCTGGGAAAGGCTTTGGCTGCAATGACCCAACTTAAGTGGGTTTGAAAAAGTTATATTTAATAATAAACTTCTAACTGAATGCATCATAATTTTTAGAGGGGATGATAAAATTCATTTAATTCACTGGATTTTGCTCCCCTATCTCTGGATTCTAAGACTGGATGAACGACCAGATGAATGGATTTTTTACTTTCCTTACATCTTTAATGTAGTAATTAAATTACAGAGCTAAAAATCACTTCACTTAAAATTGTTGCATAACCATAATTGTCCTTACAATGTGCAATGTTTGCTGATTTTTGAAAGAGAAATTTATATTAGTTTCTTTAGTATTTCTTAAATGGATGAACTGTCTTGACTGGAAATAATTGACCTTGGAAACAGATTATTGGGGTGCATTAGTGAGCATAATTTGGGGTCCTTCAGTTTTTTAATTACATGTAAATTTGTCTGTGTTTGCTGGTGGCCTTGACCATGGAATATTTTACTGGAAATTCACAGTGCAACTGGCTTAGACAAATTTTTTTTCCCAGTGCCCCATGATGCTTGTAAGGCCAGTGTAAGATCACAGAGCTGTAGTAGCCAATTTTGGATAGTATAACCTCCTGAGCACATAACACTGATGCTAGTAGTGGGCTAAAAATTAGTAGAAAACTTCTGAATACATTTAAACACAAAATACACATGCAGAAGAAAACTGGAAATATGTCATTTTATTCATGTCTTAAGGGCGATGTCTTTTTTGTATGGGCTTGAATGTGACCTGTGTGTAATACCTACCGTAACACCTACCTCTTTAAAAATATTACCCAGAGTGCTGTGCTGATACAAGCAGGAAGGAGTGAAGAATCCACATGCTTTAGTGTTGTGCTTATTTGCTAGAATTGGCAGTAAACGAACAGAAGTGAAAAGAAAAAAAAACTGTACTTTTTGGTTGAGTAGAGGTCAGTACCTGCTATGGAATCCATTGTGGGTAAGACAGTGAATTCATGCTTACTGCCTACAACTGTCTGCAAGACATTTTTCTGTTCTGATATTTAATTCTGTTCATTTTATCTGAGGGATGCATGCCACAACAATTGGTCCATCATAGTTAATAGATATTTGCTTATACACCAGAAACACCTAAAAGTTCATTACACCACAACTATTTCGGGTTCTCCTTCCCCACTGACTTCAATGCATTTTGCTGAATTCAGAGAAGTTCCCAAACATTTCCATAATTTAGTAGAACTCAAGGTGATGTGAACTCGATGAGGTTTGCTTATCACTAATGATGTTATTATTATGACGGCATAAAGATCAGCCTTTTACACTCCTGATTTACCAAGATTTAGATTCACAAACCAATAGCTTTCAGTGTGTTTCTTACTGGTGACAACAACATTTTCTGCCCTCTGACCATGAATTAGGTTTCACTTTTATTTTTTTGCTCACATGTTTCTTTTTTAACTTATGACTTACTGCTCTGCTCTTTGACCAGGATTCTATCTACATGTCCAGATCCTTATTTATTTAAAGTTAGTCTTCCTGGTTACAACCCATTCTTGAATTCTGATCTTTCCATCTCTGGATTCCACTCTCTCCCTCTCTCTAAACTGCTGTCTCCTTACGCAAACAGCACAATAATGAAGAAACTGGTGGGGAACAAAAATCTGTAGCCCCTGTGGCTACTCCAGAACATAGCTTGGGAATCCCTGCTTTATATTTATATTTATTAATAAGCAGCGCATTAAAATATGGGTTTGCTATATTGTATCTATTGGTCTGTTAGTCACTTGTTGCTATCTTGTTACAGTAGTATGTGATTAATGAAATTACTGAATGTAGGCCCAGGGTTGTCTATCTAGCTATATAATATAGTGCCTTTTCCTATCTATCTATCTATCTATCTATCTATCTATCTATCTATCTATCTATCTATCTATCTATCTATCTATCTATCTATCTATCTATCTATCTACAGTACATCCAGAAAGTATTCACAGCACATCACTTTTTCCACATTTTGTTATGTTACAGCCTTATTCCAAAATATATTAAATTCATTTTTTCCTCAGAATTCTACACACAACACCCCATAATGACAATGTGAAAAAAGTTTACTTGAGGTTTTTGCAAATTTATTAAAAATAAAAAAATTGAGAAAGCACATGTACATAAGTATTCACAGCCTTTGCCATGAAGCTCAAAATTGAGCTCAGGTGCATCCTGTTTCCCCTCATCATCCTTGAGATGTTTCTGCAGCTTCATTGGAGTCCACCTGTGGTAAATTCAGTTGATTGGACATGATTTGGAAAGGCACACACCTGTCTATATAAGGTCCCACAGTTGACAGTTCATGTCAGAGCACAAACCAAGCATGAAGTCAAAGGAATTGTCTGTAGACCTCCGAGACAGGATTGTCTCGAGGCACAAATCTGGGGAAGGTTACAGAAAAATTTCTGCTGCTTTGAAGGTCCCAATGAGCACAGTGGCCTCCATCATCCGTAAGTGGAAGAAGTTCGAAACCACCAGGACTCTTCCTAGAGCTGGCCGGCCATCTAAACTGAGTGATCGGGGGAGAAGGGCCTTAGTCAGGGAGGTGACCAAGAACCCGATGGTCACTCTGTTAGAGCTCCAGAGGTCCTCTGTGGAGAGAGGAGAACCTTCCAGAAGGACAACCATCTCTGCAGCAATCCACCAATCAGGCCTGTATGGTAGAGTGGCCAGACGGAAACCACTCCTTAGTAAAAGGCACATGGCAGCCCGCCTGGAGTTTGCCCAAGAAAACTAAAGAAAATTCTCTGGTCTGATGAGACAAAGATTGAACTCTTTGGTGTGAATGCCAGGTGTCACGTTTGGAGGAAACCAGGCACCGCTCATCACCAGGCCAATACCATCCCTACAGTGAAGCATCGTGGTGGCAGCATCATGCTGTGGGGATGTTTTTCAACGGCGGGAACTGGGAAACTAGTCAGGATAAAGGGAAAGATGACTGCAGCAATGTACAGAGACATCCTGGATGAAAACCTGCTTAGAGCGCTCTTGACCTCAGACTGGACAACGACCTAAAGCACACAGCCAAGATATCAAAGGAGTGGCTTCAGGACAACTGTGTGAATGTCCTTGAGTGGCCCAGCCAGAGCCTAGACTTGAATCCGATTGAACACCTCTGGAGAGATTTTAAAATGGCTGTGCACCGACGCTTCCCATCCAACCTGATGGAGCTTGAGAGGTGCTGCAAAGAGGAATGGGCAAAACTGGCCAAGGATAGGTGTGCCAAGCTTGTGGCTTCATATTCAAAAAGACTTGAGGCTGTAATTGCTGCCAAAGGTACATCAACAAAGTATTGAGCAAAGGCTGTGAATACTTATGTATATGGGATTTCTCAGTTTTTTTATTTTTAATAAATTTGCAAAAACCTCAAGTAAACTTTTTTCACGTTGTCATTATGGGGTGTTGTGTGTAGAATTTTGAGGAAAGAAATGAATTTAATCCATTTTGGAATAAGTCTGTAACATAACAAAATGTGGAAAAAGTGATGTGCTGTGAATACTTTCCGGATGCACTCTATCTATCTATCTATCTATCTATCTATCTATCTATCTATCTATCTATCTATCTATCTATCTATCTATCTATCTATCTGTACATGTTCAGAAACCACCAAGACTGTACAAGTTTTTGATACAACCCACATTACATTTTGCTATACATGTTCTATAAAATTAATGTCAGGCTGCGGTTTAAAGGACTGATACGACGTAGTCCTATTGCCTTCTTTTACAAATGCTAACATTGTAAGTATTTTTTTCTGCTGTTGTCCAACACTAACTTTAGAAAATAAATTTTGAAAAGCATAAATTAACTGTAATGGTGTCTCTGGCTTTAATCCATGGATTCAAAAGCACACATTCAAAGGATCGGCTTTTATGTTTCAGCCGCTTTTATTATCCATACAAATCTGTGAATAGCTTGGCCATTCATTGTATGCATTTCAGTTTTAAAGGGACATACAACCACGATTTACTGATTTATAAATCAAGCTTTAAAAAGAAGAAAACATTATTTTTTACATCCATTTCTCACAGTAAGAAAGTTCATTAAAGTCTCACCTGTTTTGTTGGAATTCCTTTATCCTTTACTTCCCATCTGAAGCACCAGAGCCATATATTCCGGGAGTGTGTTTTTGAGCCCTTATGTACATGAGGCTTTGATCTGAAAATAAAAGAGAAATTCTAATTCTTCTAGTTGAGCAGCTAAACTGAGATCAGTTATTTATAGGTCTTGGGGCAGCACGGTGGCACGGACATTAGTGCTCACATAGAGAGTGAAGGCAGGGTAGTGGGTTTTCAAAGAGACCATCAGGAGCCCTCAGGCAGATCTTCTTACTATCTTCCACATTCTGATCAGCGCTTAACCTCTCTCCCAAGCGTAGCAACATTTTTTTTTTTTGGAAATGTTTATGTTAAAGCTTTAGAAAATCAAGTCTTTGTGGATTTTCTTCAGGACCTCTGGGTTCCTTCCGTAGTCTGCAGGCATATGTTTAGGTATCTTTTGTATATTGCTTTACACCAGACCTGATATCTGTTGGGACTCCATACTGCCTAAAGCTATTATGGACCCAAACAGAGCTACTACAACATTCTTTTTCATTCAGGGGGTGTGACGATGCAGGTTCTGCTCCGTGCCTCCATCTGGCTTCTAGGAGTTCTTGAACCTGACACAGTCAATAAAATAACTGGATGAGCTGGACAGTGAAGATATCAATGATGAAGCTAGGGGATGGTACAAAAAGGTGCAAAGTGCTTTAATTTAAAAACAGCAAAACCAAAACAGTGTCCAAATAAATAGTGCAGTGCATAAAGTTCAATAAATAAATAATCCATTAAAAACAAGTGAACTGTGGAGGTTAAAATCCAATAAATACATCCTTTAAAAACGAGGTTAAAATAACAATGGCTGGAAGCAGTCTTTTCTTAAAAATCGGGTGCTTTCTTCTTTCTACCAGGCAGCTCCCCTGCTTCTCCCATACGGTCCCCATCGCCCTACCAGCAAATGCAGCTGCCTTCTATTCTGGTCTGGTAGCCTTCCATTCCCTGTCTACATAGGGCTCCAGCGGGACCGAGACTTGGGTTCCCAAAGGCCAGGGTGCTCACGCTGGGGCTCAACACTCCCAAGCCTCCTCGACTGGCGCTTCCATTAACGTCAAGTCGTCTCCTCTGCAGGTCACTCCAGCTCCTCCAAACTGCTCAGCTGGAGTGACCGCTTCAATCAGCCCCCCCTGAGAGTTGGCCTAACACTCCTCCATGGCTCTCCTACCAGCTGCATGCAACTTTCAACGAGCCTGCTCCCGCATTCACTCGCTCCGGCATCGGCTTTATCACCTCCTGCCTTCACCTCCCTTAACCTCCGTTCTCTCTTTCCGTCCTCTGTTTCTTCTCTTCTCTCCCCTTTACGCACTCATGCTCCTACTATATATAATGGGGACGTGGTTCAGGTGTGGTGATTAGCAGTTCTCGGCATCAATTCGTGATGCGGATGACTCCTCACCTGTGCACTTAAGCGAGGATCGCCTGCATCACGAAGCGCCCGGGAACCGCTCCAGCCACACTACCATGCCCCCTCTTTAAACCACGAGTGCGGTGATTATCAATTTAAAAACTGGCCTTTCATCTGAGTCATGGTCCACGTATACCACAGGGGTTTCAAGGTGAATAACGATAACCAATCATTTCAATACAACAGTTTTGGCTTAGTGTTAAACCCCTTTTCATTTCCACTTAAGTAATAACGGATTGTAGGGTTCAAATTAAGATTAACCACAAACAGGATAAGCTTACAGCATGATCTTCAGATTTTTCTTAAGATTGAAAACCAAAGACACCAAACATTTGTTTAGAGTTGGTTCCTATCTCAAGACTAAGTGACTAACAAGATGAATAAACAGATAGTTGAAGACTCCTATAAGTAATTCCCACCACATTACCACTAATTTTTTAAGGCTCTTCATAACAAGCTTCCCACTTATACCTTTGGGTTAGAAAATGAGGTACCTCGAGCAGCATGGTACAGTATTCCACAGGCAAATATCCTCTGCACTCCAACTCACGGTGCTGCTAACCCCTCTAAGGAGAAAATGCACAATTTATAAAGTATCACCAAAATCTTACAGAGGCAGAAGCTTAGACTTCAGAGAGAGAGAGGATGTATTTACATAGCCGTGATAATACGGCATGCTTCACTGCCTCAGGGGCTAACGTTTATTAAGCGCGGCTTCACTCTGCACATCATTGCTTGCAATGCCTCGAGAAACTGAAAGGAATAACTCGGCTGATGACAAGAAAATAACCGATGCTGAGATTATTATAATTATTGCCAAGACGCGGATAACTGACATTAATCCAATAGATGGAATGGCTAACGCATATATATTTATGTAAAGCACTTGAAATCCTTACAGATCCCAAAAATGCAAGATTATTATTATTAGCATGATTATTATTGTTAGAAATATTATGCTATTACTGAACAAGTAACCTTGACTGCTGAATTAAAATAAAATGAGTGAGATATCACGTGTCATTAGAGTATGCTGCTTCCATGATGCTCATTTGTTAAAAACTGAATGAATGAAAAGTGAATAATGATGGGTTGTATATATGAAGTAAAATAAATAGAAACATAAAAACACACTTTTGCCAAAGAAGATGATCATCAATACACATTAAATATCTTAAGTAGCCAAGAAAAGGAGATGCAGAAGTATAAGGAGGTTGAGTGCACCCAACTGCATGTCATCTTGCTCAGAATTTGTCAGAAAGAGATGGGGATTTATGTACATTGGCATTGGGATCATCCATTTCTTCATGGGCAATTATATGAAGAGTTTCAAGGTTGGAAGCCCTTTTTTTGTTAACTACATCAATTTTTAGTACTGAACCATTTTAGGTGTGTTTGCATCTAATGTGACAAGCACCTACTGCAATACCTGTCTCTGTCTGTCTGTCTATTTGTCTCCATGAAACAACTCAGGCCCACATGGACCAGTTTTGTTGAAATTTGGCTCGCTTATTCTTCAAGGAAATGTGTTGGTACAGTTCAATTTTTGTTGAGATATCTCAAAAATATCACCCTATAAAAATGTTTTGAAAATTGAAAATCTCCCACTGAAAAACACTTGCGAATCTATGAACTTCATCCATCCATCCATTCATTTTACAACCCGCTGAATCCGAACACAGGGTCACGGGGGTCTGCTGGAGCCAATCCCAGCCAACACAGGACACAAGGCAGGAACCAATCTCGGGCAGGGTGCCAACCCACCGCAGGACACACACAAACACACCCACACACCAAGCACACACTAGGGCCAATTTAGAATCGCCAATCCACCTAACCTGCATGTCTTTGGACTGTGGGAGGAAACCCACGCAGACACGGGGAGAACATGCAAACTCCACACAGGGAGGACCTGGGAAGCGAACCCAGGTCCCCAGGTCTCCCAACTGCGAGGCAGCAGTGCTACCCACTACACCATTGTGCCACCCATCTGTGAACTTCTCAGTCTTAAAACTGGGAAACATGCTGTGTGAGTTCAACTACTGATTAGTTTGCCATTTCAATTTTACCTTGACGGTGGTTACACTCTCTTGTACATTTTGTGTATTTTACTCATCTGAAAGATGCTCAATTCCTCAATATAAGGACATGGAAAGGGGCCACACATGTGTAACAGTCTCAAACAGCTGCACTTTCTCCTGCTGCTTTAGGCAAGTTACACTGCACAACAATTTTTCTGTAAAGTCTTGCTTCCTGGACAGTTTTTGCTGATTGTGACAAGTACCTACTGGGTATGCATAAATATAGTTTTGGTTTTACTGAATCACGTAGGAACTCTGAGAAATAGACATTTATATGTTTACTGACAACAATGTATTTAGTCACGTTTATGTTTCGCATAAGCTATTAAATTCAACAGAATTAAAAGTGTTTTGCTCCTAATTTTCTTTTGTATTCAATGTCTGGTGCATCATGTTGCAGTGTCCAACAGTATTCACCAAGCATTGACGTATTCCAGTTGCCCTGGTATCGTCTCTCCATCGTAGCAATGTCCTGGTGAAACTTTTCACCGTGTTCGTCACTGACAGCACCGAGATTTGCGGGGAAGAAGTCCAAGTGTGAGTGGAGGAAATGAATTTTGAGTGACATGTTGCACTTCGTTATCTTGTATGCTTTGAGAAGTTTGTCTACCAGCTGAATGTAGTTTGGGGCTCTGTAATTGCCCAGAAAATTGTCAACAACGTCTTTGAAGGCTTTTCAGTCAATTTTTTCCGGCACAACTAACAGATCTTCAAACTGCTTGTCACTCATAACATGTCTGATCTGGGGGCCAATAAAAATGCCCTCTTTGATCTTGGCATCAGTCATTCTTGGGATCATCTGTCTTAAATAATGAAAACCTTCGCCTTCCTTGTGCTTTCACGAAATTCTTCATGAGTCCCAGTTTTATGTGAAGAGAAGGCAAAAATATCTTTGCCGGGTTGACAAGCAATTCATGTGCCACATTTTTCTGTCCTGGAACTAACTTTTTATGGAGTGGCCAAAACTGAAGATTTCTCTGAAACAGTACGTGATGGGCAAATTGATGTGATATTCATGATCAGCACCCAAAAATCTATGAGAAACACCCAACAGTGTTCAAGAAACAAAAACTTTGTTGTGCAGTGTTATCAGTAAAAGAACAAAACAAAACAAAACAAAAAAGTCATTTTTCTGGAAATGAATAGAAGTGGAATGCAATTATGAAAGCATATATAAGAATGAATTGACTGAACAAATATTTTCTGCACATTATTATTGTAAAGAACAATGTTTACTAACTTGCAGCTAAACAGTGTTTGAGGTAATTAACTACACAGTTATAGGGAGCTCCCCTAAGTGATGTAAATGTTACGGCCAAAACCCTAAATCGGCCAAAGCAGGAAGAGTCCGGTCAAATCGGGAAATGGCCAATGCCGCCGTAAATTGACCAGGCAATGTCTGATCTTTTCCTCGATTTCGGGATTTGGCCAGCCAGTTTGGCATGGGGCGATCGGCCAAAGTCGGAAGAAAAAAGACATGAGCAGTGATTTGTTGCGCACTTAGTAGTACAATAGTATCGAGTGTAACCTTGGCCGGCAGTTGGTGATTGGAAAGACACAACGGTTCGTAGTGATTTTTTCTTCTGTGCTTACGGATTCCAGTGTGAGCAGTTTCTCGTGCAGAATGGAAAACTCACTTCTGAATCTGCATCTGAAAGTCTTTAAGCATCTTCACACCTTGAGCGGACAGTCTTACATCAGCACATCGAATTTTGGCCAGGGAGTTCTCGCCACTTCGCGAAATGGCTGGCCAAAGTAGCATATACACTGGTCATTTCTAGTAATTCAGACTTTGGTCACACCTCGTGGCCAAAATGCGAAACGGTCAGCCAATTTGGGAACTTCGGGTTTTGGCCGTAACATAAACATAGAAAGGCAACTGCAGTTGTTCTGGGCATTCAACAAGGACCACACTGTGTTATTCAGTTTCCATGATGAATGAAGTGGTTGATTGGGCTGCAGATAGCAAGGACAAAGCGGCATTACAGTTTCTACCTTGCTGAGTTATTTGGTGGTATAACATACAAAAGAGTGAGTTGGGGTCACGGTTTGTCATTACCTGAAGAGCTGCTTTTGCTTTCATGTATCTTAAGACTGGATTTCAAATCTTTGGTATTCCTGCCATACAATAAATCAGTTCCTTTCCAAGTTTCTAGTTATTTATATCTTTCTAAAGTATTTTTGGTTTTAACTAACATTGAATAGCTAGATGGGGAACTTATAATATTGACAGTGATTGTATGATAGTATTGATCATGTTGTATGAATAGTTATTTTTTCTTTTAACATTTATTGTATACTACTCTACTGGGTATACATAACCCTCAGCATCAGTCCGTAATTTGGGTGTCATCTTTGATCAGCTCCTTTCTTTCCAACCGCACATTAGCTCAATAGTACAGACAGCTTTTTTTCATCTCCGCAACATTGCTCATCTGCATTCTTTCCTCAGCATGAAAGATACTGAAACACTCATTCACGCTTTCATCACTACCCGTCTGGACTATTGCCAAGCATTGTTTTATGGCCTTCCAACTAAATATATCAATAGATTACAGTATGTTCAGAATTCTGCTGCTTGTTTAATTACACGCACTAAAAAATTTGCTCACATCACTCCTGTCCTCTATGATTTGTATTGGTTACCAGTTTCTTCAAGAATCAAATATAAAATTATTCTCATCACCTTTAAAGCCCTTCATGGTTTAGCCCCTCATTATCTGTCTGAGCTGCTGCTTCCTTACACTCCTGCCTGTGCATTAAGATTCGGACGCTAACTTACTCACTATACCTAAATACAGGTTAGTAAACTATGGGCGGCAGAGCTTTCAGTGTGATGGCCTCTAAAATTTGGAATGCACTTCCTGTCTGTCTTCATGAGGAAAAATCTATTACTCATTTCAAACTCCTGTTAAAGACACATCTCTTCAATGAGTATTATTCGTATTCTTGTATGTAACTTCTGCTGTCTTATTAATATGTTTTTGTTGAATTGTAATGTCTCCTTGAGTGTTGGAAAGGCGCTATATAAATAAAACTTTATTATTTTTATTATTATTGTATTATATGTTACAGTATTTTTAAATATTGGATGTTGCAACAAATATATTTAATTAATGAAAATGTCATAATTGACTTATGGATGAAGTAACTAAAAAATGTGAAATGCTTCAACTTTTATATTACTTTACTTAGTCGGTGAGTGCACATGAATGCTACACCATGTGTATATTATGATAAAGAATAAATGAAGTCCCAAAAGCAAAAAGAATTGGGGAATTGCCCCGTATAATGTCCAGCGGATGTTATGAAAAAGCAATGAAAAAATGATCAAAAACCAGAGCATTTGACAAAAATACAGTTGAAAGAATACGTCATTTGTACACAAAATGGTGGTCAGGTGTGATGTGGCAGGAAATGATGTCACAGACTGTTGGACAGAAGTGATGTCATCGAGTAGGAACCGGAAGTGGCATCATCACAGGGAGATGGAAGTGACATCATCATCAGGTGCCGGAAGTGACGTCATCATTAGAAGCTGGAAGTAATGTCGTTATTGGAAGGGCGGAAAGTGACGTTATCATCAAGACCCGGAAACAAAAGGGACATTGGGCTGCCATTTTGTGACTCTGGAAGTGGTGCAGGTGATTAAATGGAATCGTTATTTATCTTCTTTGGTTTTGATGACAGAGAGAGAGAGAGAGAGAGAGGCATTAGTACCATAAATCAACCCTTTATTTTGCGATGTTTCACTCACCTAATGGCTTGTTGACTGCCTCCTAAGCACACGTGTGTGACAATATCTTGTAACATGTTATATGTATGATTTTACCTAAATTGTTTTTTTAACTTTATGATTCAATTTCTAAGGTTTACTTTAAATGAATGCTTAGCCATGTGTATGCTTTAAAACTTAAAGTTTTAAAGTAAACCTACAATGTTGATTTTGACTTATTTTGTATTTTTCTTTATTTAAGTGCTGACTTTGAATTGGTCACATGACAGATCTTTCTGCTGATGTCATCTCAGGAAGTGGCAGCATACATATGATGGCATAACACACTGCCTTATGCCTCGGTGGATACAAAAAACTTTGACCTTCTTGTCAGTAGTTAGCGTTATTCTAAATAGGCTGTAGTGTTAGGGTTGTGTTTCGACTTTGTTTCTGACTTTGACCTTGCCCTCATCTTGTCCCTTGGTTCCATTCATTTGATTCTGATTGCTCTTCTTGTTTTGACCCTTGCAACTCCTTTGACTCCATTTTCATCTCTTATTCCCCTTATTCACAATAATCTTTAGGCACTCAATGTGTTCTTCTTCTTCATCTTTTCCCACTTTTACGTAATGTCGATGTTTTATAGGTTTCAGCATTATTTTTATGGCCAGATGTCTTTCCTGATGCCATCCCCCGCTCTTTATCTGGGTTTATGACTGACTCAAAAATGGAAGCTGAGTTATTCACTATAGATGTCTTGTACTATTTATTTTCCACAGTGTTACAGAGGTTTGTAACAAATCAAACATTGTGAGAGAAGATGGGGGATTATTTTAAATAAAATGGTTCTCGTTGAATAGATTTTCTTTTTTTTTTTAATCTTACAGGTCCTGCCCATGATCCTACTGTATGAATTTGGGATAATGGCTGATCCTGTAAAACTTGAGGATACGCCCAAGGCTGATGAACAGTAACTTTACAGCAGAGTAAAACATCTTGTGACATATTGTTTAGGAAGAAAAAAATTATATTTCAAGGCTTTAAGCCAAAGCAAATAAAGCAACTCACTTGGGACTCTACAGTGACCAAATGTCATGACAGGGTTAGTCTATCCATCCATTATCCAACCCGCTATATCCTAACTACAGGGTCACGGGGGTCTGCTGGAGCCAATGACTGGGTTAGTCTTCCCATTAATGGAAAAACGTTTTTTTTTTTTTTTTCTTTTGAGCGTGAAGCAGACATCTCTTTCAAAGGGCAGAGATAAATAGTAGTCAGGACACGCAGGATTTATTGTAGAATCACAAGAGTAAAATGGACTTGTTATCATGGAGAATAGAAGAGTGAATACCAACATAACAACTGCAGAAAGAAATTTCCAGAGGAGCTAGTTTTCTCACATTAATAAAAGGGATTTTCCTTATCAGTTTACCTTTAAATACGAGGGCTGCCAAAAATCCCATAACCCCATGACATCACACATATCGGACACACCTCTAATAATGTATGACATGATAGCATCCAATCCTTAATTGATAATGTTTGATATCATTATCACCAACATATGACTGAATAGAACTAAATAACAAAACATAAAAAAACTAAAATATAAAGAACAAAAAGTAAAATTTACCAACATAATCATGACACCTAGTAGTTGAATTTTAACGTGGAATGTTGTGGTTTCAAATGTGTGCCACTTCATTGGTTGGAATATCAATGGCTGGAGTTCACTCTTTTATAGTACTTCAATAAAAAAAATAAAAAAACAAACATGTATTCATGTAGTCATTCTTTGAATCTTTTTATTCCCAATGCAATGTAGGTTCCAACTCTGGATGGGGCACATAGAGCGCAAGCTTGTTCATTTAGCCACATTTATTTATCCATCTGTTCATTTACTGAACCTCCTTAATCCAATTTTAGTTTCATTGAATGTTATAGCCTTTTTTATTGGCATCAGACATAACGCACAATCCCATCCTGAGGGGGGTACCCCTTTATCAAAGGGCAAATGAACTCCCACAAATATACTGACTCACAATTCAACAATTTATTGCATGCCATTTCTACATTAAGGGACAGTGAGGCACAGCTCAATTAGATGTTGTCCCAAATAAGAAATAAGCTTTTTTATTAGTTTAAGTCAGCGGTTCTCAAACTGTGGAAGTAACAAAAAAGGGGGCGCGAATGTTGCCATATGTGGCGTAATTTCGCTATTCGTAGGGAAATTTTAAACTTGTAGTGGTGTATCGGCAGCAAAAAATATAGGAATAAATTTTATTAGGGTTTCAAAAAAACTTTGGGGAGGCGCGATTAAAACTGTTATGAAAACTCGGGTCGCAAATACTTAAAGGTTGAGAAATGCTGGTTTAAGTTATCATTAATGATGGGGCCTGAAGGTCATCTTCCTTATGAAAATGAGGACCACCTGTTGTTGTTGTTGTTTTTTTTTTAATCACGTGTTTGTATTTCTGGTTAGAGCTTCTCCCAGTTGTGACCATGTAGCTCATACCAGCAAAGAGGTACGAAAAATCCATTACCATTTGCTCCTTTAAAGGTAGCCACAATAATCTGAATAAAACAAAGTAAGGAGGCCAGCTTCAGGACTTCAATGTTCATAAGACACTGTGCTCCATCTTGATTTTCACCCACCTCTGAGGAGGACGGTGCTAAATTTGAAAAAGCAGACAGCAGTATGACATTCCTGTTTCAAAGAAGCCCAGAATTCTGGTGTGGAAAGAGAACGTAAGTATTTTCTCAATCATTTGCTTGCATCGCACTGACCAGCAAACACCAGATGGCATTGTAGTTAGTGCTGCTACTGGACCTGCAGTGTGCAGTTCAAGTTGTGCAGTGTGTGTAGTCTACATGTTCTGTCCTTGTTATTGTGGCTTGCCCAGTGACAGAACCAGCAGTGGTAGAAGGGCGGTCACCCTGGGTGAGGCCCACAAATATGATAAAGAAAGGTTAAGGGGCATACACAAGTGACAATAAAAGCTATATGGGCCCACTCCCCACCTCTGTAGTCTCCTAATAGACTAACGTCTTTGAGTGGAACCAGTCTAATGACGTATATTTCTTTGTTTCTCCCATATAGACAGCTCTTATCAATCAAATGCTAAATCCTTGGAATTTGTGTGTGTTGTGCATTGGGCATTCATTATTATGTCTGGGTGGGCTTAAGGGGTGCCATTTATGATCTTACCCCTCCCTGTTCAAAAGAAAAGCCTTGCTCCACTACTTGGTTTGTCCTTTATCACCTCAAAGCCATTCAGTTCTAAACCTGAGGCCTAATGAACTTCATCAACTTCCTGAATCTAACTGAGAGCTGTCCCAGCAGAAGGAACCGTGGCACTATTGCAATAAATTCATGCATTTTATTGTTATTATTATTATACAGTATATCTGGCTGACATCTTTACCCAAGGTGACTTGTAAGGTCCTGATATGTTACAACTGTTTACAGATTTCTTTACAGATGCCACACGGGCAGCTTAAGTGTCTGATCAGAGACACACATTGAGGCAGGGGCAGGGATTTAGTTGGCACCCTTGAGTTTTAAATGCCCATGTGTATGTCCATGCCTGTGTCCAATAGTTGACATATGAAACAATCACTCTCCCTCAAAATATATTTTTAAGCAGTGAGAGGGAAAAAAATCTGGGGTACCAGAAAAGTATGCATATCTCACACAGAGAGTCATCTACTGTAGATGTGAATTGAACTGGAGACTAAACTCGCTAAGGCAGTGACACAACCATAGTGGCAAAGTGTTGCACCTTTCAGTTTTTGCTTTTGCTTAATTAGGTGCCTCATTCCTGCTATCATTCTGTAGTGTGAAAAATGAACCTCTGTGTGAAAACTAAGTGTTGTGTCCCAGACTAGGATAAGTAAAAATAGAAAATACTGTAGATTTTAACACAGAGAAGTTCTCTTTATGCCCATCATTAATGTTTATTTCATTTCCAAAATTCACCTCTTTTAACTGTTTGTTCTCTTTTTTCATACCTGTGCCAAGTCCCAAAAATGTCTCCTGGGACACTTCCATAATAAAGTACATGTTTGTTCAAATTTTGGAATGACTTCCCAAGTACTTATAGGACGTCTGTGGACATATTGGTGGAAATAGGTTCAATGGTGTGAATTTGAATACTGGGCAAACAAAAGCACAGACACTTTAACCTTTATATATTAGATCATTTTGGAATCAGGTGTCATGTGCAGTGTAATACTGTGTCAAGAACAAAACAAGCAGCTGGAAAAGCAACTGTAATGGAACAATACTTGAAACTGGACTATTGGGCTTGCTCTAGTTTCTATCATTAGTGATAAAGTGGCATTTATTACTGTTTATTTATTGATAGTGATAGCCTGTGATCCCTTGCATTTGCTGGATACATTAAGGAAAAGTCATAAAAAAATATTTTTAAGGTAGAGCTGGAGTAAATGATTTGTTATTACAAGCTTACTGGTAATCTAAAGAGGGCCTTCTTCAGGACGATTCATATGTCTACATCTGCAGCTGACATACACTTGCACGCTTATTGCTGATATTGCCCAGCCGTAGCTGTAATGATCAATGTCGTACATTAAGGCAATTTTGGATCACAGAGTTTTGTGTCTCTTTGGCTGTTCTAAACATGGAACAATGTCAAGGTGGTCATTTATGACACCGTGTTGATGTTAGATATTCTTTGTACAGTATGTTTTGGACATAGTATGCTTAACTAAACATTTGCAAAACAGTAGCAACATTTACACATAATAGGAGTATTGGGGTCAGATAGGTCAGGTTGGGGAGCATGCCTTGGTACAGCATGTTGCCGGACCCACCACACTAGGAAACAGCTCATGATCCTGCTTGGCAATCCCCCATGCAGACATGTGGATCAGTCCCACCCTCCGGTAATGACCATCTGTCTGCTGCACCTAGGTGTTATGTGGGCAACCCCTTGTCCTGGTCCAGCCAGTCAGCTCCTCAACAATGAGGATCCTGCGAGCTGGATCACCCATTGACAAATCATGCAACATGACCATAGTGCCATAACTGCCTCTCCCTCACAATGCAGGTAACGTGCCTCATTCGGGACTCTGTGAGCAATTGCTCGTTCGATACAAAGTCAAACCAGTGGTACCAAAGGATTCTCTGAAGAGACAAAGTACTGAAGGAGTCCAGTCTTTGTCTCAAGTCACTGGATAGCAACCATGTCTGGCAACCATATAGCAAAACAGGACTCTACGAGTTGGACCTTCATCCTTTTGCAAAGATATCAGGAGAACCACACACCCCTTTCCAGCCACCTCATGACCCTCCATCCTCTACCAATCTATCTACTGACTTCATAGGAAGAGTCATCAGAGACATGAATGTCACTACCGTGGTAAGTAAACCTCCTGACAAGGTTGACACTCTCTCCGCAGATAGACACATTGCAGATGCTCAAGAGGTTATTAAAAGCCTGCATTTTGGTTTATAACCAGGACAATCACAACTCAGGGACTCAGACTTCTCACTCAGTCTATTGACAGCCCCAATCAAAGCCTCCATTGACTCCACAAAGATAACAGCATTATTATAACAGCATTGACTGCAAAGTCAAGATCAGTGAATCTTTCTTCACAAACAGGTGCCCCACAGTCTCTGGACCCCAGGACCTTGCCCAACACACAGTCAATGCAAGCATTCAATAAGGTAGGAGGAAGAACACACCCCTGATGCACTCCAGAATCAACTGGGAAAAACAAAGAGGTTCTGCTTCTAGTCTGTACAGGACTCACAGTACCAGTGAACAGGCCAGTCATGACATCCAGCAACTTTGGGGGATCCCACAAAGTTTCAGGATGTCCCACAGGGCAGCTCGATCATCTGGGTCAAATGCTTTATGAAAACTGAAACAGCTGAAAAGAAAGTCTACTGATATTTGAGTTTATGTTTAATGAGAACCCTTGGTGCTAGGATGTGGTCAATGGTAGACTTCTTAGGTGTTAAACCAGACTGCTCCGGTACTGGTAGGTGAGTAAGTGATCACAGATCCTATTGAGGATAACCCTAGCAAGGACCTTACCCAGCACCAAGTTGTTATCCCCCTGTAGTTGCTTCAATCCTGGTGATCACTCTTCCCTTTCGAGATAGGGACGACAAGTCCTGTTTTCCAGTCAGTTGGGATGATGCCAGTCTCCCAAATGGAAGCAAAGATTGCTTGCAGTGCCAGGGCAACAGCCTTACAACCGGCCTACAGAAGTTCACCCCCGATGCCACAGATCCCTGCAGCCTTCTCTGCCCTCAGCTGGTTCACCATCTGTGTAATCTCAGTGAGATTCGGTGGTTCACAGCTAATTGGAGGATCAGCCTCAAGATCTGTGGACCCAGAGAAGTCCAACATCCTAGCAGGATGATTGCAGCTAGCAGCTGTTCAAAGTAGCCAGCAAAGCAGGTTACAACTGTAGTGTCATCCTTAAGGACTGTTCCATCACCTGCCCTGGTTGTGACTCTCTGAGGAACAGATTCAGATGTGTGTAATGCTTTGATTCCTCTGTAAGCAGGACGTGGGTCACTACACCATAGGTGGTGTGTTACTTGCTCACAGATTCCTCTAACAAACCCTTCCTTATCTGCCCTCAGTGCCCAAGCAGACGTCCTTCTCAGTTCCCAGTACAGGCTGGAGTTGCCATCAAGCTGTATGCTGTGACTCCTCTCAATGATATCCAGGGTGCGCTGCAAGATGAAATAGCTCCTTCTAGGAACACCAGCAACACCAACACAACCCCCAGCAACCTTCAAGGTCTTGTCACAGTAGGTCCCCCATATCACATTAGGATCGGCAGTTAAAACCAAGTCTGTAAGTTCCTCATACAAACTGCGTGAAAACTCATTAGACTTTAATTAGAATTTCCTAGAATTATAATCCTAGGTCTGTGATGGTCCTAATGCTGTTCTGGGCATAGTGGTACAGTGGTATAACTAGTGCTGCTATTTATAAAATCCTGAATTCAACTTTTGGCCCTGTCACTGTCTGTTTAGATTTTATGTTCCTAATGTGCTTCTTCTACATACTTTAAATATTGGCAGCTTGATTATGCCCTGAATGAGATATTGGAACAACTTAGCATTTAGCTAAACAAATACCCCAGATGGACTAAATGGTCTCTTCTGATTTGTCACATTTCTTATGTTCTGTGATAAGCTAAATTGGTTCAGAGTTTGCTGCTGCTTTACACTGAGTGCTATCCCTGACCTCGGTTAAGCAGGTAGAATGTGGGACAGATGTTGCAAGTAACAATATACCCTGTTAATCCGCATGCTTTTCATCACCATGTTGCTTATTTAATTGTAAACACCTTGAAAGAAGTGTTAATTGGTAACTCTCAATTAGATGAGCATGGGTTGTGATTGACTGACACGCTTTCCAGTTTTAGGTCCCTCTTTCTACTTGGTAACACTGGAGTAGGCGCTTAGAAAAAGTTCTTTAAAAAAGTAAAGCAAACTCTGGTTTAGTGTTTCTCAATTTAGACATTTATTTTTAAACAAATTAGAGTGATATGTTAAATTAAGCTACATGACTAGGTACAGGCAGAAAAACGAAGTCTTCTTTAAAAATAGTTGACGCAAAAATGAATAACTACAAGAGTCTCTTTGAATAAGGAAACTTTGGTTAATCAGTTGTGGGCAAAGTAGTCAGTAATGGTCATCTCTCTGCACACCTTAGATATTGACCTTTCACAAATTTTTGAACTATGTCCTTATATGAAATGGCCCCTTCAATTGGCTTATGTGTTGCCTGTAATGAAAAGAGCTCATGAAGCTGGTCTGTAGTCATTTTTTTGTATCTGACTTGTTTTGTGTTCTTTCATATACCTGGAAATGTGAGCTATGATGGTCCACAACTAACCATGCAGTGCACTGACAATTTTCATGCCACTGTTTTTTTCTCTTAATAATGGCTACTTCTATCTTCTATTTTTCAGAAAGCCTTTTAACCTCTCTTCTTAATTTGGCATTTGCAATTTTTGTGTTTTGTTCCTCTACTATGATAAATTGTTAAACACTTTTTAAGACTTACCTGTATACAGCTAGCAAAAATACTTCTCTGCGCATAAGAGTTAAATGTCAGGAAATTGACACTGTTTTTGCATAATTTAACAAGAGAAAAGCTGTCTTTTCAATTACTTTGTGGCAAAGAGGCCAGTGGAAGTGTAGTCTCAGAAATATGTGTATTTTTGAGAAAACTGGCTGTAAATTTTCCCAGGTGTTTTGAGGTCTTGAAGATTCCTAGAATTGTACCACTGTTTGTTAACAATCATCTTCTTTGTTAAACCCAAGAAACTTCTGCTTGCGATTAAAATGGCTGAATAGAGACGACACAAATGCATGACTCACAATGTCCTAAAAAATGACATTGGATAAAAATAAACTTACAGAATTTCGGACTCACAACACTCACCCATTAAAGGACTGAAGCAGATTTTCCTTTTTCTTTTTTGTTCATATCGTCCTACCTATGTGGATCATAATTTTCCTCAATCCACTTGATCAAGAGCAGCCAGCATAGCTCTCTCACGGATGAGCACCTCATGTAGTGCCTGCACGTTGCCTTGACCTTTCTGACTCCCAGATTCAGCAAGCTGGCTATGGATTGTAAAGGCCAATTCTCTCACTAGACTGCTGCTTAGATAGGTACAGTATTTAGACATGTTAGCATCTATTTACAGATTGTAAAATTCCACATTTTCCCTATCAAACCATTTTCATTTTTAATTATTGACAATGCTGTAGTCAGTGATTTCAGTGATTTGTGCACCCACAATTAAACCAACAATGCTGTGTTAAGTATTAACACATTGACTGCTAAATATGAGTTAATTCATAGAATTCGATCTATAGATGGAAGCTACCTATGAGTTATTTCTTAAGCCAACTTTGGTGCTGTAAGGCCAAATATACGCATATTATATAGTGGTCAACTGAAATATGAAAATGAGTGTGACATCACAAAAGAGAAGTGTTCACTTTCAGTTTGTTTTTTCTTATTAGTCATATTTTGGACAACATTTATTTGTCAGAAAAATAATTTACATATGTAGAACCACAACCATCTGAATATCTCTCAACGTTTAGTGTCTCACACTCAAAGATTAAATAGAAACTGCAACATTCGTTTGCAGCAATTTGTGCAAGATTTAACTTGTTAGACCCAGCTGGCGTGCACAAAGCTGCTATCATGCAGCTGGCGTGCACAAAGAATTTTCTGTTCCATGTTCCAACTACGAGGTAGCTCTGTAAACAGATTTTGTTTTAAAGAAAATAATTTGTTATTGTGAGTTTTGCTCAATAGGAAATTGCTATATTAAAATAACACACTTATTTCACATTGCCATCAGAAAAATGTGCCTGTTTTCTTTGTGGCATTCAGCGTGTTAAAAGATAATGCTTGACTTTCAAAAAGAAGAAAAAAATATATATATTTTAATTTTGCCAATAATTCATGCAAAATGTTATTGGCAATGGTATGGAAAATATGCTAAAAGTAAACACAAAAAAGTAGGCTATAATTACATTTTAAAAATAATTACTGTAAAGCTGTAGCGTAGCCCACCACAACTTTCTGTTTATTTAAGTGGCCCACCTGTACCCACCTGAGTAGTACTGGTATAGATTTTCTCATTTTGTTTTGCTCGGCTTACACTGTTGTTGCTCAGGTACAATATTTTGAAAGGATTGCAATGTTCTGTTTCTTCCTGCAACAAGATTTGACAGGTGGTCCCTGCAACGTAACACAATGCATCTGCAACATACAATGAAGCATGTATGTACCTTCTGTGCTGTGTTCACCTCATATTGTTGCTTTAATATTCCTTGGTTTTAATAGGTTGTACGAGACCTAATTTATTTGCAATGTGGACTTCATTTATCTGGTCCTGATATTCTGTATATGCATTTAATTATCATTATCATTCTTCCTGGCTCAGAAATCCATATTCACCCCTACTTTCTCTGCTGTTCTTTTTCCAGCTTCTGTGGTGGTGATCTGTGCCACCACCACCTGATCAAAGCACCGTGCAGTCCCTACGTTGATGGATTGAAGGCCAGAGGTCCACATGACCATCATCATCTAATTCTTCCACGTGAAGCCTGAAAACCATGAGGACTGATTGAGATCATTTATGTTAGGTAGAATGCCCAGTGGGTGCTGGGTGGTCTTGTGGCCTCGGAACCCCTGCAGATTTTGGGGTTTTTTTTGTCCAGCCGTCTGGAGTTGTTTTTTGTTTTTTTCTGCCCTCCCATGACCATGACCTTACTTTTATTTTATGTTAATTAGTATTACCTAATTTTATTTCTGTATTGTGTCTTTTTCTCTTTCTTCATCTTGTAAAGCATTTTGAGCTACATCTTTTGTATGAAAATGTGCTATAGAAATAAATGTTGTTGCTTCTCTACTATATGCTAAAAGAGGATGTGGAATGGCAGTGCATCAGCACAAGTTGAAGAGTAAGGTCTGTCTGTATTATACTTACACACGTGTTGGGGATCGTAATCTGTTTTCTGATTTGTTGATTAGTTAGGAGTTTTGTGTGGTTGGGAACACTTTGAATACGTTTCAAACTTTGTACTGCCAGCAGGACATGGCTACAAGGATGCAGCTGGGCTTTACTTGAGTTGCTTTATCCTTTAACTTTCTTCAGGATTTTCTTCCTTTTTTTCTCTGTCACCCTCATGGCTAAGTTAACAATTGCTCCCAGGAATGTTTATGCCTTGCTTTAAACATTAAACAATTCAACATCCTTAATCATCTTTGGTAGAATAACACAGACAATGTAAGCTAATAAGTAAAGACAAGTCTCAGTTTGGTAACAGATGTTACTGCATATCCATGTTGTACACAGCAGGCTGTATGGACAGTGGTGTGGTCATTTTAGGGAAGTGTAATTTGCAAACTAAAATATATCAGTTTCAGATGACACCAGTAGATTCTGTTATTTACTTCCACCATGCTCCATTTACTTTCTGACCCTATTTCAATCTTCATTCCAGTTGATCCCAACTTATCATATTTTAGATTTTAATGATATAATTCATGGGGTGACCATGCATGCCATTGGACTTCCTGTCACAATCCACCTTCACACCCCTCAATCTACGCATTATCTTTGCAAGTATGACATTGATTTAAGTTTGGTCGACTCATTCCTTTAAGTCAGGGGTGGGCAAAGTCATTCCTGGAGGGCCGCAGTGGCTGTGGGTTTTTGTTCCAACCCAGTTGCTTAATTAGAAAACAATCCTTGCCAATAATTACATTTCATGGCTTGTTAGTGCTTTAACTCTGCTTTGTCAAGTCATTCTCATATCCTAGATGTTTCTTCCATTCTAAGGATATCATCCAAATACTTTGAAGTGTAAAACGGATGGGTAATTCTCAATCCTTCACCTTTTTTCTCTTCTCTTTCCTTCCAAGTATTTAATTAAACCAAATAGTGCACGATAAATACACACAGGTGTAAAGGGTAACAAGCAAAATGGATAACTGCTGGTTTCTTTTGTCATTTGCATCTTATTGCTAATAAGGAGCAATTAAAAACCGAGAATGCAGCTGTTTAAGACTTAAATAAGCAATAAGAGTTCAAAATCTTAATGAGGGAGACAACTAAAATGAAGCAGAAGTGTTTCTAGAGCAATAAGTGCTTCTTATTAAGCAATTGGGTTAGAACAAAAACCTGCAGCCACTGCGGCCCTCCAGGAATGACTTTGCCCACCTCTGCTTTAAGTAACCGCCTCTGCAAAAGAATACTCTTTCTCTTCACCCACCATCACTCTCAATATAGATTTGACTACATTTTTATTTTCCAATTGTTTCCCTCCTTTTTTACTGGGACATAGCTGGTTTGTTCAGACAGTTTGTTTGACCTACCCCAGAGAGCTAGCAGTTCAAAAAATAAAACATAATAAGCACATAGTGTTTATAAAATACTATTCAAAAATACAAAATATACAAATTCAATATATAAATTAAGACCACTACGCATACAGGCCAAAAAAATACATAGCTGGTATGAATCAGCTTCTTTACTCATGGTGGTACCTTTAGAGCAGGGGTCCCCAACTCCAGTCCTGGAGGGCCCCAGTGGCTGCAGGCTTTCATTCTAACCCTTTTCTTAATTAGTGACATGTTTTTGATCCTAATTAACTTCTTTTGAATTAATTTTATTTAACTTGCTCTTGAAGACTCAGACCCTTTAATTGTTTATTTTTCCTTAATTAGCAGCCAAACAATAATGAGGTACAAAATGAACCAAAACATGACCGACATTGTCGATCATACAATATCTGAAAATAAAGAAAGGTGAAGGTCTCAGGAATGCTGATCTGCTCAGGTCCCCAAAATATTTTAACAGTGCTCTTAGAAAAGGGAAAATCAACAATTTTGGAAATGTCTGCTATTGCAGAATCAGAGCAACAACAAGCCATGGAATTAAAGAATGGGTTTAATTAACAACAAGAATCAGAGCCTAATTAAGCAACTGGATGGAGTGAAATTGGTTTGAGTTAGAGGCCCTCACTTAGTTGGTCTTCTGTTGGCTCACTCACTTCTCATTTCATTTCTGTTTGGGTGCCATTTAAGGAAAGAAATGAAGCAATTCAGAGGTATGATGAAAAAATTCAAGGGAACAAATCTTAAAAAACAAGTCAATGAAAATTAATTCAAAAGAAGTTAATTAGCAACAAAAATACAGTTAGGTCCATAAATATTTGGACAGAGACAACTTTTTTCTAATTTTGGTTCTGTACATTACCACAATGAATTTAAAATGAAACAACTCCGATGCAGTTGAAGTGCAGACTTTCAGCTTTAACTCAGCGGGGTGAACAAAACGATTACATAAAAATGTGAGGCAGCTAAAGCATTTTTTTAACACAATCCCTTCATTTCAGGGGCTCAAAAGTCATTGGACAATTGACTCAAAGGCTATTTCATGGGCAGGTGTGGGCAAGTCCGTCGTTATGTCATTATCAATTAAGCAGATAAAAGGCCTGGAGTTGATTTGAGGTGTGGTGCTTGCATGTGGAAGATTTTGCTGTGAACAGACAACATGCGGTCAAAGGAGCGCTCCATGCAGGTGAAAGAAGCCATCCTTAAGCTGCAAAAACAGAAACTAAACTTTGGACAGAAAGGCCCGCAAACAAACAGCAACTGAAAACCGCTGCAGTAAACGCCTGGCAGTGCATTAAAAAGGAGGAAACCCGGCATCTGGTGATGTCCATGAGTTCAAGACTTCAGGCTGTCATTGCCAGCAAAGGGTTTTCAACCAAGTATTAGAAATGAACATTTTATTTCCAGTTATTTAATTTGTCCAATTACTTTTGAGCCCCTGAAATGAAGGGATTGTGTTAAAAAAATGCCTTAGTTGCCTCACATTTTTATGCAATCGTTTTGTTCACCCCGCTGAATTAAAGCTGAAAGTCTGTACTTCATCTGCATCTGAGTTGTTTCATTTAAAATTCATTGTGGTAATGTACAGAACCAAAATTAGAAAAAAGTTGTCTCTGTCCAAATATGTATGGACCTAACTGTATGTCACTAATTAAGAAAAGGGTTAGAATAAAAACCTGCAGCCACTGGGGCCCTCCAGGACCCTTGCTTTAGAGCAACCAGTAGTGCTTCAAAATGGGGCAAAATGTGAGATAAAAAGGGAAATATCTTCCCAGATTATAGAACAGCTATTCCAAAAATCAAGAACACAAGGTAAAACTTTCAACTAGACTTTTTGTGTTCTGCAATACATTATAAGATATATTTGCATTTAATTAGTTTGCTCCATTGGGCTACAATTATCTATAATCTGCTAATATTTTGCTAGTTAACATTAGCTCTCTACTGTTGTGACTTTGTCAGCTGATGAAATGCGGTTGTGTGTCTCACACAATTCAGAAAGAACATTGGACTATTTCGAGCCAGGGGTATTAAATTAGGCTGGCAGTCTCGATTATCAGGAGCATATGGAACAGCATTTGTGCCAAAATGAAGTAAATTAAAAGGTAATTATGAAATAAGTAATCACATGAAAAAGTGCAATGATATTTATAAATAAGTCGTTATAAATAAGTTATCACTTACATTTTGAAAATCTGCAACAATGTACAGTATATACAGTTAAATATTGATTGATTGCTTCATAGATGAGAAGACCAGACCAGAAAAGAGACTTTTTAAATAAATAATAAGCTATTTCAAAATTAAATGTGCTGTCTAGAAAAGTTCCATTATGAAATATAAACAGCCTTTAAAAATTACTTAATTTTTAAATAAAAGTCAAAATAAAAGTTCACTATTGAAACTGAATAAAATGCTAATGTACCACTTCATGCGATAAATAGTAGTATTAGTACATAAAATACTGTGTTCCGATTTAAAAGATTTATGTATTTATGTATTTCAGTTAGGGCAGCACGGTGGCGCAGTGGGTAGCGCTGCTGCCTCGCAGTTAGGAGACCCGGGTTCGCTTCCTGGGTCCTCCCGGTGTGGAGTTTGCATGTTCTCCCCGTGTCTGTGTGGGTTTCCTCCGGGTGCTCCGGTTTCCTCCCACAGTCCAAAGACATGCAGGTTAGGTGCATTGGCGATCCTAAATTGTCCCTAGTGTGTGCTTGGTGTGTGTGTGCCCTGAGGTGGGCTGGCACCCTGCCCGGGGTTTGTTTCCTGCCTTGCACCCTGTGTTGGCTGGAACTGGCTCCAGCAGACCCCCGTGACCCTGTAGTTAGGATGTAGCGGGTTGGATAATGGATGGATGTATTTCAGTTATAAATAAAAACATTGGCAGCATTTAGCTTTGAAATGAACTCTAATCTGATACTGTTTTAAGAATCAGAATGAGAGACAAAGCTATGTGCCGAATATAATACACGATAACTGTCACAGTTTCAGCAGGTTGATCTTTTATCTGTATTTGTTTTAACTTTTCTGACAAGAAACAGTCAGGGCAGAGAAATATATAACATAATTTGAAAATGAACAAAATGGTAAGCTAATTTTAAAAAAAAATCAATTTGTTTGTAAAAAAGCCCCTGCCCACCCGTGAGGCTGGTTACGCCCCTGTTTTACAACCACAAATGGTGTTTTCAGTACTCTGCCTGATCAAAAATGCGGTTTATTTAGCCACTTGAATGTTTTTAAAATCTTCTTTACTTCAAGAAGTGAACCTTTGCCAAGAACTCATTTCTAAACTAGATCAATTCACCTGCATTATTTCTGGCTACATTAATGGTTAAGTGTATTTTGCTAGTTAGCTATAAAATGCGCTATTGTCAATTTCACAATTTCTAATATAATTTGGCTCATTTCAAATGACAGACTATTTCTGAGCTGGAATGATGTCTGTCATCTTTAGAGAGTTTGTGCCAACATGAAATTTTTGCTTCTACAATTTGAGGTCTGTCATGCAGAAGTATGGTATTATGTGTCCACAGCCAATCCAAGTAAATCATTAGCACTTGGGCTTCATGCTGATCATTAAACGTAAATCTGTGCTTATAACCAGCAAACCGAAATAAAAAAAATAACTGTGAATTCTATTCAGAGGTATTTTCTGGAAAGTTAAGCCCTTTACTGTACACTCAAACATTATTTCTTTTCTAGAAGGCCTGACTCTCCACTAGGCTTACTGAGGAGGCAGCTTCCCTACTACTGTGCCTTCTTTCACTGAAAAAACCTAACAAATCCTTGGACACTAGGACTAAGGAAAGACACCCCAGGCCCTAATGGCCTCTTGCAGAACTTCTATCCACTTTTTGGAAGCAGTGATCTAACTCAGTTCTCCTAATGTTATATTCTACTATCTCATCCACAAAATTAACTGCCCAATAATTAGGCTGTAATTACAACATCACTAAAACAGGAGTAAAGAACACTCTGATTGTTTCAGTTATCTCCCAATACCCTTGATGAACTCTCATAACGAGCTGCTGTCCCTACAAACTGTCATCCACAAGTTATTATTCCCAATCAGACGTGTTCTAATTCAGCCTGTCATGCTGGAGGCAGCATCTGCCATTTTCTTCATATAACTGAAAGTGCTCCACGTTTACCATCTCCAGCTGCCCTTCTGTCACTAGACACAGAAAAGCCATTTGACCAAATCTATATATATAATTCACTAAGCCGACAGGACAGGCAAGACAACCATGAGATATGCACGATATAGCCACGCCCACGCCAACTCACAGAGACCCGCCCACCAACACTAAGACGATGGGATACGCCGACAACTCACAGAGCCACGTCCACCGACAACACAGAGCCACGCCCACCAACTCTAAGACCATGGGACGAGAACGCCCGCCCGCCTGCCTGACTGTTACCAGCGTGTAAAACCATCGCATCTTTTAACTCACAAACTGCAACAACTCACCAAACAAGGACTCTCGAGGCATTCACACTGCCGGAAGACAACCATGGGATACACAAAAAATAGCCATGTCAGTCAACTCACAAAGCCCAGCCCACCAACTCGAGCACGCGTCCACCCACGCTCTCAAAGCATTCACAGTGCCTGCTCATGTGCCCGGACACAACAACTCACCACACACAAATTTTGCTTAATTTGACTCAACACGGGAAACCTCACCCGGCCCGGACACGGAGAGGATTGACAGATTGATATCTCTTTCTCGATTCTGTGGGTGGTGGTGCATGGCCGTACTTAGTTGGTGGAGCAATTAGTCTGGTTAATTCCGAAAACGAATGAGACTCCCTACTACTAAATAGTTACGCGATCAACAAGCGGTCGGCGTCCAACTTCTTAGAGGGACAAGTGGCTGTCAGCCACGTGAGATTGAGCATTAACAGGTCTGTGATGCCCTTGGATGTCCGGTACTGCAAACGCGCTACACTAAATGGATCAAC